>NC_083329.1:39264884-39864884 GCF_963455315.2 Globicephala melas | reverse complement strand
GCATTTAATGTCTCAGAGTTTCTGTGGGTCTGGTGTTCTGGAGTGGCTTAGCTGGGAAGTTTTGTCTTAGGGTTACTTATGAGGTTGCAGTGAAGATGTCAGCTGGAGGTACAGTTATCTGAAGGCTTGACTGGGACAAAAGGATCCCATTTCAAGGTAGCTCGCTCCCGTGGCTAGCAAGCTGGTGCTAGTTGTTGACAGGAGGCATCATTTCCTTTCCATAGGCTGCTCGAGTGTCCTCACCTCATGGTGACTATCTCACCCAGAGAGAGCAAGGTGGAAGCCACAATGTCTTTTACAGCCTAGCATCAGACGTCACACAATTGTCACCTCCACAGTATTTTACTGATGACAGGCCACCCATGACTGAGTGTGGAGGAGGACAGTGAAAGGATGAGAATACCAGGTGGCAAGGATCACTGGAGACCATCTGCAGTGTACTGGGTTGAATGGTGTCCCCGCAAAATTCATTTCTACACAGAACCTCAGAATGTGACCACATTTGGAAATAGCATCTCTTTAGATGGTAATTAGTTAAGATAAAGCAATACTAGATTAGTAGGCCCTAACTCTAATGACTAGTATTCTTATAAAAAAGCCACAGACACACGTAGAGGAAAGACAGCCATGTGAAGATGGAGGCAGAAATTTGAGTAACACAGTTACCAGCCAAGAAACACCTGGGATTGCCAGCAACCACCAGAAGTGGGATGAGGCAAGAAAGACCTCTTCCCTAGAGCCTTCAAAGGGATCATGGCTCTGACAACACTTGATTTCAAACTTCTAGCCTCCAGCACTGTGAGAGAATAAATTACTGTGATTTTAAGGCACTCGGTTTTAAATAATTCGTTATGGCAGCCCTAGGAAACTAATACACACATGTTCTTTAAATTTTAGGTTCATATTAATCCAGTTTTCAACTGTAGTAATAATCTATTAGTCCACAAAACTATGAATACCTCATAGTGCTCAATTAAGTGAAACCGCAAAATGTGAAACTAAGTGTCATAATCCACTTATTCCAATCCTGTATGTGACCATTTCAACACGAATTTGTTAATTACATTTATTAAACATCTACTAGTTGCAGGATTCTGTGCTGGATATGCTGGAAGGGTTTTAAATCAAGCAGCACACTGTGACTGTTTTTAAATTATTATTTTATAGAGGAAATATCATATATGCAAAGCACTTGAGAATTTTTTTCAAAGAGATAAATTATGACTCAAATTGAAGGCAGAGGACTAGTCACTAAAGTCCAGATTTCATAAGTTTTGCAAAAATGGAAATTTGCATAACAAAGAAATAAGTTGGATGAATGTGATTTGGAGGGAGAAAAAAAGAAAATGATCAAGTCAAATTTTTGCCCAATTGCATCACTCAGACTCCTGTGCCCACACCTTCAGTCAAGCCATGTCCACACCCTAGGATTCCCTCTTTCTGCCTCTCTCCACCCATTCTAACCTCTTGACCCAGTTCCCAGTCCAAAACCCTCCTTTCTACATAACCTCGTGTTCCTCTGAATTCCTATTATTCTTACTGTTCTCATCATATACGGAAGGCTTAGCCTTGCTATATACCCTTCATGTGGCATTTCAATCTCTGGGGACAGGGGTCACATTTTATATCCCTCTACAACTCTGCCCATAGTAGGTACCCAAGAATATGTGTGACTACTGCTGATTCCTACTGGTGATGAATTTTTAATTTTAGTTCTTAAGTTTAGTTAACTATTATTATTTGAACTGGATTTTGTCCATGTCTTCTTAACTATGTAACTAACACAATGGAAACTTGCTTAAATAATCCTCCATATAAATGTTTTTAAATGGACTGTCTTCCTGTGACATCTACCTCACCCCTTTGCCCTACTTCTATAACTGTCTCTGTGAACCAGAGTAGCAAGTGAGAACAGGGCTACAAATAGATATAAACCAACAACCCGAGGAAGACGTATGATTTCTCCTCCTTTCTGGGACAATGTGAGAAATAAGCAGGAATGGTGGAAGAAAGAAAAGTATATTAACTGAGAATAGCACATATTTTAGGAGATTTGCTTTCAGAGATATATCTTCTTTTCTCCCTCACGCATAATAGTAAAAACTATGCCTAGTAAGGCCCCCTTATCAACTTGGACTTGCGACTCATTCATTTATTCAAGAAACACTGGGTGCCTCTAGGTGTTAGGGGCTGGAAATAAACCAAAACCTACTCTAATAATAAAGGTGAGTGAGGGAACTTCTTTCTCAGGGTCAAGAGGAAAGGATTTTTCAAATCTCTAAAGTGGTATCTAATTTAGAGAGGATTTTGCAACCTTAGGGTGGTTCCACTTTAGAACTTGACTCCAAAGACTGCATAATAATCAATTTATAAAGGAAGATCATCACACATTTTGTGGATAGTATTAGAGAGAGATGCCACAGATGTCTCCCTAGCTTGTTGTGCATAATTTAAAATCTACCCAAACTTAACTCTTGATCTCTGCCTCGGCCTCACCACTACACCCCTGCCAGCCTACAACTGCTCGTCCTACAATCTTCCTCCTTCTCAGTAAACATCACTATTTACCAAATGAGACCAAATTATAAAGCTTTCCCTGATTTCTCTCTTCTTTTCAATCCCATAATCATTCATCAGCAAATATATTCAATTCTCCTTCAAAAAATGTCCCCCTGTGCTCGCTTCTGCAACACACATACAAAAAATGTCCCCAAACCAGTCACTTCTAATTTCCTCCACTGCTACCACCCTATCACAAGCCACCTCCATCTCTGACCGGGACTACTACAGTAGACTCTTTTTTTTTTTTGGTGGTACGCAGGCCTCTCACTGCTGTGGCCTCTCCCGTTGCGGAGCGCAGGCTCAGCGGTCATGGCTCACAGGCCCAGCCGCTCCGCAGCATGTGGGATCTTCCCGGACCGGGGCACGAACCCCTGTCCCCTGCATCGGCAGGCGGACTCTCAACCACTGTGCCACCAGGGAAGCCCTACAGTAGCCTCTTGATTGGCCTGTCTGCTTCCATTCAGGACCTTCACTTTGTTCTATACAAAGAGTCAAAGTGACTCTTCGGAATCACAGATCAGATCATGTCATTTCCCTACTCTTAACTCTTCGACAGCTTCAACATTTACAATAAAATTAAAAATCCCCACCACGGTCTACCAGGTTCTATATGACTTGACCCCTGGCCCCCTTCTCCACCTCATTTACTCATTACTTGTGCCCTGGTTCACTTTACTTCAGCCATGTTGGCCTCCTGCGTGGTCCTCTTGCCAAGAACATTCCCATCTCCAGGCTTCTGTACATACTGTTGCTTTGCCCTCAGAGGAGGATGCTTCTCCCTGGGTACATTCTGGTCCCTGTTCAAGGTGTCACTTCCTCTGTGAGGCCACCCCCAAACACCTCATCCACAATGGCACCCTTGTCACTCTCTGTCTGCTTTTCCTTCAACAGTACTTATCCTCACCTGGCATTACCTGATGGAAGAGATACTTGATTAAAAGGGTTGGGAGTTCAGCAAGTGGACAATGGAAGAAGAACTTTCCAAGAAGAGGGGAGGAAACGTGTGACGCAAAAGAGTGAAAGGACTCAGTGCCCACAGAACTCCAAAAGCAGTTGGTTAAATATCTTTGTGGGAATGAAAAAGCTCACAGAGGACCTTATATGCCATAAAGAGAAGCTGGATTTGACACTGATAAGGAAAACCAATTACCTTTGACAAAGGATCTCAACAAATAGCTAGTTAATGAAAATGTATTAATACTTCTTGTAACACAGAGACTGGTCTCAACTATATCTCCCCATCTTATTTTCTGATGGGTTCATCTTTAAGGAGACAGATGTAATTCAAGTTTGTGCCTACAGAGAAGAGGCTGTCCCCACAAGTCACTGTATAGCATCTCTGCACTTACTGAGTTTAGGCCCACATCTGCTTTAGGAGACTTTTATAGGAGTATCAGTTAATAACTAATTTGACAGATCCCAATATCAGAATTATTATCCTAAATTCAAGCCTGTTTTTGCGATCATAATACACAGGACAGTTATGAAATCAGTCTAATTCTGCTCAATCAACATTTGATTCCTTGCTACAGGAGAGACATGGGCAAGGTGCCAGAAGAGAGTATCCAAAATGAATAAAATGTGGTTCCTGCAGTGATAGGAAGTAGTATAAATGACCAGTTATATGACTAAATCACACACACAAAGTAACAACAACAACAAAACGGTGTAAGTAAAATGTAAACAGCACTCAAGAGTGGGATCTGCAACAGTTTCTGGATGACATTTGCCTTTCAACCCACTTAGGAGATAACTGGCCCAGCAGTGGGGTTGGATGCCAATGGGTACCACACCCTAGAAGACCCTGAATGAAGACTCAGGCGTCTGGACTTTGTTCTGCAGTTTAGAGGAACCAATGACACTTTTTTTTTATCTGGTTACTGGAAGCGATTCCAGGAAAATGGAGTTTGTTTTGCTTATTTGTTTATAAAAACATGTGATTTGGGATATATGACCTAAAGATGACCTTCAACTTTCCAACTTTCTCTCCAAGGGAATTTATTAAATTACTTTAGAAAAGTGAATAGGAAATGTATGTTTATCTTGGTCCCCCTGCCCCTTTCACTTGCAATACTTTAAGACATATGGCATAGTTTGCTCTTGGAGGAAAATCATAAACATGCCCAGTACTTCACCGCAAAGAGGGTCGGAAGTAGTCATTTCTTTGGGCCCTGAGTATTCACACATAAATTCACTGGGGTGCTCAACAAAAAAATAACAAATAATAGGGTGAGTGTTTTTCAGCCCAGTCTTGGTTAGTCAACATTTTGTTCACCAATGAGGGGTTATTTGGGGTCCTCCTGGCTTTACCTCCTTCCCTATATCAGGTCACTTGAGGAATCATCCTGTTCATTAGTAGGTGGTGGGAAAAATCAGTTTAGGTAGTTTGTTAGCAACCTTGGGAAAAAAAAAAACCTACTGTGGGAGAATAAGAAGTGAATAGGTAAAGTAAGATGTTGGGATTATACGTTGTTCGTATTTATTTTCTACCTCACTGGTAACGCCTGGTCCTATTTTAGAGTATCAGTGAAGGCATTTTAGACTTAAAGGATTATTGAATGTTCGTGTAGGCACTTTGTAATCTGAAGGAAAACACAGTATAATTACATTTTCTAATTGGCCAAATCACTGTCATTCTTTTCAGTTTATTTATTTTATTTTCCTATGACTTTTCTAATTCTCATAAGCTTGTAAATGGGTTGCACATGGCTAATTAAAGCCTCCACACTCAAAATCTATTCCTACGAGTATGTAAGAGTTTGATGAGCCACTTACCTCTAGTGTAAACACAGAAAGGAAGAATTCCGTATAGAAAAGCTCACTATGGAAATAAAGTAGTGCCACAAGGGGACATGCTTCTTTTTTTTCCATTAAAAAAAAATATATATATATATATTTATTTATTTGCCTGTGCCGGGTCTTAGTTGCGGCATGCAGGATCTAGTTCCCTGACCAGGGATCGAACCCAGGCCCCCTGCTTTGGGAGCACAGAGTCTTAACCACTGGACCACCAGGGAACTCTTTTTCCATTTTTTTTCATTTTAAAGAGATGCGCCATCATTTGCATTTTATGTGTAGCTTCTCTAACTTCTGTTGGATTTTATTATGGTTGAACTCAGGCGGGTAATATTATCTTACACTTTGCTCAAGAGGCTCTTGGGAAATAGAATTATTAGCATTAAACTATATTTGGTTAAAAGGTTTAAAATATTAATTAATGATTATAAGATTCAGAAAGACCAACGGCATTTCATGGGAGGACCTGAAAATAATAATGGCTTCTTTACTCATCAAATACTTGGAAGATTCCAAAAGGGGAATTCGCCTAGAAAAAGTATCCCAAACCTTATACATTTTTAAATTTAAGAATACAGAGTAATCACCCTAGTTTTCCACTAAAAATATGTCTAAGAGTAGTGAGTATAGAATTATAAAATCAAAGAAAAGTAAAATCAGATCGAAATTGCTCAAAGTTAAGACTTCAATTTAGGTTAAGACTTCTATTTAGTGTTCTGAGGCAGAACGCTGCCTCAGTTGCTATGACTAAAGATTTTGTATTTCAACTGTTCACACAGTTGAGTACCTTCATGCTCAACTGGAAAGGAATTATATCAGAATTGAGCACACCTAAAAACAAAACAAAACAAAAAACCAGAAGCCTAAAAAAAATCTAATAATCCCTGCCTGTCCTTTCTGTTATCTTCTTGTCACTTTTAAAAATGAGAATTACTTGGTTTCAGTATTTCTTAATGGCCTTATGCTTGTGAGCTCCATGCCAGGCAAAAGGGCAAACCTTCGGATGGGTGCCAGCTGTTTAGAATACTTTCATCCTATTTTTATGAAAACAACTTATTTTTCTAAACCATGAATTTCCTAAGGGAAGCCATTGAAATGAGAAGCAAAATAGCGATTTCATTCTTCATGCAAATTACAACTACAGAGTCAAGGAGGAAGAGAAAGAGTAGCAGCATAGTCATTATGAAAATACCTTTTGTGATGATGTCTATACAATCGACAAGGTAGAGAGGCCTGCTGTGCTCCCAGGAAGTACATTTGCCTCAGCTGCCTCAAGCCTCTATGAAACTTGTTTCCGCCTTCTCCTATCCAGTATAATTTAGGCAGCATATCTTTCAATCCATTGTATATTGTTTAATCCTTGGCATTTGCTTATGTCTATTAAACCATACCAAATAATTAAATCTCTCTATATACCTTTTAGGGGTAAGGTCAAAAATAAAGTGTATTAAAATATAAAAATCAGAGTGATGTAGTTTGCTGTAGACCCTAGACTAGGAGATTCACTGCACGCTAACCTTGTAACCAAGAAAACTCAGCTATACCTATATATTTTTTACCTAGTAGATCTCTCAAGGGAACTCTAGCCTCTTTCAGGATATGCATTTATTCCTCCCCAATTAAAAATAAATACAATAAAAGGAAGTAGGATAGGGCTTCCCTGGGGGCGCAGTGGTTGAGAGTCCGCCTGCCGATGCAGGGAACACGGGTTCGTGCCCCCGTCCCGGAAGATCCCGCATGCCGCGGAGCGGCTGGGCCCGTGAGCCATGGACGCTGAGCCTGCGCGTCCGGAGCCTGTGCTCCGCAACGGGAGAGGCCAGAACAGTGAGAGGCCCGAGTACCGCAAAAAAAAAAAAAAAAAAAAAAAAGTAAGTAGGACAAACTTACTCCCCAGTAGGCTTACGATTCAGAGGTGGAAAGAGGCAAGGTCAGAAGAGCCTTGGGTACTACTATTTTGGAAGAAAGGGAAACAGAGCCTACATACACCCTTCCATGACCTGTGGTTTGAGAAACACAGCTCTGAACCATTCCCACACAACAGCTGTTCTTCTGCATCCCCATCGTTGAGGCAGGAAGTGGAATGGCACATAGAATGGAGTTTATAGGATCTGTTCTCTCAGGAAGTGAAACAGGATCTCCAGGCTATTAAATTCACTTCAGGGCAGCATCTGAACTCACTTGTTAAAAGGAATTGTCTGCCTAGGAAGAAAAAGCTTGCATTTGTGAAAACCGAAGAGTTTTTAGAAGTACTATGTAAATACTTACACCGATGCTAGGTTTAAACAAAACTATATTGAAAATTTAGACATTTTGATCCATTTAATTCTCATAACAAGACTGCAAAGTGATATGAAAAAAATATCTACAACCACATAAAGGCCAAAGGCTCAATGCTCTCTAAAGGCCATGGAAGAAATGGGTATCTAATTCTAGCCATAAGAATAAAAACCTATCTAGGGTACTCTACAGACCCGCCTTTACTAATTGCATCTAATCTGGGGACTAAAACTAATGCTTAAAGGTAAAGATGAGAAAATACATAGCTTCAATTTCAATAAAAAAGTATTTTTCTAATTTGGATGTTCTATCTAGCTATGACACTTGAATTAAAATTTTATAGCAAAACTCTTTGCTCAGCCAGTGCAATTTGATTTTGAGGATCTTGCAAAATCCATGTAAAATGGTAGCACCCTTATTTCCCTGGCATTCTGATAGTTGTCTGCTGGTTTCCCAAAGGATCTCAAGCCCAGGAGCCTCTTTGCTAAGGGCCCAGCTCCTACAGCTTCTGAGGCTCAGTGTCATTTGTGTCTCATACATGAGTCCTTTGACTGAAATGAAAATTCAAGCTTCCATTCTGAGCCTGGTAATCCTATGTTACAAAAGGGTCTAAGAAGATATATTCAAGGATGATCAGAACAGTGGTCTATGGTTCCAAACCAACAGTTCTTTTTGCATTCTTGGAAGCAGTTTGAAGATTCTCCAAAGTCAGCTAGCTCTCTTCTGCCTTAGTTAGATGAGGTAAGAGAAGGAAATATTCGTAGGGCCTCAGGGGTACAGTTTGCATATTTTCTGTGCCATTACCTTGCTCTCCTTAGACACTCTGCTTCTTATCTATGAGGAGCGATCAGTTCTTCAAATTACCACTAGAGGGCACAAAAGTACAAGATTTGCCTCAAGTTGAACCTTCTGTGGTTTTCTTTTTGTACTTAATCCATCATTAATATATTCAATCAGATGTTACAAAACATTTTAGCTTTTAGATCTACAACTATTCAATATTTACCTTGTCATCTGATGTTTTTGTTACTGATATATTCTGAATAAGATCAAAACCAAAAGTTATGTTTCTATCCCTACTATTATAAAAATATATTTTAATATATTCGTTAATTCCTATAGTCTAGCTCTTGTATTTTAAGGTTATCCATCCAAATCTAAAATTTTAAATTTTCAAAAGAAGATTATTTTCTTATGAAAAATACATGAATTTATGACTATCATCAAAATGTATCCAGCCATTTTTTTCATGATGAAAAGAGAAAGTGTCAAGGTGATATAGGAAAGTACAATGAACTGAGATGCACAAGAGGAAGCAGTTTGGGTTTCTTGCCTCCTTTGCTATATAAACACTGGTGTACCCCGCTTGACAGAATATTATGTTTCTGGCAAGTCAGCTTCAAAATAAAACTTTGTATTTAGAGTAACACATTGCTTGAGAGTGGAATCATCATCCTGGCAATTTTTTAGGATACATTTGTATTAATATTTTAGCATTACAATTATACCAAATGATGCAGAAACTCTTAAAATACATTTCAAGAGAAATATATAACTAACAAACACAACAATATTCAAAATGACTCACAAATTATAAAAATGATTCTGCTTTCACAGCAGAAATTGTACCCTCAGTGAAAGGCTTCCTAATGAGTCACCTGTTCCATATCTTCTATCGTCCTTAGAATGAACCTTCTAAAATACATGATCACGTTAGGTGGCTGCCTAAAGGCTGGATATTTCCTCATTGTATTTGCATCAAGTTGGAACTCTTTTCTGGGCGTTAAAGGACCTCTGCAATGTGGCCTCCTTTTGGCCTCTTTTTTATAGCCTCTCAAACTTCTGAATGTTTTTAAAGCATTCAAACTTCAAATGCTTTTAGAGCATTCAAACTTCATGCTCTAGTCCCACGGGGCTGCATAAGAATCCCCAAATAATCTCTTTCCCTACCTATAGCTACTATTTCTTTAACAAATACAAATAATTTTTAACATTTACTGCACTTACCACCTGAGTAGCCACTGTACAAAGTGCTTTCCATACATACCCTCATTTAATCTTACCCCAAATTCTGAAGGTAAAGTGTACATGAGCTTCATGTTATACATGAAGAAGCTGAGAGTTAGAGATGGGCAGGGACTCCCCAGAAGTGACCCTACATGTGATTTCAAAGTTCACGCATCTAAATGACTCTGGCATGACGTTTACCATCCACACACTTTTATTCAGCTATGGGTTTTGCTCTAAAGGAGAACAGTGAGAGAGCAGAAAGGCTTATCCTTGGAGGTCCATCTTGAATCTTACTACTTTTCTTCCCGTCTCTCCTTCCAAGCAGAATTGCTATCTCCTCTATGCTCCTGGTGCACATTGGGGTTCCAGGATGTCAGTTATTTATGTATCCATACCCCTTGGCAGAGGGGGGCCTCCTAAAGGCTGGAGAGACTGTGTTATCCATTGTAGCCTCTTAACCATCCAGCAGAGTGGTCACATCAAAGGGGATCTATAAGTGAGGACTGTCCCATCTACCAATCATTCTCTGAGAAAAGGTGGCTTATTCTACATCTTAGGTGCCCATCAAATTCAATACATGACTATCTTTCTCCTAAGGTACTCATTCTCTTTGGAAACTTGTAAATTTACTTTCTAAAAACATAGTTCTTGTAATTGTATTAAGGGCATGTTTTGGGGTTTTTTTCCCTTTTAAAACATCTGGACAGTGTTATTTGTAAACGTGGAGAGTCTGAATGTGTATATGTTTAGTATTACTTATAAATTACTTGTTTATAACACAACCATTTAACAGTCGAAAGACAACAACCTAAAGGATTGGTCTCTACTCCGAGGGCGCGTGCTCTCACAGTGGACGTCGCCCCTCCTGCAGTCTCTCTCAACTGCTAAGTCAGTGCCCCTGCCCCATCCCTTCTGGAAACAAGATGGCACTAAGCTGCTTATACGAGCCCATCTGTGTACCCTCCTCCACAGTACCCGCAACCCAGTGGGAAAGGCGGCTCTCCCTTCCTAAACAGCCACAAAGCACATTGTATGCCCATCTCTGAACTGGCTCCAGCTAAAATTTTACAAATGCAATGGTGTTATATTAAAATGAACTCTTCCTTATGCGAGTCTTTAAGACTTTTCCCTTGAGCTTCATTAAAAGCAGTTACGATTTGTATTGATTCTGCATGTTGAGGAGTTAGAGTTATAAATAAGGGATGAAGTTTTGGTGAAAAACAGAAAAGGACCACAACAAATTATTTACTAAACAGCAGAATCAGGTGAGATGTTCGCTAATTTTGTTTGCTGCCAACTCAGTTTTTTTTTAAACCATTAAGTGCCCATAGGCTTTTCTCCCCTCTCAGAAAAAAGAAAAAAAAAAAAAAAGGAAGACAAGTATTACAAAGAGACCAAAGAGAAAATTAAGCTTCTAGAGAGCCAGGACTAATCTTCTATTTTATTGTTTTACATAGTGCCTGATTCACAACAGATGTTGAATTAATAGTTAGCTACTTGTATTTGCTTTCACTATAAAAGTCTATATCTTGTTTGTAAAATAGAAAGCAGTTGCTAAGTTGGTGACCTTTCCCACATATATCTAACTTGCTCGTATTATGGCAGAATCACTCCATATGCATTTTAAAGACCTTGCTCAGTTTTCTTTCAGTGTTTCAACTGAAGGGTAACTTTTTTTTTTTAATAGGAAAAGAGTACAATCCCTTTGAAAAAGACAGTCTCTGCGAGAAGGCAAACTGAAATTTGGTTTCACACTAAAATCCAGTTATAACCTAATAAAAATGAAGCCAAAACTTGGCTTGAGCTTAATGAGAAGTCTTCTGTTGGAGAGGAAACAATCCATGAGTTTTCATGCAAATCAGGAGGATAATGCTACCTGCAACTTATATCAATATTTCTCACTCTCTCATCTTCAACCTTATGGATGGAGAGGTATAAAAAGCTAGACTGGAGGGCACGAAGTACAAATTACCTTTCCAATTCTCCTTTTATTTTTAGCAAGAAACAGGAAAAAAAATCTTACATTTAGAAATAAATATAAGATTTATAAAGATCCTTTCAATCTTTTCTGGTTTTGAGATATAGAAAGTGAGTCAAGAGGGGTTGAATCACCACAGGTCACACAGTTATTGTCAGGTCATGCCACTGCATTCATACCCCCCGTTTCCACACTAACGTTCGTGAGCCCCATACTTCTTCACTAACAAATTATACCTGTTTTTTTTTTTTTTTAACAGAATAGGCATGGTTAGTTGCTTTTTAAAAACTACTTCAAGAGTGTTAGGTAATATCTTTCTCATTTATAATAAACATAACTCAGTAGAAACTTGCCGCTCTCTCCTTGAATTAACTATATTGTGGAAATCTCATGGCTTGGCTCAGGTGGGCAGCAACTTCTAAATGCACATGAAGCAACCTAAATGTCCATCAACGGAGGAATGGATAAAGAAGACGTGCTGTATATATATATACAATGCAGTGTTACTCAGCCATACGAAAGAATGAAATAATGCCATTTGCAGTGACACAGATGGACCTAGAGATTGTTATACTGAGTGGAGTAAGTCAGACAGAGAAAGACATATATCATTTGATAATGCTTATACGTGGAAGCTAAAAAAAATGGTACAGATGAACCTAGTTACAGGACAGAAATAGAGTCACACATGTAGAAAACAAACAGGGTTACCAAGGGGGAAGGAGGGAGGGATAAATTGGGAGATTGGAATTGACATATACACACTACTATATAAAAAAGAGACAACTAATTAGAACCTACTGTATAGCACAGGGAACTCTACTCAATAGTCTGTAATGATCTATATGGGAAGAGAATCTAAAAAAGAGTGGATATACGTATAACTCACTTTTCTGTACAGCAGAAAATCAACTATACTCCAATAAATATTAATCTAAAAAATGCACACACAATTATTAAATGGAAATGAAAAATTGAGTGAGAGTGGAGGCTGCAAACAAAGCCCATACCTGGACAGCTGGTGACCATACACGTGAAAACCACAGTTATCTGAAGTGCAGAGATACGCATCTGAGGAAGGCTGGTCTTTGGATTATGGATATTTAACCTCTTTAAGGACAAAATGTTTTTCTTTAAATAATTAGTACTTAAAAATCTTCCTTAAGATACGTCTACATACTTCCTGGTCTCAGTAAGCATGCTGGGTAAAATACAATCTCCAGAGACCTTGCATTTTCTCGGGGTCCACGTGAATTCCTATGGGGCCTGGAGTCCAGACAGAAAATGGAGCAGAACATGATACATGCCTACCATTTCCAAGACATAATCTGCAAAAGTTAAAATAACAGAATGATGTATATACACTACCAAATGTAAAATAGTTGGCTGGTGGGAAGCAGCAGCACAGCACGGGGAGATCTGCTTGGTACTTTGCGATGACCTAGAGGGGTGGGATGGGGAGGGTGGGAGGGAGGCTCAAGAAGGAGGGGAGATGGGGACATGTGTGTGCATATGGCTGATTCGCTTTGTTGTACAACAAAAACTAACACAGTATTGTGAAGCAATTTTACTCCAATAAAGATCTATTAAAAAAACACAAAAAACAACAAAAAACAGAATCTCTAGTAACTGATATTGGTCACATTTGCTTCTTTCTCCTAAGAGTAAAATGTAGCAGGAAAAAATTAGAATTTTATTGGTTGGATAATTAACCAATTAGAATTTTAGTTTTTAATACAGTAAGTGGCACATATCTAATAACTGTTTATTGAATATCTGATGGGGCCAGTTAGACATGCTATTTTATATGACGATGCTTTGATGGAAAAGGAAATGAAAGCTTAAACCTGGAGGACAGTGATATATTGATTCTCCCGCTGCGGAGCACAGGCTCCGGACGCGCAGGCTCAGCGGCCATGGCTCACGGGCCCAGCCGCTCCGCGGCATGTGGGATCTTCCCGGACCGGGGCACGAACCCGTGTCCCCTGCATTGCAGGCGGACTCTCAACCACTGCGCCACCAGGGAAGCCCAGATTGATATGTTTTGATATATACTTTAAAATGACAACTTATGCAGTTATGTTATAAACTCTTTGAAAGCATTTACCAAGGTTCTTGATCCTCCATTTCTTGAACAGGCCTGATTCAGAAGGTGCTTCATACATGTTTGCTGAATAAACAAGTGAGCCTACTGACTGATTGCCTAAATTCAGAGTCCACTGAATTTAAATGAATGTATCAGAAGGCAGATGAAATTGACAAAAAGCTCTGAGGTTTTCGTTTTCTTTGTTTCATTCAGTAAATATTTATTGAAGGTCACTATTTGCAAAGTGCTGAAGGAAACAGGCCTCTCTCTCTCTCTCTCTCCCCCCCCCCCTTCCTTCTGGGGGTTACATTATAATAGAGATACAGAATACAAATGTGTTAACAAACAAATAATCCACTGTGGGAATTATTATAAAGGAAACAAGTCGACTTCTATGACTGAGTGGGGTGTGAGCTTGTGGGGAACAGTTTTAAAACGAGCAGTCAGGGAAGGCTTCTCTAAGGAAGTGACATTTAAATTGAGAATCCAGTTATAAGAAGAGTTTGGGAACAGGTATGAAGGTCCTGAATAGTTTGGAACTAAAACAAGATCAGGTGGTTGAGGCATAACGAGCTCTGGACATGGGGCTCTGAGGACAATGGGGAAGATCATGCCAGGCCTAAGAGGTGAGGCATACTGATTGTATTCTAACTACAATCAGCTTTAATTAGGGAAGTGACAGTGATGGTGACAATAATGGTAATGATAGCAGCTACCCTTTAATGAGCACCAGTTCATTACACAGGGATTGTACGATAGGCATCATACTAAATGTTCTAACATCATTAGTCATTTACTCTTCACACCAAATCACAGAAGCAGAGATAATTACCTTTTCCATTTACAGAAGAGGAAATGGAGTCTTAAAGGGTTTAGTTAACTTGTTCAAGATTGCGGCTAGTATATGTGACATCATCGAGTTTCTGATTTCAAAATGGTTCTCAAGATGCTTTGTTGGAAATGGATTGTTGGGGAGAAGAGAGTATCAGGAGGTCAGCTGGGTATTCATGTAGTGGTTCAGGTGAGAGAGTGTGGGTGTGAACAGGTGGTGAAAAGGAGGTGGAGGGTTCTAGATGGAACACATATATTTGCTGCTGGATTTGAGGTGGGGGATGAAAGAGGGAGAGGAGAATGGATGGTCTGCCATTTAATGACATAGGAAAGATCAGGAGAGAAACACGTTTGAAAGAGCCTGGGCCTGTTTTTTGTGTGGCCAAGGGAGCTAAGAATGGTGTTTATGTTTTTAAATGGTTGAAAAAAGATTTAAAAAGAGTAATATTTTGTGACACATGAACACTATGTAAAATTCAAGTTTCAGGCTCCATAACTAGTTGTTGGAAGACAGGTATTCTCATTGGTTTATATATTGTCTGTGACTACTTTTGTGTGACAACGGCGGAGCTGAATAGGCTGCAGGGCCAAAAACATTCACTATCAAGTCCTTTACAGAAAAAGCCTGCAGACCACTGTTCTAGCGCAATATCCTATTTGGTAAAAGAAGATTAATGACATTTTGTCAGTAAAACTTTAATCAGTAATTCTTCCCCAAATATAGTGATAGAAGTTAGAAAACTTCTGAATTCATTCTCTCTAAAACATATTTTCTACATTGCTAAAAATTTTTAAATGAAAACAAAACAAAACAAAATGAAAAGCCCACGAACATTTTTAGGTAAACTTTTCAAAGATGTCTAAATAATAAGGGACTCTATCAGACACTACTGTGTTTTGAAGTGAGGCCAGTGATCTTACCTCTAGTCAGGTTTCATTATGACATGTCTATACAGAAACTATAAATCATGTATAATTCATAAACTCTACATATAATACACTAAAAACCAGCTGCCCGAAAGGCAAAAATAGCTACTATTTCTTGACCAAATGAAAAAAATATTGACTGCAGGGCAGGAATAGTTTGCCAGCTCACCTGTCGTTGCCTTAAAGATCATCTTTCTACAATTTCTGTCCCTTAATGGATACAGTGTTACTTGAAACTCCCAGTAGATCATTAATGGTGCCTAAATGTCCTAGTGTTAGCTCTGAATGGTTGTGAATTTGCTTCAGTTGCTCATAGCTGGATTTGGTAATGCTGACTTAAAGGTAAACTCAGCTGTCTAAACGTGCAGGCCTATGACGCTGCAGGATTTTACAGTAGAACATTTGACCACAACACACTCACGTGATGTGATAAATATGATAGAGAAAAAGCATTTATGCTATTCAGAGTTGTTTGTTATTACTTTTAACTTATGACAGGACCTAAAATATCAGTTTATATGTTTGTTTTTACTTTTTTTTTTTTTTTGCGGTACCCGGGCCTCTCACTGTTGTGGCCTCTCCCGTTGCGGAGCACAGACTCTGGACGTGCAGGCTCAGCGGCCATGGATCACGGGCCCCGCCGCTCCACGGCATGTGGGATCTTCCCGGACCGGGGCACGAACCCGTGTCCCCTGCATCGGCAGGCGGACTCTCAACCACTGTGCCACCAGGGAAGCCCTATATGTTTTATAACTCATGGTTTAGCTACAAACTGAGGATTAAAAAGCAGTTCTAAAAGGCAATGTTTTCTTTCTTATTTTGAGTGCCTTCCATTTGTAACATATGCAAGGGATATTTTCACAGTTACTCATGCATATTTCCAGATTAAAACCAAGGCCATAACAAGGTCATAACTATGGTCAAGAGACAGTACTACTGGAGTTAAAGAGATGAATTCTGGAGGTAAGACATTTTGGGTTCAAATCCTGACTCTGCCGCTGACTTAGAGTGAAGCCTTCCACTCCACAGCTATCTGTGAAGTCAACCAATCCCTGTGAGCCTCAAATTCTCCACCTGGAAAGCTAGGATAATAACAATAATAGATACTATTTCAAAGGATTAAGTGAAGGAATGCAAAATACTTAGCTCAGTGCCTGGCACAAATCAAGTGTTCAATTTCAACTAATTATTTCAAAAAGATAGACTCATGAATCCAGAGGTACTTTTTTGTGATCTTATGGGTTTTACACAGCTTTTTGGTACATGCTTAGAGAAAGAGTTGGTAACAGATCCGTGGGTAATATTCCCTATGATAAAGTTCACCTATTCTTCCCAATGAAATGAAACAAACCTACAGGAGTACATTTGCAAAGGTAAACGGTGGGAACAGGGACCACAGGATGACCCAGTCCTGGCGTGAACACTGTTGCTCCCCAGGACCTGCCTCCCCTAAAATGACCTGAGGAATCCACACTCCCCTGTTCATGTGAGGGATGCTGATGCAGAGGGAGACATGACTGTACAGGGGACCTAGAGCAACTCCAGGGAGGAGGCCCTGGGGTGGAAATTTCAAGAACAGATGGCTATTTCATAATCTCCTTCTATGGCAATCAGGCAAATCCCAATCACCTACACACGGCAGGGTCAGCTCTCACTGTGCAGATCTCTGCAGCTGATTTCCAACAGAAGATAGTCAATACAGTCCTTGGGAATTTTCTCTAAAAAAACCAAACACAGGCATTCCACATGCCATGCTGAGCATATTCAGTGGCCTTTCGGAATATTCTACCCCAGGGCACCAATGGTAGAGGATGTGTTTAGAATATGTGGCAGGCATAAGCTTTGAGTGACAGATGAATCTGATTTTTTGAGTTGAGTCTAGCAACTTCTAGTGTTTTGTCTCTAAGAGGACAAGAAGAATCTTCACTCTCCTGTTAGTGTAACTTGCATTTACATGTAGTAGCCCAAGGTCACACCTAGGAATTCAAAAGGAATGCCTAGGTCAAAATGGTAGGTTGGGGGTGGAAGAGGACACTTGCAAACTTTACAGACTTTGGTTACTGCTCTCTGCATAGAGGCTAGGAAGAAAAACACTGGGAATAGGATTGGTTTAGAATTGGAAGAAAAGGAAAGAGAGAGCAAGGGTGGGTGGAATCCAAGCTCAACCCTCATCAGATGTCACTTAGGATATGTTCAGAGTAGCATCCTCTGCATTCTGAAAGGGAAAAGTGGGCATGATACACTGTGCAAACTCAACTGGTTAACTTCTCTGTGGTGGGCGAAAACATGGTCCCCCAAAGATATCAGGTCTTAATCTCTGGAACCGTAAATGATACGTTATTTGGAAAAAGAGTCTTCACAGTTGTGATTTAAATTAAGGATCTTATAATGGGGAAATTTTCCTGGTTTAACTGGGTAAATCCTAAATGCTATCATAAATATCCTTACAAGAGGGAGGCACAGTGAACTTTTACATAACATGAGAAGACAATGTGAAGACAGAGGCAAAGATTGGAGTGATGTGGCCACAAGCCAAGGAATGCCAGTAGCCACCCAAATCTGGAAGAGGTAAGGAACAGCTCGTTCCTAAGAGCCTCCAGAAAGAATGTGGCATTGCCAACACCTTGACTGGGCCTGGTCAGACTGATTTCATATTTCTAGGCTCCAGAACTGTGAGAAAATTAGTTTGTCTTGTTTTAAGCCACCCATTTTGTGGTAATTTGTTACACCAACTACAGGAAACTAATACAGCATCATTACAACTTTTAATGTCTCTAATTACTATAGATTTTCTTGATTCTATTCACTCATTGTTTCTTTCTTCTTGAACGCATTCTCAGACATTACAAAATTATTATTTTCCTTTCTGTTCAATTAGATTACACTGTGTGTGCCACTGTACACACGATTTCTCTGGCTCTTCTCCAGGATGCTAAGTCATATAAACATTGTATCTCAGTCACCAGTGAAGTTCCCAAATTATTTCTTTTCACAGAACAAATATTTATCAAATGGCATGCCAGTTAAGTCAAGTAATTATACCCTTAAGAGATGCAGTTTTCAAATTTATTATCTCAAAACTGTATACTACAGATGTTCAAGTTTTAATGTGTATCTATCTGGAAAATGATAAAGTAGCTGAGTCACACAAAACAGACAAAATATAATAAACTATTTGAATATTTATAACATTGTGTTTGTCTTTTACTGTCAGTTATGTGAATAGAATCAAACTCAAAGATTAACTGAAATGAGTGATGAAATAATGTTGTGTTGTCCCAGTGAGTAAAGAGCTGCTCTGAGACACTTATGTGTGCACCATATTGTAAATCAATTCCTTCACTGCTACCCTAGTGACCAGAAAATGTTACTAGGCATCCCAAAGTACCTGTCATTAGGGAAGATGCTTTTGTACTGGTTCAATATTTCATCTATGAGTACAGTCATATTTAAAAGCCATATTTCATAAGTCTCTATAAAGTCTAATTTTAAAATGACTAAGTCCACATCTCTAGAACAGCTAATGGTTTCCTCCCCTGTAAAATGAAGGAGTTGGATCTGGGTATCTCTCTCCCACCTCTCATGTTCTGTGAGATGAGATACTGATGCAGAGTGACTACCCTGGTATTTGGAGAGTTAATCGAAGTTTTAAGTGGACAGCCCAGGTGGTGCTGTGACTGAGCAAGAATAGCAGCCAGAATAAAGCCTCTGAGTATGGACAGTTCAAGTGCAGGGTTAGGACTAGTTCCCAGGTGCTTCTTGTACTGGATAAAGCTTTGTCTGTAGTCTTCACAAAGATACAACATTTGTCATACGTAAGTGTATCTCTTTTGTTAATTTCATTCAGACTCTATCAAAACGTGCTTTGAAACAATGAGCAGTGTAGTCACTTGGTATAATCGTGTCCTCAGTTGACATGTTTACTTATTTTTATCCAGCCAACATGAGCTCATTTCTCATGCTGGGTGGAATGTAAGCCTCACAAGTGCAAAAGGAGGGATCCAATTCTTGCACATCCTTAAAGATTATCTCACAAACCAAGGTTCAGTGTAGAGTTCTGAGAGCTGCCTAACATTGACTGCTTGACTCTGCAGAGAAATACACAAAAAATGTGAATTTTCAGACAAAAACTGGAAAAAAAAAAAAACCCTTGTGTTGATAAAAAAAACGATGGAGTTTTGAAAGTTACATGTAATTTAATATTTTAAAATTTTATGGGAAATTAAAAAATAATATTTAAGGAAATACTAATTTTAAAGCTTTGGGGAATTAATAGCTAAAATGTTTAAGGTAAGTTGTTTACATACTGTAGCACAGTTGTATACTTCTGAAATGATTTCTAAAAATGTTTCAAATGAAAGATAGTTTGACCAACATCAGGTCATTTTAATGCCCAGGCACTAAAGACAAGCAGCACAGTTTGGCTCTTAAATTAACAAAAAACATATTTGTGCTTCAGAGACTGTCAACTTTATCAGAAGAGAAGCCAGAAGGAACTTAGGCCTCCATTGATTGTCGGCTTCTCCTGCCAACCTTCGATCCAGGTGTTGTCCAACGTGCCTGCTTGATCATGCAAAGATTTGAGATGAATTTCAGGGTTGTGAATGTTGATGGTTTCCTCTATCTTCAAGTAGTTTTTTTGCATCTCAAGAAATTCTGCCCACCAACACCCCCTCACACAAAAATTTGATTTTCAGTGTGTTACTCCATTTGTAGAACAAAATTATTTAAATATTAATGTAACTGGTAAATCTATAGTTGCTGTCTTGGTAAACTCTACTTTTAAAAATTTCAGCATATCAACAAGCAATTTTATATATCATGTTTATATGTATATAATCTCCAATTCATGAAACTGCGTGCACCCCTGGAAAGGGAATTATATTAAAAGCAGGTAAATATTTTAGTTCTCCTTCTAGCACCATCTTCAAAAAACAATAGCCAATAAAGCAAAATAGAACAAATGCCAACCAAAAGAAAACTTTACAAACTATCCTCCAATATTCTAAATTACACCTCTAAGAGAGGACCCAGAGGTACTGAATTAACCATACAGGAACTATTTCCTTGAAGTTGGTCAGGTATAAGCACTATCCTATTTCCCGATGTATAAACTGAAGTATTACTTTTTGGTAATAAATTACCTCTGATTCTCAGACATCTTTACACTGTGGACTAAGTCCACTTGCTAGCTGTGTGACTTGGGGGTCGGGGAAGGTTATTTAACTTCTCTGTGCTTCAGTTTCCTTATTTATAAAATGGAACTATATTAATTGTCTTCCTAATACATTTTTAGGGAATCAGGCACATTGTAAGCACCTCCATCTCATTTGCTAGGAAATCCTATGGACATTTTATACTATTTAATTACTGCCTATGACACAATTAGCATAATCATAGTTGATTTATGATACTATCATAATAATAACATTTCAAAAAGGTTTTGAAATATTGACTCAATGATGTAAAATATTTTGAAAATCCTTCATCCAGGGAAGTTTTATTCCCATTATTATCTTCTAGCAGAACCCAACTGCCCACAAGTCCCCAATATGACCAGCCATGTTTCTGCTGCAGTACAATCCTGCCTTAGCAAGTTCACAACTAATTTACTAGCTAACTAATATCCCAGAGTCTCTTTAGAGAATTCCCAAACCTCCTACTTTCGTCAACCAAAATAAATATCTTTCCTTGTTAATAAATATATAGATTTCAGACAACTGCTTGCTGGTGAGCCTTGTTTTTCTAATTTATGTTTTAATTAATTTCCTCTCCACCTCACTCCACTTTGTGCATTCTTTTCCTCTCAGATGTTTGCAACACATCCTGCGGAATAACACCTACATTTTGAATTACAGATTTGTTGACTGCATCCTTTAGGTAATTAAGATGTTAACAAAGACAAGAGTCAATCATGATCCTTTTAACATTTCTCTGAATGCTTAATCAACCATTACACATATCACTAAATGAGACAAATTTTCATTTTCTCTTCAGTTTTCACTTGAACCATGAAAATAATGGGAGTAGATTTTTCCCTGGATAGACCCAATGCATATATATATTAACACATAATGTTGTCAACAAATATCTGAGTGACTATCAGTTTTTAATTTAGATGATTCCATATGGTTATATAATTAATCTAAAAATATAATTAAAATTAAAAATTGATTGTCATTTCAGACACAGCAATTAGAAATCATTAAGAATGGGCTTAGACATGTGAGATGTTACTTCTAAGTGATCACTAAAATAAAATTAAAAAATAAAAAGCTTTAGTTTAATTTCAAAAGGTTATACATAAAAATGATAGACTTTTAAAAACACACTTGTATATCAGAATCTTCCAGGAATATAATTAAACCCAGCACACAATGATCAAGTCTTGCTGCAGGTATAGAGCACAAGTGAACAGAAGATTGGGAAGTTCAAACAGAGACTTAGGTCTTCAATAGATTCCAATTCTACTACTTACGGAAAGATCCAACTCACCAAATTACCAAGGCCAATATCATTAAGAACACCTTGATATTTTGTGCCTGCTCTTTGTTTGTAGCACATGGTTTTGGTTATTAAATGTATAAAATAGGTAGCTACTCTAAAAAGCAATGCCTTCACTTTGGTGCTAGGTATCTTCCAAACAAAATAAATACAAAATCCCATGAATGGAGTTGGGCCAGTGAGGAAACACACAAGCAAACACGAAAAGCACAGGCATTAAGCATACTCTACACTTTGAGTTGTTTGGCTACTTAGTTACCTTCCATTTTGCATTCATTTCTCTTTTCATATAATTGTTATAGGGGCTATGTCAAAAATATCAGTTCACCAAATGATGTGTTCTATTTCTTTGTCATCACAAAACCATCTAAACATCCATTTTGGTAAAACATCTCTAA
The DNA here is from genome assembly GCF_963455315.2 of Globicephala melas. Classification (NCBI taxonomy): domain Eukaryota; kingdom Metazoa; phylum Chordata; class Mammalia; order Artiodactyla; family Delphinidae; genus Globicephala; species Globicephala melas. Next base: position 39,842,515 of record NC_083329.1, on the reverse strand, counting down.
CACATTTACTGTAAGTGTTAAACTGGTACTTTCCCTACATTCAATTCAAAGTGGATGAGACCCACAGTAGTACTTCATTATAGCAAGTGTCACTGTAAGGAAGGTTTCCCTAATTATTTCACACTAATTAACTCATACAGTAAAAGGTTCCATTTTAGTCACCTTGATACACATAGCTAATTGGGATAGTAAATTCTGCCATATTTTATTTTAAAAGTAAAAATGTCATTGGATATAGTCTTTTTCCCCCCCCCACAGTACTTTAATATTGTCAGTTGGTAAAACATAGCAGGAAAAAAAAAAAAGTTTATTTTTTCAAATTCCTTACCACTGATAGCTCAATTGCTATTTACTATTTTTTTCTACACTGAACTTCATTATTTAAATGCTGTTCCAATATTTAGCTTCTCATTGTTATAGGCAGAGACACAGACTGCATAAATGGAAACCTAACAGAGCCAACATTAGCCTTGCTAATTTTTTTTTTTTACCCTACATGCTAAATATGTACTGAATTTTCTCTTTACTACTTTAATAGCTCATATATTAATTTTGTAGTGCTTTTTAAGAGCTGTACAGTCCTAAGTATTTAATCCTGGGATCATTTTTATCTTTGAATAACAGTCACCATCCCCCCCCACTTCTATTATAATAACTGTCATGTTTCCATGGAAACTGTGGAGAAAGAATGAAATGGTAAAACATCTCCATTTTAGGTCTAAGTTGACAGTGTGATTTTTATTAGGAGACTCAATTATTCAGACAGGTAAGAATATAGACAGTGGTTTCATAAATTATATAGAATCTTTTATAGATGATCTTGATCCCTGACCTTTTATAAATAAGAAATTATGTTTCTAGCTAAAGGAACTTAACCCTTTCTGTTGAGAATTAGTTATTCGGTGGTGAGATTTGGGGGAGTTTTTTTCCTTCTTCTTCTTTACATTTTATTGTTTTGCTTGACTTACTGTTACCATGTAAAATAAAATAAGCAAAAATTAAAATATTCTTTACAAAGAACTAGTTATTTGTTATACTCTTGCTAAATATATTTTACTCTTTACTAAATATCACTAAACCCATACAGCTAGGTTTTAGATACACATTTACAAGTGAAAAATTCGTTAACGCACATAAGAGGATTTAGAGACTTCTTATAATTATAAAATCTCTTTGGGGCTTTGTCCACAGTATTGCTTACTTCCCACATTTTGCTGCTCTAAAAAACCATAAATTAGAAAGAAGCAACCAATTTTAACTTACATATAAGTTAACTGCTATGTGAATCACTAAAGGGATCCAGAGGAAACCGGTTATAATGCTTGCTTCTAGCAAGGAAGATTTACCTCTTGCTCTGTATATATTTTAAATTATTTGATTTTTTAAAAAGTATAGGTGTTATTTATTTAAAGAGAAATGCAGTCTCCTGAAATAAAGATTCTAGCTGATAAAAAGTCATGGATTTAAAAGAGGCTTTAAGTAGTTGAGTAAAATGTTAGGATTTTACTGTGTGGCTTTTCACAGAGAAAACAGAGACAATTTATTTTTGCTTTTCTCACAATAGAAATAAGGGACAGTTTATAAAGTAGGAAATTTTTCCTTAATATTTACTCTATGAAGATGGAGAAATGGACCAATGACTGAGAAAATGGATGCCCTTTGAAATTGCTAGCAATCACCCTTAACTTTTGGTGCTTCCCACTAAAGAATTACAGGTCAAAGACAAGAAACACTGAAGTTCATTACAACAACAAAATTAAGATCTTGGCAAAAACAGAAATAAATAGAAACACAAGTGACATGGATATAAAGCTTCTGCCCCAACCATCTGATAGGGAAGTTGCTTAGGTAAAAAAATTTTTTAAATCGATGGTTTATTATGTTTTCTAAAACTCACAATGTGGTCTCAGTCTCTTTAAAACCTAAAATAAGAAATAAATTTCTAATGCAAATTAAGTTTGACATCCAAACAAATACATAATATCTTTTCCTTTTATATAAATATTGAATGTCTTGGTGAGCCACCAACTCTATGAAGTATTTATTGGTGTCTGGAATTTTTTTTTTAAGTTTAATTGGTATTATAAGCTAAGTTCTCATCTTTGACTTCCTCCTAAAATAATAAAAAGTCCTGCTGAGATATGAACATAGATAAAAAGCTCGATGTGAAAATCATTCTTAAGGAATTATACATCTTGTTTCTAACTTAATGTGCTACTCTCTTAGAATAAGATGGGAACGGTGCAAGATTACATAGAGCATGTTGTGAGTTAAATAATGTGCTTATTACAACAATCATGCCCTTACTTTTTCTACTAAAGAAGATCTAGAAGCAGAGAGACCCAGTAGCAGTCACCACTCTTCCTTAGCACCATTTCTGGCTAAGAGGAACCATGGTTCCTTGAGAAATGGCTGATTTCAGGTTCAGGGGAGGAAATACACACAGAGAACCTGGGACATCTTGTTCAGAAAGCAAGGGAGCTCTTGGCAACTGAGGGATTGTGTTAAGAGGAAACGAGGAGCCAACATGATTCACTGAATGTATAAAAATCTACACATTCATAGTAATACAAAAAATGATTTAAAAACCCACCTCCATTTGTCACTAAGAGGTAACTACGGCACCAATTACTTACTCTGGAAATTGGTGATTAATGGGAAAGAATAAAAAGTATTCATCCTGTCTTGAATGAACAGTTTGAGGGTAAACAGTCTATCAGATTCTTAATTGATGATGGAGAGTATTTAGAGAAGAATTCCAGTTAATAGACATTGAAAGAATGATGGAATAGGATAAGATCATATTAAAAGCCTAATGAGATAGTTGATTCAGGCAGTGATCATTATTGGTATCAAAACATTTAACAAAAGGTGGGAAACATTACAACAAAAGGATCAGGCTATCACCTCCTTATCCACTGTTTCAATTTCAACTAGCTGAAAGTGGAAATGTGCCTGGTAAGGTCCTATTTGCCTTCTGTTATAACGCAATATTGAAGTACACTGAACCTTCTATGAAGTTTTCTTACCACAAAAAGTTGATTATAAATCTAATCAATCCTTTAGGTTTGATGATCCTTTACAACAAATACAGAGGATACAAAGATACAAGGTGGATGACACCATTTACAAACAATAAGACAAACCTGAAATGGGGGAGCTGCATCAGGACAACTGATTCATTTCTTGAACAACCTAATAGGGCTATTAAAGAGGTTCTTCTAGATCAAAGGAGACTTAAGAGGCATAACCAATATGCAATGGATGAGATGTATTTTGATCTCAAGTCAAACAAATAAACCATTAAAAAGAGATTTTTCAGAAAATTCAGGAAAATTGAGTAATGCCTAGATGTTCTTTCTGTTAGGTGCAATGAAATAATACCACTTGCAGTGACATGGATAGACCTAGAGATTGTCATACTGAGTGAAGAAAGTCAGACAAAGACAAATATCATATGATATCACTTATATGTGGAATCAAAAAAAATGGTACAAATGAACTTATTTATAAACACAGAAATAGAGTCACAGATATAGAAAACAAACTTATGGTTACCAAGGGGGAAAGGGAGGGAGGAATAAATTGGGAGATTGGGATTGATATCCACACACTACTATATATAAAATAGATAACTAATAAGGACCTACTTTATAGCAGGGAACTCTACTCAATACTCTGTAATGACCTATATGGGAAAAGAATCTAAAAAAGAGTGGAGGGCTTCCCTGGTGGCGCAGTGGTTGACAGTTTGCTTGCCGATGTAGGGGACACAGGTTCGTGCCGCGGTCCGGGAAGATCCCACATGCCGTGGAGTGGCTGGGTCCGTGAGCCATGGCCGCTGAGCCTGCGCGTCCGAAGCCTGTGCTCCGCAACGGGAGAGGCCACAGCGGTGAGAGGCCCGCGTACCGCAAAATAAATAAATAAAAATAAATAAATAAATAAATAAAATAAAAAAGAGTGGGGATTATATATATATATATATATATATATGATTCACTTTGTTGTACAGCAGAAACTAACAGAACATTGTAAATCAACTACACTCCAATAAAAATTATATATATATATATATATTCTGATTTAATAGAATATATTTAAATTTCCAGATTTTCTGCAGTTTGGGTTGTTTTGATTACTTGAACATTTTAATTAACTTGTATTTATTTTATAAAAGTTACATGGAAAAATTATTAATTTTCAAAAAGATAGAATGAAGTACTGAAAGTAAATAAGGCTTTGTTTTATACTTTAGAAAAGCGTGAGTTCTTGCTGATACTCCTGGTCCTCACTATCATTAGTATCCACACAACAAAACTAGTTTGGACTATTTGAACTTTCTAGTTGTTAAGATTTTTCATAAGCAGGGGCTTATACTACACACACACATATATATATATATCTATATATATAGAGAGATATATATATATAGAGAGAGATATATATATAGATTTTTAGATATATATATCTAAATATATATATATCGATATATATATAGATATATCTATATCTATATATCTATCTATCTATCTATCTATCTATCTATATATCTATCTATATATCTATCTATCTATATATATATCGATATATATATATAGATTTTTTTTTTTTTTGCGGTACGCGGGCCTCTCACCGTTGCAGAGCACAGGCTCCGGAGGCGCAGGCTCAGCGGCCATGGCTCACGGGCCCACCCGCTCCGCGGCATGTGGGATCTTCCCGGACCGGGGCACGAACCCGTGTCCCCTGCATCGGCAGGCGGACTCTCAACCACTGCGCCACCAGGGAAGCCCTATACTATATATTTTATAGCAAACAGATACGGTCTATGTCTTTAACAAATGCAGAGGTAAACCCATATTGATAAGCATCTATGGTGATTACAGGATTATTAAAGCTTTCAAATTCTGAAGAGGTAGCTTCAGAATGTAAATGAGAACACTCATTAAATAGGTGGCTCTAAAAAGCTGACAAGCAGTCCCCAAACCTAGGGTAAGTTTATTTTTTGCTTTTGTTGAATCTATAAACATTGACTTCAAATATAACCTGATCAGGGTCACTCCTTTGAAATGCAGGTGAAGGCTTGTGATGAATTAATATTGATAAGTGGCAAATGGAAATCAGTCTACCAGGACCTGAGGGGTTTGGGAGAATGACTGAAATTCTTCATCTTATTCAGCCTCTCCAGTCACAGATATATACCTCCAGGGGGAGAGAGGGAGAACTGCTAAGGATAAAGGAAGTTTTAAACTATACTTTATCAAAACGTTGTTAGCAACCACATCTTACAGCATTATAGACAACAGAATCCTTAGATATTTACAAACAAATCTACACAAGCTAAATGCTCCCTTGGCTCAAAACATTCCTGTAGTTTTCCTTATACAGAAGAATGTTTTGGTAAAAATAGTTAAAATCCTTAGGCTGATATTGATGCCCCTTCTAAGTGCTCATATAGAATTCCATACTTCCCCTCATTAAATAACATGGCAATCAACAATATAATTGCTGCATTTATTAGATTTTAAGTTTCTCAAGAAGAGAACATATCTGTTTTGTATTCTCTTTGCTTAGTACATGGCTATCATATTTCAACTTAAAAAAACGTTGACAATTTTTCACAATAATGATGTACTGTCCTTTGATATGGAAATGACTACACAGACATTTATTTTGCATATTGATGGATGTGTCCCTTGCCCCTCTCACTTTCTTTTGTCTTATCCTTGAATTCAACTGCATGCATTTTAAGGTACCTAGTTGACCAAGAGGGTGTAATTTGTAGCCACAAGGTAAGTCTAACTATTCAATGCACACAATAAAAAACATATATTTTTTAAAAGTAAAATGAAAGTACAATGAATACTACAACTGAATTGGGAGGGAGGCATTTATATTGATTTATTAGTTTCCAAATCTTTTTGGATACAGATACATTTTTCATCATAGCCATCCTTTACACACACACACACACACACACACACATACATACACACACACGGGAAAAAACTAACAAATCAATACTACTACGTATGGTGCACCTGAAATAATAAAAATGTTGGTCATGATACACTACATGAACTTTACGATCCCTAGTGGTTTGTAACCCACAGTTTGAACAACACTCTAAAGGTTTATTCTTTTATAATAATCCCAGCAGTCTACTATCTTAATTTTTTTTTTTTTTTTTTTTTTTTTCTGTACGTGGGCCTCTCACTGTTGTGGCCTCTCCCGTTGCGGAGAACAGGCTCTGGACACGCAGGCTCAGCGGCCATGGCTCACGGGCCTAGCCACCCCGCGGCATGTGGGATCTTCCCGGACCAGGGCACGAACCCATGTCCCCTGAATCGGCAGGCGGACTCCCAACCACTGCGCCACCAGGGAAGCCCTATCTTAAATTATTATTCTCCTTGGAGTCTTTTTAATAATCCCAGATCCTATGTACTCCCCAATTCTTGCTAACTTTCTTGCACAGAAATTTCAACATTTTCTGCATTTCAAATGTTGAGGTTGTACAGATGCCAACATCTCATCAATTGACATGGCTATGTCTCTCTAATTATTTCTGGCTCTTTCAGTTAATCAGCAAGGCGTCAAATTGACCCGGGTCGGGCTCTTGAAAGCACATGGGGAATAGTAATCATGTCAATAGGCAGCAGGATGACAATACAGCATTGTGTGGGCAGAATCCATTGTTTGTGATTACCACAAAGGTGGAATTTAAGGAATGTTGTGCCCTTTATTTCTATAAGTTAATGAAACCATGTTGACAGAACTTGTAATGTAAAAATGCTACTATTTGGAGGAACTGTCAAATCTGTGACTTCTAGTCCTCTAAAGCACTTCATTTTTGCCTGCAGCACATTGTTCTCTTTTGTAGTGCATTCAATTTCACAATATACACTTGTATTTTATTACCAATGTAATATCAGTCCTCTATTATAGACGTTAGTTTCACCTAAAATCTGTTTTTGTGTTTTCTATCTTAATACAATGCCATGTTTTACCAGTACAACCCAAGGGGTTATATGAATAGAAAGAAAATTCATTGTATTATACACAAAGTAATTACATTTGAGACTATTATAGTGACTCAGCATCTAATGTGAAAAATGTCAGTCAACGATGTGTGGAACAAACTGAGACTGTGTAGTTTTCCAGCTTTGGCAAATTTACTAACTCCAACATCTCAAAACAACAACAAAGTTTTAGCATCCTGGTGAGCCAGATTCTCCCAATGAATTCATTGTCCCATTTCACTTAAAATTCTGCTTCTTTGAAGGAGAAGAATTTTTTAAAATCTTGAGTATTAGGGAGAAATGTAGAAATCTTAATTGAATGTGGATAAATTATTTTGTATAATTTGTATCCTAGCAACTGAATTAAATTTTGGTCAACACTGCGCTTCTGGAACTCAGTCTTGTCTGATGCCAACTGTGACACTTTTATCACATCTAAACTTTTCTCCTAGAAGTGAAAGTACAGGAAAGTAAGGCTCATTTTCAACATCAGATTAAATTCTGTACTCTGATACTAATAAAATTTTAGTGTCCCCTCTGCTCCACAGTTTTGTATTTATTTGTCTTCTCTTTATACCAATGGTTCTCAACCAGGGGAGATCTTGTCCTCCCTCCACACCCCAGTTCCCCTAGAAAATATTTGTCAACGTCTACTGACATTTTTGATTGTCATGATTTGAGTGGTGGGTGTATGGTACTGGCATCTACTGGTGTAATCTAATGGGAAATAAATATTTGGTCTTTGCCCCTGTTCCTGGCACAGAGCTCCTAAAACCCTTGTAATCCCTGAAGTGATAAATGCCTCTTTGGCATGCTAATGAAATGACTGGTGGCTGGAGGTCCCTAGATAGTTTCAGGATGGGGGCGGGGCACGAGAGAGAGCAAGGCATGGTCAGAGGGTTGGAACTTTCAGCTCCAACCCCAACCTGTGGACAGGGGTAAGGAATTGAAGGTTGTCTTCAATCACAGGGGTCAATTATTTAATCGACTGTGCCAACATAATGAAATCTGTCTTCATAATAAAAACCTCTAAATAATGGGATTAGGAGACCTTCAGAATTTTGCTCATATATGGTCCTAGTACATGTCATCACTCAAAAAAGCACCATTGGTCATTTGGTCTGTTATAAAGGTGTCATCTCTTCAACGGTCTTTTTCATCTCAAGGCAACATTTTGTATCCCATTTGAAATGAAGAATTGTTATACAGACTAAAGCATATTCTTCATCATTAATTTAATTGTACATGTAATATAATAAAGTTAAGAGGCTTAAGAGGAAAAACGATGAGCCCCATCCAGAGGAGTGTCCAAAATTAATCTCCTTACCAGCATGGTGAGCAAGGGACCTTGATTTGGAAGAACAAAGTCATTTTCAGTAAAATGTATGTTTTACTAAATTTTTATATTTTGACAAGCAAGTTTTACTAGCACAATAAGCACACTGTGCTTAAAAAAATAAAGCAGAGCCATTTTAACAAAAAACTTAGAAAAACTGATGGGGAATATCACCCTATGAGTCATACCTACCAAGTCCTTAAACGGAAAGAGATCTTAATCATTTTAGGAAGCTGCTTTATCCCCTTTGTGAGGATATTAGGATCATTACTATGCAATACGCTCAATCAGTAACTTACCTAGGTTGTCTAAAACGTTTGAACAGTTTCTGAATATTAGAGTAATAGGCTGGTTTCCTGAAGTAATTAATACAGTTTATAAAGTTGACTAGTGTTTGCAATTCACACATTGGAGGAAACTGGTGTGATATACACAAATGTCTGTGAGCAACAGCCATGCTTGACTTTTATGATATCTCATCTTTCTCAAATAACAATTTAAAGACATAAATTAACATGGTGTATTATGTTCATTGTATCAAAATGATTTATGCTGCCATTTTAATTCATTATTTAAAAATTATTTCTTTCTAAAAGGATTCATGGGGGAAATGTTGGTATAACATTTCCAGTTTCAAAGGCACTCTATAATTTTCTAATGGCATTTTGTTGAAAGATAGCATGGCTTATTATCATATCTAAATGTCACATTGGCAAGAGAAAATTGTATGTATAATGATGAAAATGGAAACTGCTCTGTTTCTAAAGGCTAATTTATTGAACTACTAAGAGTTATCAAAACATACTTCAAGCAAAACTGCATGATTTTTAAGTATTTTGAATAAAGTAAGCACTAACAATAATACTTTCAGGTTCTGAGAGGAAAGAACTATAACTTAGTGACTTTTATTAAAATATAGATCCACAAAGTATTCCAGGATCCTTAAGGGTGTTTTCTATTGACGGTCACAAAGATGTCTTCATTATCAATTTAGAAAACAGCAAAGGTGAAAATATTGTTTATATAAAAGGGAGTTTTGTTTCTAAAAGAATGGCTTGTTAACTTCCACATTCTAAGCATTTGAACTAGAAAGGATTTCAAAATGATCATTTTTACAGATTAGAAAACAGGTCCAGAGGTGGTAGGCTCCAGACCTTATGTTTAAGGTCACATGGAGAAGTTGATGTCATTGCTCTGAGCAATTTGAACTAGAAAGGATTTCAAAATGATCATTTTTACAGATTAGAAAACAGGTCCAGAGGTGGTAGGCTCCAGACCTTATGATTAAGATCACATGGAGAAGTTGATGTCATTGTTCTGACTAAGGCCCAGGTCTCCCAACTCCAAGGAAATATTCCTCTTGCTATGTGAGCATGACTTTGCCAGAAGGACCTCTTTCAGCACTGAGCATCCGCCTTGCTCTCACTAGGTTCATAGGTTTTCTCTCTAGAATGGCCCAATCTTGAATGTAAAGCAGGATTAGAATTATGCTATATGCTATCTTCACTCCTGTGAGAGAGACTCCCTTCACTGAAGAAGAAAAGGTATTTTAGCCACATATTATTATTTTTCGATTGAAATTACTGAGAACACAAGGGATCTATAACTAATAATACTAATAGATACTATTCTTTCGCTTTTTAAAGGTACGATATCACCACAGGCTCTAGAACATAACAAAACCTAACAAAAAGACACATGCACTGGATTGCTCTCTTTTCTATGGAAGTTTGGGGCTCTGGAAAAGCTGACCTTATCGCCACACAGGACTAAAATATCCTTAGGATTTAAAGAGCCCTTGATGTTTTGAAAGTAATTTCCAATTGTTGCTACCTAATATGACAACAGTGGAAAAGAATCATCCTTCCTTTTCAGAAGAAGACAGAGTCAATAATTAAATGGCTTGTCTGCATCCACCAAGCAAGTCAGCAGCACTAGATTTTCAATTATCTTTAGTCCTCTGCACTGTCAATTAGAAAAGGTTGCATGCAAGGACATGCTGAGATCCACCTTTATAAAGTCTTGCTACTTAGGGAGTCTTAAAGATAAGTGCAATGGAGAAGAAATTAGCAAATGACCTTTGAGAGTTTTAAAATTTTTAATGAAACAAATAAAAATACTTCTACCCAAGACCAAGTAGTTTTATCCTGAAGATCATTTTTAAAAAAAAATCAGTCTCACTGCCCTTGAAAGAAAAAATGTACTTTGATGCTCTCTGTAGTCACAAGTCACACTAAAGTCTTAATCTGCTAGCATTGGTGGCCTTAGAAACTCTTCTATACTTCTTCCCAGCCTGATTACATGTACTAGAATTTGAAAAGCAAACAGCTCTTGCACAGCTGAAAGCCAACTTATTAGTTCAGGGCGAACTGCTGCAAGTTTTTCAAGTCTCCTATACTTTGCCCTGCCATAAAATGGACAACAATTTTTATTGCCCAGAGAATGGGATTGTCTTCTGACTATTCAACCTGAGAAGTGGTCAGCAAGTTCTAATTCTGGTTTGAGGGCTATTTCATACCATTCTTAGTGTTCTTTCCATTTAATTGGCATATAGTTCCCAGTTTGAGACAGGATATTACTCACTTGAATTCTTTCCATAGGGGGAAAAACAATTTTCCAGGCTCATTTCCCTGAGAATTGCTTAGATCAAAACCAAGTTGGTTGAAGTAAGTTGTTGATAAGATTGTGGGAATACTAAGATCTTTACTCTAAAATGCTTGGCAGACAAACACTAATAAGAAAGGCCAAAATTTCAAAGTCAGGGTGTTCAAAAGAGCAACCCCACGTGCATTTGATTGTGCATTTAAAATCTCATGTTAGTTAGATGCTAGACGACCCTGGGGCATTTGGGAAGATGTTACCAAACAATACATCCCTTTTCTGATTTGCATAGCCTCATGTATTTTGAGGTGCATTTGATGAGTGAATTTTCAAAGGTCGGAGCAACATAGGTAGTTCCCTCTGCAAGTCAAAGAGCACAGAGCAACCATCAGATAACCGTTTGATTATCTCTGGTAATCAAATGTAACGAGAGAACATCAATGCTGTCACATTGTGTCAAACAACAAAGCTGGCACCAAAAGTAATCCTGAAAATATCAGACTAAAATGTTCCTTTGCAAATAGTCTTGTAAACAGAGGGGAGCTTTAAATCAGTGAGGACTAATTATAGCAATAGTAATAAACTATTTATTTGGACTACATCAAAAGGGCCAAAAGAGTGGCCCATATGCAGGCAACATTCTTTATAGTTCTAGAGTCGGGAGAAGTGAGCGGTGCTTCGCTGGTTCAGCAGCAATAAGTCAGTCAACCCTGGTGCATCTAAATGTTTTGTACATCACTCTTTTCCTGGGTGATGATGCTACAGGTCCTGCTTTGTAGACTTAGCCTTACTTCTGGCTTTTTACCATAGTTTCATCTTTCTTGTTTACTTTTAACTTTTCTTTTTGTATTATGTGCATCTACGATGAGAGTCCCTTTTCTGGGTCGAGGCAGAGAATAAGTGAACATTTTGCACTGAGGTACATGGTGAGGGGAGTAGGCCAGGCCAAAAATGGTGGTTCCGAGGGGGGTTTGCCTATTAGTGCCTTCTTGTTCAGTGCTGCTTTTTCCTCTCTGTGCTCAGGGGAAGGCTCATGTTATCTCTGGAGAAGGAACTTATATGCAAATTTATGCTATGATGTTAGGAAAAAATGTTTAATTCCTCTTAGGAGAATTTTTAAGTTTTACATTTCTTTAGAGAGAGGACAATATTTAAACCTAAAGAAATACTACATAATGTGAGACAGAAAAGTGAAAACTTTCTTAACTAAGAAATCACTTCCATGGACATTTAGGTTGCTTCCATGTCCTGGCAGAATGGAAAAGGAAGATGTGGTACGTACATACAATAGAATATTACTCAGCTATAAAAAAGAATGAAATAATGCCATTTGCAGCAACATGGATGGACCTAGAGATTGACATACTGAGTGAAGTAAATCAGACAGAGAAAGACAAATGTCATATGATACCGCTTATATGTGGAATCTCAAAAAATGGAACAAATGAACCTATTTACAAAAAAGGAATAGCATCACAGATGTAGAAAACAAACTTATGGTTACCAAGGGGGAAAGGGAGGGAGGGATAAATTGGGAGATTGGGACTGACATATACACACTACTACGTATAAAATAGATAACTAATAAGAACCTACTGCATAGCACAGCAAATGCTACTCAATACTCTATAATGACCTATATAGGAAAAGAGTCTATAAAAGAGTGGATATATGTATATGTATAACTGATTCACTCTGCTGTACAGCAGAAACTAACACAATATTGTAAATCAACTATATTCCAATAGAAATTAATTTAAAAAATTAAAAAAATATAACTTCACAAAGTGGTATAACCTTTACCCAGGGATATGGTCTGACTTCTTTGAAGTTCGGCTTTTGTCTTTTGTTAAAAGGACCTGAGACCGTCTTGCTTAAACTCCCTCAATCTTATACTCTCTCCTTCTTTACTGGATTTAACATGTTCGTCTCTCTCTCAATACTGATGATCCATAATCATCCACTACACAATTCTGGCTATTTTCCTTGAAATTTCTTCTAATTCTGTATAAGTTTATTGACTCTTACTTCTTCAAATCATATTCATTTTCAATACATTTAGGGGACTTGATCCCTACCACTCCATCCTAAGATGAAAATGAACCAGTGGTTTGATAAATTCAATTGCCACTTGTTAATTAACACACTAGAACTCTCAACAACACACAATATCACGGTCTCCTCCTCCATTCTTGAAACACACTCCGTTTTTGTCTTCTGTGATGCCGTCTGGTTTTCCTTCTACTCTCTTCTCTTGTTTTCAGTCTTTGGCTGTGGATGTTTTTGTGTGATATCCTTTCCTTTTCCCTGATTTTTACATGCTAAAGTTCCTCAAGAATCAATCCTCAGTGCATACTCCTTTCATACACTGCTTTCTCTCTCATCCACATCTTTAATTACCACTTACCATCTAAATTCTCATTATTCTCACATAAATACCAACTTCTTCTCTGAGTTCCAGACCTGCCTAACCATGTCTCAAAATCACCTCATATTTAACCTAAGCAAAAATCAAGTCATGATTATTCCACTCTCCAAATCTGGCAACCATCCCTCTGTCTTCGTGAATGCTACTGCCTGCCGCTGATTTCCAGACCAAACATCCTTGCATCATCCCTGACCTTTCTCCCCTTCATCACCAATATCTATTTCCTTAAGGAGACCTGTTGGCTTTGCCACCTAACTAGCTCTCAAATGCTTTTCTCTACTCACACTGCTCTCGTTCTAGTCCCGTGTCTACCATCAGCTTTTACCAGGAAAATATTCTGGTTGTTCTCCTTGCTTTCACTTTTTCACTCCTCCAATCAGAGGAAAGAGTGTTTAATTATAAACCAACTCATCTCAGTTGCTAGCTTACAAGCCTGAAGTGCTTTCTTTAAATCCTTAACATCTGATCTCCATCTTGTATATTCTAAGTCCCAGCCATATTGGTACCTTGGTTCCTTGAATATATAATGTTGTCTCCTATCTTGGGGGCTTTGTACATGTACTTTTGTTTGTCCGTCTAGAATGCTATCTACACTTCCTTACCCAACTAATACCATCTAATTCTTTCCCAGTCCGTTCCAGCTAATTCTTCAAAATTCAGCTCAAATATAGTTAAAATGTTACTTCCTCAGGGAAATCTTCGCAGAATAATTAATGTGGCTCTCTCTCCTCCACTGGACCACAGGTACCATGAAGGCAAGGAGCATATCTGTTTTATTCATTGCTTTATATGTAGCATTTTGTAGGCACACAGAAAATATTTGTTAAATATATGAATGTATATGACAAATTGAATGAACATGAATGATGCTGTTACATCATGGGCTGCCGGATCGTTGCAGGAAGTCTTTAAATCTATCTATCTATCTATCTATCTATCTATCTATCTATCTATCTATCTATCTATCAACCTACCTACCTACCTATCTACCAAGTAATGTAGATTAAAAAACATGACCACACTCAGAGATTTACAGAGATTTTGCCATAAGAAAGAGTTCCTAATGGAAAATAATATAAGAATCATCAACTTAGATCATAAATAAATGCACTGATGAATCTATACTCATATAGCTGTTAGAGCTTCTCAAGTGAAGGGCTTAGATATGAATCCCTTCAGCCTTCAGAGCAGCAGGATAGAATCTAGGGCAGCTGAGCCAATTGGTACCATATTCTATACCCATTTTCTATGAGTGTCATGACATAAAATAATTTGAAAAATGCTGTTAGATGGGAACAATTTAGAGGGGTTTTTTTGTTGTTTGGTTTTTTTTTTTTTTGAAAAAGTGATCAGGAATTACTTTCAAAAGCACAGTAAATTGAATCAACAAGGGTACAAATTGAATCAGTCTGAAATACTAGGCTCCACTCATTGTGTTATCAGGTCCTCACCAAAATGATGTTTAAGAAGTATACATAATTGTATCATAAGTGTTTATAATATGATGGGTGCTAAACTGAAAAAAGCAGGATATAAAGTTGTAAATGACTACAAGTATAATTTTAAAACACAAAGATAGTTAATAGCAGTTGTACTTGATTTGTTTAGACTGTGATTTTTATTTTTTAAATCTATATCACTGTATTATTTCTATTAAAGTGAAAATATAAAACGTTTTAATTAAAAATAAACATCATTATAAATAAAACACTGACTTTAACTTGTTGTTTTGTTTTTCCGCTCTATATGACCCTAATCTCGGAATATAGCTGTGGTATATGTAAATCACCTTATTGGAGAGCCACCTTTATATTAAAAATTCCTATGATTATAATAAATATAAATATAGTATATTTCAACTTAACTTGCTAATATATATAGGTTTTTTTATTCAGAAAAAGAGATGTTTTGCCTATAACTGCTGAGTACAATATTCAACAATAAGAATGAAATGATACTATAACTTGAAAATATTTCATTTAAGAAGTACTCTGTATTCATATATCAGAAGTACTTAGAATGAAATAGAACATCTTCATTTTTCTATTTGATTTTCTGGATGGTTATTTATTTATTTTTTTTTTACAAGACAAGGTGTAAATATGGAGATAGGTCTCTCTACCAAAACAGTACTTTATCATACTAAGTATCATAATTTATTCTTAGAAGTAAATATTGAAAATAATCATGGAATTACACATCAGGCTCCCTACTAAACTGCAAGATCCTTACTATTAGAAAATATGTTTTCTATTTGCTATGCACACTGTAAAATACAACGCCTGACTCATCATGAGTAAATTTCTAAATATTTATTAAATGAATGAATACACAGTCTCTAAGGAAAATAATGTGTACGTTTCATCATATATGCTTTCTGCTCTAAATAAGGTTTAATGAACCTTACGTTCCCTCTAAGGTTGTCTCTTCTAATGTCTTTGTGGTTATAACTTCATATTTTAAAAAGAGAAGTCCTTAGTGGATAATTAGCAGCAATCAAGAGAAGCTTAAACATGTCATAAAGGTAAAGTTTCTGTCACGAATAGTTTTCTTTGTAGGAAATATATCTCGTGAGACAAGCTAAGGGCACATATCCTGCAGCAGAGCAGTTTTGAGAACCATTTCACTGGGATATTTCTTTCAAGTCAATCTTCTTGGACCAGCCATCCAAACCGAAGGCTTGGTATGGTTTCTCTGAAAGGGATGGTCTGTTTTCTGCCATTGAAGCCTGGTTGTGCTAATAGCTAATAAGTTTCTTATGATTGAGTTTCTAAATGTCTCAACTGAATTGATTTTTAAAGTCAGTCCTACTTTTTTCTTTTTAATGCAAATAGGCATAGTCAATGAGGCAATACCAACAATAACTTCACGTGCATAAATAATATGATCATTACAGTTGGGTTTTAAAAAATATTAATCTTATCTTTAGTGGATTTTGCAAAATCAAGGGGACTTTGAAAAACAAAGCTCACACAGTGGAGCCAAATCATGACTTCAATTCTAAATGGTACAGAATTTGCGATCTGTATAGAAATTTAGAGGCATTAACAAAATTACCCAGGGAATTTAGATTAGAGCCCGTTCCTGGATTTCCTGCAATGCTGGCAAAACTTATAAGTTCCTTAAATACAAAGTGAAGGCATAATGTACTTAAGGGGAAGAAATCCAACACAGAGAAAAGAGTGCTAACACAAATAGATGTTTAAATGTGTTAGTTCAACTAAAAAGTTTTCCCTGGGGAATAGTTTACAGTTTACCTACTCTGGGTGATAGGATACCTAATTAAAAAGATGCTTTCAACTTCAGAAATCTTCAGATGTTAATTATTTATTAGAAAGCTATAAAATGCTAACAGTGTAAAAAGCATCACAACACCTGCTCCAGTATTTACTTATTTATTTAGCTATTTTGAGGAATAAAGTTTACATTATCAATCTCTCTGGAATTTAGATCAATGATCCTAGACTTTTTTTAATCAAGTTATTCCCATTTTCTAAATAATAATCAATATTAAGGTATGTGGGTTATGTACTCATTTGGATTTAGTATTAATTGAATAGAAAAATTCAAACTAATTTATCCTAGTTGATTTATATTCAAGTATAAATATAATGGCTAATTTGTAATCTATTAAATTTAATAGTTCAAATAACAATACTTAGATGTAGGTCATCATTTCATTGCCCGTTTTGTTCTTTAATCATAATTGAACTTTCTTTTAACTGTTTCTATTTTTATAAAATTGATATTTATGGATATTTTCCAGTCTAGGTTTAATTTTACAACACTCTACTAAATTGAGACTAGTTTGCCTACATAAGATTAAAGACTCCTTGCCCAGATAAAATTAGTTTACATAATACATGTGCAATAATTGTGTATAAATCAAACCATCTAGCAAATGCATTAGGGTATATTTCCAATGATTACTTCTACAAACAACACCATCCACTTTTATAGCCCTTTATAATTTACCAAGTATTTTTACATATCACCATTAATTAAATCACAAAAATAATATTTCATAGATAAGATAATGATACTGAGAGACAGCTGTTAAGACATGACCAAAATCACTTGGTTGGAAATGACAGAGCCCGGAACAGAACTCGAGGCTTCTGGTCCTCATTCAGAGTCATGTTTTTCATACAGATGGATTCTCTTCCAATGTGAAGAACTGTTGCCACACCTATCTTCTAAATTGTCTGAATCTGAATTTCAGTGTATTTGTTTTACTTCCTACCTTTAGTTGAAGCATGTGCAAGTGAACCCATAAATGCCCAGAATTCATGAGATACACACACAGTTTAACCTTTGTAAGGCCAACAGTACACTGAGAAGGATATAACTAATTCATAATTGCTTTCCTGCCACTGATCAATTTTAAGCCAGTGACTGGCCTCGACTTTGGGTAGAGTAAATAGGAGTTATACGAAAACTTTCATTAGAGAATCTGTCTAAAGTTTAACAGAGAAACAGAAATAGATCAAAGAATATTTTAGTTTAAAAGACCTTTGACTTTCCCAGTAACTCTACAAATATTTAAATAGTTGCTCAGGTAGATTCTAGACAAATTTTAAAGATGAGCACTAATTGTATATATAAATACACATTTATATAAAGTGGTGTGTGTGTATATGTATATATACAAATATAAATATATATAAAATGACCCATAGTAACCTTAATTGAATATATAAACTCAAGAAAAACTTTGCTGCCATAAATTATAAATATGAGCTTTTATATTGCAAGAAAATGTTCCTCTAGGGATAATGTCCAATAATAAAAAAGTGTTATAACTTTTAAAACTGATAAGGTACCTTAAATGGCCCCCCTCTACCATCTCAGGATGACTAGTGTAACTACCAGAAACTAAAGTCTAAACTTAGCATTAATATGTATTTTAACCTAATGTAGAAAACCAGAAAATTAATACCAATCAGCCACAGTACAGGCAATACTGAGGACTGTGTGGAGTTTGATGTTAAAACTGGCTTTGTGTAATTTCCTCCGCAAATCTTAGCAGAGGCACTGCTGGCATTTGACTACAGGATGTAAGTCTGTGTCCCTCCAAGGAACAGAGGAAACAAAAGCAAACTATATAGAGAAGAAAATGTGAATATCTTTATACAGCTTTGAAAATAATACAATTTTATCAGTCAAAATGAATAATAGTAATTAGTCAATTAGTTCTAGCCCAAATCTTTAATCTTCATAGGCTCTCAAGGCAAAAGAAATTATTTTATTCCTTTTGTTTTTTAAGTGACTACAAGACCAACCAATCAAATTCTTCCCCTGCACTATCTACTTACTGATATTTGTTGATTTAATCCTTCAGGTATCCTGTATGATATCAAATACTAAATTGGTTTTACTTAAGTTACTTTCTTGGGAGAAAGAGGAGAATTATATAGATTACACTTTTTTAAAAAAGTAACCTAACAATTTTGCAGAAAAAGCCAATCTCAAATTACTTCACATTTTTTGTTTAAAAAAAAGTTAAAGCTTTGTTTTAAAGTAAATTATTCTAGTAGATAAAGATGTACTTTGTTATACAAAAATGACAATTAATGGCATATGTACTATCTCATATCATTATGGTAACTTAGTGTCATTGAAGTGAACTAAAATTCATTTTATGGCAAGACAAGAAAATTCAAACAAAAATTTTACTCTGCCCTTTGGCCTCCTCTCTCCCCTCACTGTGCCTGTGTATCTGTATTATGCATCGACCAAACCTTCCCCATAGGCAGAGATATCTGCTGAACCAAAAAGAGCAACATTCTCCTAGCGTCAATAAGACAACTCCTTAATGATAACTTTCCTGCTTGAACTCATAAGGGGTCATATGACACTTAGATCTGGATTATGTCAATAATACATCATTTGATGTACAGCCCTCTGTCTCAAATAACTTGTTTAACTGTGCCTTGACTTCTAATAAGCAGAACAGTTCTCAGAGCTTTCTGAGCTGCTCTTCCCAGGTTATAATCCTCAAATTTGACTTGAATAAAATTTTCCACTTCTTTTTTAGATCCACTGATTAATTTTCATCGACAAAGTTCAATGTAAAGCAACGGTGTATTCACGAGAAAATATTTCCAGCGTTATTATTTTTCATACAATTTCACAAGCAACTGGTGAACACAGCCGCAATTCATTCAGAAAGTGTTTTCAGTGGAAGAAATAATGTGTTAACATTCAATTGTTTTACTGGATTTTAAACTAACCATTTTCCCTTGTCCAGATGATCTTCCTCACAAAATTAAGGTTTCATGTTCAAGGAGAGAGGTACTTACTAAGCAAGTATACTATGTAATAATTACCTTGAATAGTTTGCTTATCTTTACTCTTAAGTAGCTACTTTCTTCCTGTCAGAGTGTAGAGCTTTATGTCCAACAAAATATTTGATCTCATTTCTATTCAAAATTGTTTTTTGAAAATCAAAATTAAGACCCCCCCCAAAATTTCACTTACTTTGCTTTAGCTTCTGCATCTTCGTATGCTTTATTAGAAACATCATCCAGTCCTCCAATCAAATGCTTGAAAGAGCTGTCGGAGGAAAAACACAGTGATTAGGATAAATCCTCTGCAAAACTGTAACAATGACAACCTAGTCAATGATATATTGAAACAATCTGAAAGGATCTAAATAAAAATGAATTCAAACATTTAATCTAGGTACATTATTAAGAAACTTATGTGATAATGATATAAATTGAGAGCAGGGACTTCTTTTAAAGTGCTGTGAGATTTTACATTTTAATTTTAAACCTCTATAATGTTAATACATGCAAATGGCTTTGTGTGTTGTGAGTATTAAAAAACAAAATAGGCATGAAACATATAGCATGTTTGCTGATTTAAATTTAAATGTTGCTTTATCACTTTTACACACACTTTTTAAAAAAACCTGTACAGAGGAACTTGACACTCTGCTGGGGGACCGGGGGGCTGGCTATAAGGGGACTGGAGTAGCTATTATCTCAGGCCCTTGGGTAATGATCTCATCTGAGGGTCAGGGTATCTAGAATGCTGGGCTAAATACACTAAGTATTTCTAATACAAAAAGGGACCATAAGAAAATGACTAGACAGAAAGCCAAGGAATCAAGAATTGTATTCTACAGAGTGTCAAGTTTTCTGTAATGAATTTATTAATGAAGGTCAAATGAATGAATGCAAATGAATGAGCAATAGGCAGCAGTCCTTATAAAATTTTCAAAAATATTATTAATGATAAAATAAATTGATAAATATAACCCCCATGATTGAGAATAGTTCAAATATGACTTTGGCCATTGTTCTTTATGTGGTAAAATTCCCCATTTCCCCACAGAATATCTTGGTTATTACTTAGAGAAAGTCTGCTTTTACTGAAACTCCTTAAGGCTAGATGAGTTGATATTGTAAAGTAAAATACAATATTTCTTTTATTATGAATAAAATGATAATATCTGGTTGATTTTTCTGTTTTCATAAATAACATGAAATTTAAGCACAGAGAGTTTATTTCTCCAAGATGACAGCTATTTAGTAGCATACCAGAATTATAATCCATATTCTCTGATACCCACTCTTGTCCTTTATAATACTTAGATATTTTTAATACAACCAAATCCAAACATTGTGAAAAGGCATTGACAGAGAGGAGCCAAAGAGCATTCAGTGGTAAAAACCAAAGAACAACAACCACTAAAACTTAGCGTTTCAAACACACTTGAATATATTAATAGATTGTGCTCTTAGACATTTAAAACACACAGTAATTTTGAGAATTCAAATAGTTAATAAAAATTCCTGTCTTCCTCCTAGTATCTACTTAAGTTAAGCAGATCAGTGTATTATCAAAGAATTAGAGAGCAAACTGATAACAAATTTGATAAAGATGGAGATTTTTTTACTTAAGAAAATCTGTTCATTCCACTAGGCTCAGTTAAAACCATGCAGATCACTTTTTGAAAATACAGTTTGAAATTTCTGTTAGTAAAGTATACAAATGGAAGAGCCTACATCTGGCCAATCTGTACAGAGTTTTAAAAGTAGAAACCGTCTAATCACAGCAATAAGTTTAAAATTAAGGTTAGCTTGATTGGGGGGAAAAACTTTTTAGACCTGGTAATGAGCTGTTTATATTCCTTTTTTGTTAAATCTTAGTCATATCCATGATTTAAAAAGAATGAACAAAAGAAGTATTTTAAGTGAGACTTTTTCATATGTCTTCTTAAATGCCCTTGGTTTAAAATACAAATTTCTGTGGGATAGGGAGGGTGGGAGGAAGGGAGACGCAAGAGGGAAGAGATATGGGAACATATGTATATATATATAACTGATTCATTTTGTTGTAAAGCAGAAATTAACACACCATTGTAAAGCAATTATACTCCAATAAAGATGTTAAAAAAAAAGAAAAGAAAAAAAATACAAATTTTCTATGGGGTACTAATGATCCAATATTTATGATTTTTTTTTTTTACTACTAGATAAAAAAAAAAATTAAGGGAAATTATATGTACTTACAAAAGGCCCCTATCTTGATATAAGAGAAAATTATTTTTGAAATAAATTCTCTCTAACTGAGGAAAACCCTTTTCATTTAATGTGCAATTGATTTTTTATTATGGAAATATTTTTTAAACTGAGAGAAGAAATTAAAGACTTACTCATAGTCCTCTAACCACAAGTAACTAATAGGAACATCTTTATGTAATTCTCTTTTTTTTCTGCATAGCTTTATTGCTGTTGTTTATAGAGATGTAATCATAAAGTAGCTATGATTTATTATCTTGATTTTTAACTTACTCTTACATCATAAGTGAATACTTTTATTTTTTAAAACTCCATAAGCAATATTTTCACAGCCAAAGTAATAGGTCCTCACATGTATACACATGATAGAATATCTACTTATCCATCTACACACACACACACACAGACACGAACACACATACACGCTCACATACGCATACAGATGAAGGAGCGGGCATGGCAACTATCTATAAAAACATTTATATCTATACCCTCAATTAGAGATTAAACATATGGAATTTCTTTTTGAAATAAAAACATGCAGAATTATAATCTTGACTTTGGAATTGGAACCATATGTCCTTTATAAATAATCTTTATTTAGAAAGCAATCCTGGCCAAATCATTTTTTGAAACATGAAACAAATGTATTCTGCTAATATTCTGTTTCCTCAAACAATAAGTTAACCGGTATATTTAACTAGCACTTTAAGAAAATGTAGCATTTTCAAGCAGTATTAATAAGTTCCAAATAACTGTGTCTATGTATCTCTGCACTGATCAGTGAATAATTTAGGACATCTTGATAAACATAATTGATGGCATTTAAGAATTTATCACTCCTGGTGCAAGTATGAACTAATTAGTATCTCATTTCTCCCTGTCACAGACACTCTGTAGGAACACCTGCCGTTTGTGTGGACCCACACCAAACAGACTTTTGAGGAAATATTACTATAGGTATCAGATGCCTTTTAAATATTTACTCAGGTCCTAGGACATTTCTTGACTACTAAAGGAGACGACTTTGGTGTTTCAATCAGAAGGGGATTATAATAAAAAGTTTTGAAAACATTAACAACTGAATGAGCAGAAACCATACCATTATTTATCAGTTATAACAAATATAGGAGACTAGAGGAAAATCATTAAATTCTCTTTTTAAACAAACTCACAATTCATGTATGAGTTATATTTTAGCACTGTAAAATGAAATAGCCAACTTCACATATACTCAACATAATTCTGGAATAAATGTAGGGGACATGAATGAGCAAAAGACTTTAATTTAGGAAATTTCAACAGCAAAACTTATTGCAAACACACTAAGCATGAAGCACTCTTCTGCTACTTTTCCTGGGATATAAAATCAAACTTGAACAAGTCTTGACTGAATTTTTTAAGGAGGTGGATGACATGCTATTAGTTGAGTGTATTAAGGTAGAAAGAGAGCAAATGGAAAATCCCTCTTACGCTTAATGATTATAGTTTAAAAATACTTATAAGGAAGGGGTGGAAAAGGAAGAAGAAAGAAGGAATGACGGAAGGAGAGAAGGATGGATGGAGGAAGGGAGGGCAGAGGAAAAAAGAAAAGAAGGAGGGAGGGAGGGGGGAGAAATGATGACTTTCACATCAAGAATGGCTTTTATAGAAATTTTCCTTAAGTAACATCAGTTAACAGGGCAGCATTTCTCATTCCAGGAAATTTGTCTGTTTTAGAACATTATAGTGACGGTAACTCAGTGGGTAATAATTTCAGTTATTAAGATGTTTTCATTATTAAGCCAAAACATCCTTTTGAAGGGAGCTGATTACTCAGTGGTATATCTTAAAAGTGTATAATTTTGTTCTTCAGTTGTGTTATGATGAGACTTCATCTAGAGAGAAACAGGCTATTATATTATTAGAAAGGCAGTTCAAATATCAGAGATCAGCATTATCATGGTGCTAAAAAACAACAGCTTTTATATTTCACTTTACAGTTTACAAAGCACTTTTTATATTCATAAATCATGAATGCAATAACAGAGTAGTCAATTTAGTCCTCATGATCTCCTACTCCCTATTAAACTATACTGTTTAGGAATCTTACATAAAAATGTTTAAGATAGAATCTTTTCCAATTCAAAATAGGATGGGAGAAGATCTCAAAACTTATTTAGAACATTTTCTTTATTACATCCTTAAATAAGATGGTAATCTATTCTTAACAGTTAAAGATTATAAGTCAAAATAAGTCAAAAGTAAAATCTTAAATCAGAAAGTATTGCAAATACTTCAATAGTGCTAAGCAAAACATTTGTCAAGCATTATCTGAACTCTTACATTGCTCTTAATTTGACAGTGTATATGATTATAGCCCATTAGACTTTTTTAACATGAATCTTGGATAAATCCTTTAAAATATATTTATTAAAAGAAAATAGAAATTCAGTGTCCAAATTAGTTGGGACAGTTGTTACTTAGCTACGTCCAAGACTTTAGAGGCATCCATCATTATTTTCCTGCTTTTATTGAAAAAAATCTATTAATTCACTTTGTGGCTTCAGGTAAAGGCTCTTGTGTTTGTTACATTATTTTTGTTTGATTGTTTTATTTTTAATTAGCAGTCATAATTATTGTGGTTTATACTATCAAGTAACATATGAATGCATTTCTTGAGAGGGAAAATGAGCCCCAAATACAATAAAACCAACCAACTTCTGTAATTTTTCAATTATCCACTCCTCCATCCATCCAGACACACATACATATTTATGCAACGTCTATAATCCATAAAGAATGACTCAAGCTACTGTGGATCATACAAAGAGAATAATATACCCCCTTACGGAATTTACAGCCTTATATTAGAGATGAGAAACAATTATAACACAAGGCAGGAGGTGAAGAATGGTTGAATACTTATCAGAAGGAAGGCTCTAGTGTCTATAAAAAGTACATTATCTACTCAAAATTATATATGATAGTAGTTTCAGAGAAAGCAGTGACAATTTTACGAGCAGTTTTCTTATCAGTATTTTTATTCTGTACATATGTTTATATTTGCAAGCAAAATTACACACATTAGTGTGTAATGTATAATCCAAATTACACATTAATGTGTAATCCAAAACATAATTGATAAAGTGGAAACTTTGGAGAGAAGGGAATAGACCTTTATCCAGAGAAGGCCTTCCCTGCTCATTTCCCAGGCTTTTTTTCACATTAGCTGGAGTAAACCAGCAGATGCCCAGATTATGTGTTTGTTTTGACCACTCATGCATGGTTGAGTTCTTAGCCAAATATAGGGTGTTGGGTTTGGCATATTCAATAATCTGAAATAAATCCTCTTTTTTTCTATTCCCCTTTGGTCCCAGCCACCATTCTCTCTCTTATGAATTATTAAAATTTCTTTTTTTTACTGCCACTCTTGTCCTTATACAGTAGGCAGGGTAATCTTTTAAAAAAGTAAATCAGATCATGTCACTCCTCTATGACCTCTCTGACTGATTTCTTTCCTACTATGCGCCCTCTGACTTTATAACTTTTTTAAATTACTTAATTCATTTATTTATTTATTTTTGGCTGCGTTGGGTCTTTGTTGCTGCGCGCAGGGCTTCCCTCTAGTTGCAGAGAGCGGGGGCTACTCTTCATTGTGGTACGTGGGCTTCTCATTGCGGTGGCCTCTCGTTGAGGAGCACCGGCTCTAGGCGCACGGGCTTCAGTAGCTGTGGCACGTGGGCTCAGTAGTTGTGGCTCGCGGGCTCTAGAGCACAGGTTCAGTAGTTGTGGCGCACGGGTTTAGTTGCTCCGTGGCATGTGGGATCTTCCCAGACCAGGGCCCGAACCCGTGTCCCCTGCATTGGCAGGCGGATTCTTAACCACTGTGCCACCAGGGAAGTCCCTCCCTCTGACTTAAGAATACATCAAGCTTGCATCTGCCTCAGGGTCTTTGACCTCTGCCTCGAATATTCTTTCTCTAGATCTTTGCATGGCTTTTTCTTAAAGCCATTCATGTCTCAGCTTAAGTGTGTCCTCTTCAGACAGGTCTTCCCTGACTAACCATAGCCAAGTAGCCTTTACTGCAAACCCTAACTGCTGTTACTCTCTGTCACTTTAACCCCTTTTATTTTTATATCAGCATTTATCACTTGTTAAAAACTACTTAGTTTAAATATCTATTGTCTTTCCCACACTACAACTAGTTTCATGAGATCAGGGACCTAGTCTACCTTATTTATCAATAACTCTTTAGGAACTAGAATATTGCCTGGTGTATAATAGAAAGTTGAAACGAATTAATGGATAGGTGGGGGGGCTCATTCATTCATTTATTGTGTGACCAGGAGAAGACAAGAAAACACTTAAGTTGTTTTGAAGCAAAGTTTTATATAAAATTCAAGGTTTACGAGTTGAGAATGTGTACCTCTTTGAGCATTTACCTATATGAATGATGAACTTTTAGGACAAAGTTTTAGTTAAAATGAACTCATCATCTAAATTTTGGGTCCTAATGAAGACATACATTGCTATAAATATGGGTTTGAAACACTTAGTGATTTATCATTGAACTATACATGGGACAGTAACTTAGCATAATTATTTTAGCCTATAATGGAATTTATATCCATGAATCCCAGTTGCAATTAAAGTGAAAGAAAGAATTTTAAAATGTAGCACAACTTTCATTTTCAATTAAAAGCAGAAGAGATTAGAATCAAGTCTCATGTGGTAGTTTAGCCTTTTGAGTTATAGAGAAGAATATGCTTTTAAGTAGACTGCAGTAGCATGCCAAATTCATAAGTTTCATTTCCTCCAGATTTTCCTATTTTCAAAGCACAATCTATGACAACAATGGATATTTTGTCTATTCAATATTTTTTCAAGCATATTTACTTAGAAATAATTTGAAATTTATAAATTTGTATATTTTAATCAAAATTGTCTAAAAATAAGTAGGCCATTTTATTAAAAATAAAAATCCATAGATGATATATTTTAGTTTATGTAGATATATCAGTTATATCAGATATCAGTTAAAACAATCTATATTTTTTGTAACTACTTAAAGACTGCCTCTAGAAAACTTTGGCTAAGAAAAGTGGCATGGGAACATAAAATATTATGAAAGTCACTGATTTTTTTTTAAGTAAATTGAAAATGAAATGCTAGGATGGCACAATAAATCTATCTCAGAATATCTTTTTAGTATACTTATTTATGCCTTGAAACTGAAACAAAGCCAACATTAGTCTCTAGCGTAACATTTTTACAAAAATCGGTCTGTCTGGATTTTTATTTCACATCTATTCTGCTCTTTTTATTTCTTCTAAAAATCATTAGAAGCTAAGAAATAAATATATCCTTTAATGTCACAAATTAGTGATCAGAAAATCTTGTAATAACAAAAATATCAAGCAAGACATGAAAATGTTAACTAGCATGTGTTAGGAATTATACACACTATTTCATATGAGTTTATCCTGTTTTACAGATAAAGCAACTGAGGTTAAGATAATTAAGTAATTACCCAAGGTTATATGACTAGTAAGTATCAGAATGAAATTTGAATGGAGGCAGACTGACTCTAATCCCCATAATACCAACTGTTACATCATTTTTATCTCCCACTATGGAAAGCTGAAGCCAGCTTTTGAAGCCAGCTCTCCTATCCCTTAAAGGCTAGAATTTGATATCAAATATCTGCTTTCTCTCACATCCTCCCTTTGTGGTCAATCCAGTTCTTTAAGACAACTAACTTTTATTTTAACAGATCATCTTATGTCTTCTATTGCATTATATCTATAGAAGTTCCACTTAGGAAACATATTAGTCAGCTAGGGATACCCCAGCAAAATACTACAGACTGTGTAAGCTTAACCACAGAAATCTATTTTCTCACAGTTCTGGAGTCTGTGAGTCTAATATCAAGGTGCCAGCAGGGTGGGTTTCTGGTGGAGTCTTTCTTCCAGACTTACAGCCCCTTCTTACTGTGTCCTCAAATGGCCTTTCCTCTGTGTGCACACCCTCCTGATGTGTCTTCCTCTAATTATAAAACACCAGTCCTTTTGGATTAGTCCCCCCGCTCCCCCACCCCATGGCCTCATTTAACCTTGTTTACCTTGTAAAGGTCCTCTCTCCAAATACAGTCATACTGGGGGGTTAGGGCTTCAATATACGGATTTGGGAAATATTCAGTTCATAATAGAAAGTTTCATGAAGAAATCTTAACAGCAATTTAGAAGATGCATCTTCTTGTGCATCTGGGCTCTTTAAGAACATTTTTATCTGTAATTTTTGAGAAGTGCATAAAACTTAAATTCTTGGTTTCCGTTTCTTACCCTGGACCTAAAGTATACTGATACTATCACTGTATTTCTCTCCCAGGGAAAGCAGCACCCCAACTTCTTTCTAAAGCAAATTCCGTCTTCATTACTCCTGATCACAAACCCTATCATTACTCTCCTCTGGACTCTTGCTCCATCAATTACAATGTTCTTATTGTTCCATTGTCTCCCTTTACACTTTTCCATCCTTTCAGTTTAGAATGGTCTCTCCAATCCTAAAACACAAAACTGTCCTTGTGACTCAACAGCCAATTTGAATAAACTTCATTTCCTATCTCTCAACCTCAGTTTTCATTTAATTCTCAACCTACTGCAACCTAGCATTCTGTTCCCATTTTTCTTTCACTCTTATTACAACTTTTCCCTCAAAGTTATCACTTATCTGCTGTTAATCCCAATGGTCCCTTTCCAGCTCCCATCCTCTGTGACCTACCTGAGAGTCATGGCCCTGCTGGCCTTCTCTGGTGGTAGCCATGAAACAGAACTTGTGCCCGTGCGCTGAACTACTCTATTCTTTCCCCTGATTCTCCTCCTCTCCCTCTTCCATGCCACTTCTCAGCATGTGTCACACACACACTTCTTCCTCTCCTATCCCTTAAAGGCAAGCAGTTAGCCAAATTATGTCCTTTGCCCTCTTTTTCCACTCAATTGATTGACTTATTTTTCTTAAATATTTATTGTTTATGACATGTTCAGTCTTGTTTTTTACCGCCATCATCTCACTGAAATCTCACAACAACTCTATGAGGTAAGTACAATTAACCCTACTTTACAGAAGCTTTACAGCAGGTGTTCTCAAACTCAGCACGACTGATATTTTGGGTCAGATAATTCTTTATTGTAGAGCCTTTCCTGTGCATTGTAGAATATTTGGCAGCTTCCCTCACCTTTACTCACTAGATATCCTTAGAAAACCCAATTGTGACAATTAAAAATGTCTCTAGACATTGTCGGTGTCTCCAGGTGGAGAAAAAGAAACAAGAGATGATGAGGCTTAGGGAGATTATGTAACTTGCCTGAGACCACAGAGCTAGAAAAGGGGGTAAATCTGTGATTTGATCCCAGGTAGACTGATCTTTAATACAAGAGACCCTAGTTCTTATGTAATACACTAATCACACTTTTCTTTAAGCTCTCTCAGAAAAAAAAAAATTATTCTTAAGACTTTAGTTAGGATCCCCAGGTCAAAGAATTTCAAATCTATATCTCTACCTTGAACTCTCCAGATCCATAGTGCCATCAGGTCACTCAGTGTCATATGCATATTTCACCAGCAACTCAAACTCAGCGGTATCTGCATTAACTACCTTCCATCAAGACTTGCAGCTAAGTTCCCTGTCTCCCTTAATGGCATTATCATTTAAACAGGGATGCAGGCTAGAAATCTTGGTGTTATGTAATACTCTTCACTTTTACCGAAGTTCATCAGGTCTATCCGTGCAAATCTCTCCTGAACTGGTTCCTCCCTGTCAATGCTACTTCCATTGCCTTATTCAGGCTGTTGACACACTTCCTTACCTCAAAAGCATCATACTTGGTTTCTCTGCCTCAGTCTTTCCCACTCTACTCTTTTAAAAAGATTCTTCCAACAGAATCTAGCTTGCCACTTAACACTTAATTTGTTGGTATAAAAGCAATTGCTTAAACAGGGTATAAGAGACATCATAGTCTTGGAGTCAGACATTCTTGGATTTCTAATCCCACTATGTGGTTCTGAAAAAGTCATTGAGTCTGTCTGATTCTCCATTTCCTTTTCTGGATTTTTTATGTCATCTTTTCCCACAGGACTATTGTGAGGATTAACTGAGATGAAAGAGTATTAAAACAAAGAGTGGGTGAGGGATAAATTAGGAGTTTGGGATTAACATATATACACTGCTATACATAAAATAGATAACCAACAAGGACCTACTGTATAGCATAGGGAGCTATACTCAATAACCTGTAATAACCTATAAGGGAAAGGATCTGAAAAAGAATATCTATCTATCTATAAATATATATACATATATAACTGAATCACTTTGCTGTATACCTGAAACTAACAACACTGTAAATCAACTATCCTTCAATTAAAAAAAAGAGTATGTTTATAAATATAGAATTAGAGGGGAAAAGGTAATTAATCTATGCTTTCCATTTTAACAAATGACGTAGGCACAAATGATTTTGAATATATGTATTTCTTAAAGTTCTATCAAATTATTTGCTTTATCATTAACCTTGTATAGAAAGTATGATAGCTCAGTTGTGTGAGTATTGGTTTCTTCTGTATCAATAGAATAAAACTGTCCTATTGGCAATTACTTTGTGTAAATAAAGGAAATAAAATTCTTGAAAAATTATACAAAACAATAAGTAAATAAAACAAAGGCATCATATTGAGAGAATTCATACATTAACTTCCCTGAACTCTTCCCTTCTTCTCCACCACTGAGCACACTCTGTATAATCTATGAATTGGGACCTTCTCACATCATAACTTGTGGTCCATATTTTAATTAGTCATGGAGATAATTTCTACTTTTCCCTGTCTATTTGTCCTTTTCAGGTACTTTGTTAGCCTTTAGTATTTACTTCTGACATTTCAGAAAATGGCTATTTGAACTTTTATATACTCTCACCATTTTCTGAAGCCTTGCATTTTAAATGTGTTTATAATGTCCTCCAGCACAAAGAAACAATTGCAAAAGAATGAACTACCTTCTAAGTTTTGTCAGTAACTAAGCTTCATGTATCAATTACAAGAGAAGAATAAATGTTAAACTAACTCTTCAAGGATGATGACATATTTCATGCCCTGGGCTGAATTGCCCCATCATGTCTTTTAAGATGATTTCAACCAAAAAAATCAAGCTGGTCAGGTTTCAGTGCAACAAATGTTCTCATACATTGTCACATTATACAGTAAACTGTATAATGGTTCTAGATAACAATGAAAAAATATGTATATTATTTGAAGGCAAAAATATATGATGCAGAAAAGACAGTCTCTTCAATAAGTGGTGCTGGGAAAACTGGTCAGTTACACGTAAAAAGTGAAATTAGAACATTTTCTCACACCATATACAAAAATAAACTCAAATGGATTAAAAAAATCTAAATGTAAGACTGAAACCGTAAAACTCCTAAAATAAAACATAGGTAGTATACTCTTGATATAAGTCTTAGCAATATTTTTTTGGATCTGTTTACTCAGGCAAGGGAAACAAAAGCAAAATAAACAAGAGGGACCTAATTAAGCTTAAAAACTTTTTCACATTGAAAAAATTAAAAGACAATGCACTGAATGGGAGATAATATTTGCAAATGATATATCTGATAAGCAATTAATATCCAAAATATATAAAGAGCTTATACGACTCAATATCAAAAAAAACAACCTGATTAAAAATAGGCAGAAGACCTGAGTAAACATTTTTCCAAAGACATACAGATGGCCATCAGACACATGAAAAGATGCTCAACATCACTAATCATCAGGGAAACGCAAATCAAAACCACAATGAGACATCACCTCACACCTGTCAGAATGGCTATCATCAAAAAGACGACAAATAACAGATGTTGGAGGATGTGGAGAAAAGGGAGCCCTTGTGCACTACTGATGGGATTGTAAACTGGTGTAGCCACTGTGGAAAACAGTATAGCAGTTCCCCACCTGCCCCCCCCCCCACAAAAAAAAGACAGAACTGCCATATGATCCTATAATTTCACTTTTGGGTATTTACCCAAGTAAAACAAAACCACTAACTGGGAAAGATATATGCACCCTAATGTTCATAGCAGCATTATTTACAATAGCCAAGATGTGGAAGCAGCATAACAGTCCATCAACAGATGAATGGATAAAGATGTAGTATATACACAATAAAATATTACTCAGCCATAAAAAAGAATGAAATTTGCAACAACATGGGTGGACCTGGAGGGTATTTTTTCCCCTCATACATCATGATTGTCATACATCTCACCTGAACCCCCCTCATATGGATGCATTTAATGTGTTTATATCTTTCTAAACTCTGACACTAAGCACTGAGCTCAGTATTACAAATACAGTCTGGTCAGTGTTGACTACAGGAGGATTATAACTACCTATTGTCTCAACACTATATTGTAGCCTAAACTTCAATTTTTTGTAGTTGCAACCAACTCAGGGCCACTGTACTACCCAACCCGAGGGGATCAAAATATAATCTATAGTTATATAAGCCTCAACTCCAACCTGGCCTCTGGGTCTTGATCAAGAAACATCTCCAAAAAACATGTTTGCTCCTCTCTGAATCAGATGATCAGAGGTATTCTTGAAGACCTGGAGGGCATTATGCTTAGTGAAGTAAGTCAGACAGAGAAGGACAAACACTGTATGATTTCACTTATATGTGGAATCTAAAATATAAAGCAAACAAATTAATATAGCAAAACAGAAACAGACTCACTGATACAGACAACAAACCAGTGGTTAACCAATGGGAAGAGGGGTAGGACGATTAAGGGGAAGAGGATTAAGAGGTATAAACTACTGGCTATAAAATAAGTATGATACAGAGATGTAATGTACTGAAAAGGAAATATAGCCAATATTTAATGATAACTTTAAATGGAGTATAATCTTTAAAATTAATGAATCACTATGTTGTACACCTGGAACTAATATTGTAACTCAACTATACTTCAATAAAACACTTTAAAATAAATAAATAAAACTTCATATATATTTTGAATCAGTAATTCCACGACTGACTAGCTCCTCAAGGAAATTTTTCTAAACAGGGACAAAGACATACGCAAAGAATTCTTTTTCTTTTTTTGCAAAGAATTCTTTACAAAATCAAAAATTAAAATGAGCTTACATGTCCAAACACTTTTAAGAAACTGAGACAAAGAGACTCAACTTCTGCTCATAAGATATTTTAATTTACATGGTAAATAACTAAAGCAATGTGGTAAGGCCTTGAAAACAGAGAGAATTAGGTTCAAACACTACTTCGCTACTTATAAGCCATATTGTTTTGTGACATGATACTTCAGCTCTCTAGAGCCAACTTTACCTTTAAAAGAGGATAAAAATATTCTTTTCATGTTTGTGAGAGTAACTATGTATGTATGTATGTGTATACCTATTATCAGGCTATCTATCTCAACTAGCTTTGTGATTGGCACATGTGTTCAGTAAATGACAGGGCAAATTTATCTCTCTGTGTATCTATCTGTATATACCTATCCATCTGTATGTGTGTATATATGTATTATTTATGCTACCCCTGTATGTGGACAAAGTAGGAAAGAAAATTAGGCAGTGGGATGTCACTATTCAAGGTAATATACTGAAATCTTAACAGTAGTTAACTTTGAGTTTTTTGTTTTTGTTTTTGTTTTTTTGCGGTACGCGGGCCTCTCACTGTTGTAGCCTCTCCCGTTGCGGAGCACAGGTTCCAGATGCGCAGGCTCAGCGGCCATGGCTCACACGGGCCCAGCCGCTCCACGGCATGTGGGATCTTCCCGGACTGGGGCACGAACCCGTGTCCCCTGCATCGGCAGGCGGACTCAGAAAACTTTTAAAGAGAATTTCAAATATGAAATTTCAACTATTACCTTTTTAAGAGGATGAGGGAACTGGAGGGTGAATGGTGTCAGTGAGGGGAAAGCAAGTTGACAGGTGGCGTTGGGAGGACCAACACCAGAAGGCACGTCAAACCAGTGTTCTGCGTGTATTTGTTATGTTTAAAAGATAGGCTCAGCACAACCTGGAGGAAGATCAGAATAGGACCACTGGGGGCAGCACTCAATTCTTGAATATTGGTTAAGTCAGGGGTCAGAAAGCTATGGCTCACAGGCCAAATTCAGCCTGCTGTTTCTTGTATGGCCATTAGCTGAGAATAATTTGTACATTAAAAAAAATTATTTATCTATTTTTATTTATTTATTTTTGCAGTACGCGGGCCTCTCACTGTTGTGGCCTCTCCCGTTGCGGAGCACAGGCTCCGGATGCGCAGGCTCAGCGGCCATGGCTCACGGGCCCAGCCGCTCCGTGGCATGTGGGATCTTCCCGGAACGGGGCACGAACTCGTGTCCCCTGCATCGGCAGGCGGACTCTCAACCACTGCGTCACCAGGGAAGCCCAGAATAATTTGTACATTTTTAAGTGGCAGGAACAAAAAAGTTTCAAAAGAAGAATAATACTTCTTGACCTCTAAAAATAATATGAAATTCAAATATCATTGTCTATAAACAGATTTATTGGAACAAAGACATTTCATTTATTTACTATTGTCTTCGGTTGCTTTTACATTACAACGGTTGAATCGTGTAGGTGCAACAAAGATCATTCGGCCCACAAAGCATACAATATTGATTTTCTGGCCTTTTACAGAAAAAGTTTTCCTATCCCTGGTTTACGTCATGCAGCTATGGCTTCATACTTACATACCTCACTCAGAAAATAAACCTCCTGCACTTAATACAACCCACCATTTTTGTGGGGAAGTTTAGCGATCATCTGTTCCTTCTTGAGCAGAAGCCTTAGCCAGGAAACATCTATAGCACCCTCCCTGAGAGAGGTTGGATAAATACTATTTTTCCACATGTTTCCATCTCCTCTGACATCCTAAGTCCTGATATAGATGACTTCCCTGGCTCCTGCCTGGCTGGTCTGTTGCTTGTTCTACGGAGCCCAGAGCATGGCTTCAGTATTTTTGTTTATTTTACTTTCAACTTGGAGTTGAACACCTAAATAAGCCACAGCAAAGGGGAATGGAGGAAGGCACCAACCTACCATAAGCAAGAAGGCGGGGAGGAGATCTGGGTAGAGGCCAGGATCAGAAGCACTATCCTTGGAGACTGATGGCAGATGTGGCTAAAGAACCGGAAACTAGTACTAGAAACAGGCTACATGTGGAGGATAGGGTGAATAGACAGACGGAGGGTTTGCTACCATTACTGGTAAAGAAACAACAACAGCAACATAAATGTAATATAATTGAGCTGGTCCTATACACTCAGTTTTCAAACCTGTATTGAATTCGTGTCTTGTTCATCTCAGTAGCCCAAGTAACTGACACAGGAAGCAGGCATTCATTTTTTATTCTGAATAAGTGTTAAAATTTCCTAGTCTGGCTCTAGGCTCCAGTTTGGGTGTTGAGAAGTAGTCTTCAGTTTACCAATTCCAGTGATTTTTTTCTCTATGTCCAATCTTTCTTGGTAACCTATTTGCTACTCTATTTTGTACAGGTTTTGGGACCAGCCTTAGACCTATGAGTTGCTTCCTAATCATTAGCCTAGTGGCTATGCTACAGTCTTGCTACTCTTTTAAATAGATGGTATGAATATGTCTTTTACACACAAGTCAACTTAGCTCTAGGAGGTAAAAACTTGACCCAGAGTCACCTAGGCTTTTCTGATCTACAGAGATACCTTAATTTCTAAGACTGCCATTTCCAATGCCCAATAATCTGGTATTTGACACTCCCTCCTAATCTCATTATTTTTATGCCCCAGTACACTGCACTTCCTCTAGGCTAGTTCTTGGTTTCTATCCCCCAGACTTTGTCTCAATAACATAACTGGCTCCAAAGTATGATTAAATATCACAGAGTGTCACAAAAGGTAAGGGTTAGTCATACATGGTTTGTAAATCATTTTAATGACTCATGGGGTCTCATGAAGGGCCTTAAGAATCATGTGGAGTGAGTGATTTGGAGGGAGAGAGGGAAGACTCCTGGGTAGACTAAGAGGTCTTACTCTCTTGACAGCCAAAAAAGGTTCCTGTTTTCTTTCTAATTTATTTTATTTAAACAATGGGTTTAGTAAAACAAAAGCTTGAAAACTCCTGGTGATAAACTGTCATTTTAGCTTGACATTACTAGTCAAAATAATTAGTTGCCAGTATGACACAGGAATTGACCAATCAGAATGGACACTGGTCCTGATGTATGCCAGACGCTCCTTTCTAGTTGCTGGATCAAGGAGAGATCTGGAGATTCCTGGCCACAGGAATCAGATCACCAGGCAGCAGAGGGGTGGGAAAAACACACAGGGAGCTCAGACTACTGCTATTTACCAACCAGTATGAAAGTGTTTCAATTTTTATAACCCATATGGCTACATCTTGGAGGTTACACAATAAATCAGGGATAGAGTTGAGACTCTAACTTAGATCTTAATTTCCTGGGGAAAATATGTAACTCTTTGAATATTTACTAGGAGTTATATTACTGTCTTTAAAAAGGTTCTCAACATGTCAACAAATAAGTTATCCTACGTGAACTCCTAGCTTCCTTAACAACTTACCATGCCAATGAAGAAGTAAACATTGCATAACTGATGAAGGAACACAATGATATAGTTACTTTTATATTTATTTCTTTTCATGGATTCCAAAACAAGAGATGCTAAATATTCTTAGTTGTGTTTTATATATTCAAGGACTTTATTAAGGGAAATAGGTTGTTCTGTTAGATTAATATTCTTTTATGTCAATTTTCATGAGCTTTAGAAAGACTGCAGATAGACTGGGTAATTATTAAAATAATGACTATGCTGCAAGAAACCCATCCTCAGAGAATGCTTCCTGAGAAAACCATGTATCTGTTTATCATTTTCTAGTTTGTCAATGAGCAATTTTTAAAAAAATTCTGACATGCATGATTAGTTACAATAATGTTCTTTTGCTGTCCCTCTGGAATGATAAAGCATAATCACTGGCTTATGTAACATGGTACCTCAGTTGTAAATTTTTGAAAGAAGCTCCTTTTGTTGACAGTTCTAACATCTGCCATCTGTTTGCATGGGATGAAGCCCTGGTGCTCCCCTAATTGGCCATAAATTTGGTACCAGCAGCAGGCTTACGAGAAGATCCTTCAGTTACAGTTTGATTTTTTAAGCTGTGAATTCATCATTTGGTGAGAAGCCCAACTCCTCTCGTGAGCACAGAAATGCACCTCTTGAGCCCTAGACTCAAGCTGTCTTCTCTATATTTATGTGGGTTTTTTTTTACATCTTTATTGGGGTATAATTGCTTTACAATGGTGTGTTAGTTTCTGCTTTATAACAAAGTGAATCAGTTATACATATACATATGTTCCCATATCTCTTCCCTCTTGCGTCTCCCTCCCTCCCACCCTCCCTATCCCACCCCTCCAGGCGGTCACAAAGCACCAAGCCAATATCCCTGGGCCATGCGGCTGCTTCCCACTAGCTATCTACCTTACGTTTGGTAGTGTATATATGTCCATGCCACTCTCTCGCCCTGTCACAGCTCACCCTTCCCCCTCCCCATATCCTCAAGTCTATATTTATGTTTAAAGCCAGACCTCCCTCAAGGTATCCTTTCTGTGTATACCCCTGAAGATAAACTTATGCTGATTAGAGAGAAAAACTGCTACATCCAAGGGATTCCAATACTTTCTCTAAGAAAAGGAAGGGCACATTTATTGAGTGCTTATTACACATCTTGTGCTGTGCATGGACCTTGATATGAATTAAATTGTTTGATCTTCAAACCAATTTTATCATTTAGGTGACAATATCCCATTTTGCAGATAGGGAAACTGAGACTTAGAATTTAAATAACTTGCCCATATTCTCATAACATGGTGCAGTAAATATTCAGTACTGAGCTTTATTTGACAGAGTCCATACACTCCCCACAGCACACTATATATGACTAGGTTTGAGAAAAGAGAATGGATGAGATCAAATGTATGTATGTGATGTTACTTGATGCTCCTTCATTTCTCGGGATCTCAGTTAACCAAAGTGAAGAACCTGCACTAGATGACTCACAATGTCCCATCAGTTTGTTCCTCTGACTTGATTAATCTGGGCCTTGCTATTTACCACGAAACCTTATCACGTTATTAAACTTTTATGGGTTTCAGTTTCTTTTTTTGTTAAACATCCTATCTTTTTTCCAGGTGGGATCTCATACGTGTGGAAATTCATAAATTACAAAGGACTGTAGAGATATAAACTGATACGGTTACCCATCCATCCCCAATCAGCTGGCAAACCCTCAGCCCCAGTGTCACTTCTTCCCTCACCAGATTCCCCTGCTTTATGCTATAGAGGCAAGATTAAGGCCATCCAAGTTCCCATAACTTTCCTTATTTACACCTCTACAAATTTTCTTTCTTTCCTCTTTTTCACTATTTCCAGAAATTTTCGGGCCTCTTACTGTTATGGCCTCTCCCGCTGCGGAGCACAGGCTCCGGACGCACAGGCTCAGCGGCCATGGCTCACGGGCCCAGCCGCTCCGTGGCACGTGGGATCTTCCGGGACCGGGGCGTGAACCCGTGTACCCTGCATCGGCAGGCGGACTCTCAACCACTGCGCCACCAGGGAAGCCCGATGTCAGCAATTTTTAAGTTAATTTTAAGTTAACTCTAATGAGTTATTGTCCCATATTCTCTACCTCCTGCAGGGCATCTGTTCCTGAGTGTCCAACTTGTATGTCAAATTCATTATATTTTTAGTGAAAAATCATTATGCCTCCCAAACTAATTTTTTTTTCAACATTCCTTCTAGATCTTCTTAATCCTGACTACACCCCTAATTTCTCCCTTAGCCTTCACATTCAGTCAAGTGTTAAGCCCTCTGGGTTTACCTCTTCATTCTAATGTACTTCTTCCATTAATGTTCTCATGATCACCACTTGGATTTACAGACTGCCAATCAGATATTCTGTCTCTACCCTCTCCCTCTAATTCATCTTACACAGCCTTCTCAGTGTTCTAGTGACACTATCTGGCTGCAGAGAACTGTCAAAGTCACCCTTCTCCCACCACTTGGTAATCTTGGTGAACCAGCCCCTACATGTTTGTGAACGTTTCTGTCACAGCTCCTCCAACTACCTTTACACAGCCTCCCTGGAGCCAGTAGAAATGGCTCATAGTCCTATTCTGAGTACTGCTTATGCTATTCACTCTATTTATCTTGCTTCTCCTATACTTACAGATTTATCTAATAAAACCATTTATTCCATGAAGACTTCCCTGATTCTCCCCAGAAGCAGTCAATTCCCTTCTCTGGACTCCCACAGTACACTGTAGACCATTCTTGCCTTCTGCTTTGCATGACGGTTATTTGTATAAATGCCACAATTCCTCCATTAGAAGCTAACCCCCCAAACCAGGATCTGTGCTGCTCTTTTGATTCTTCTCACGGCCCTTAACAATGCCTCGTATGTGCTACAGCCTCAGAAAAACGTTAGTCAAATGAAAAAAAGACTGAACAGGTAATTGTTGTTTCTGGGAACCAGATGAAGAATATCTGTTTCAGAAATATTCATGGATATAGCTATCATTCTGCAATGATGCCACTGCTCTTGTTCTAGAGATCCAGCACAGAGGGGCATGCAAAAGTGAGATCTGTGAATCAAGTGGGATTCCTCTACGTCCAGAGGCCCCTGAGCTCAACATTCAACTCCTTCATTCTGAACTGATCATATCTGCCCCTCAGTTTCATTCCACACTGACATTCACAGCCTATTCTAGCTCTAATGGCTCCACTAAAATGGATGCTTTATGGTTCTTCTCCTGGGTCAGGCACTTGGCTTTTGTGATAAATGTATCCACATACACAGCAAAGAGAAAACATCTGGAGGACTGCTTCCAGACAGTAGACATGCATTTTACTCAGGCTATTGGAGAGTCAATAATCTGATATTTGTAGTTTAACCTGTAAAGCACTCAGGTAATGGGGCTAGCAAGGCAGAATAAACGAAAGGAACAGGGAACAGCATCACTGAACAAACTTTTAATGGCCCTAAGTATGTCTATGTGTAGAACTGATGCTTTCTCCAAAAGTGTCTTCCTAAATGCTTCTATTTTAGAAATTTGGGGGTGGGAGAATAGAGGAGAAAACTAAAACATGCTCAAGGAATAGTCCATTTCCTAGTAACAATAATAAATTTATATTATATAAACATAAAATAATTTATAATTATTATAAAATATACTATAAATATTTTATAAATTATAAAATATAATTGAAAAATACTACTAATTATTATTTTAAAAAATTTACACAAATAGCATTGGTCAAGTGTCTCCTGGGTAAAGACCACTTGGACACATGCTTTTCTTTTTTTTTTTTTTTAACATCTTTATTGGAGTATAATTGCTTTCCAATGGCGTGTTAGTTCCTGCTTTATAACAAAGTGAATCCGCTATACATATACATATATCCCCATATCTCCTCCCTCTGCGTCTCCGTCCCACCCTCCCTATCCCACCCCTGTAGGTGGTCACAAAGCACCGAGCTGATCTCCCTGTGCTATGAGGCTGCTTCCCATTAGCTATCTAGCTATCTATTTTACGTTTTACATTTGGTAGTGTATATATGTCCATGCCACTCTCTCGCTTTGTCCCAGCTTAACCTTTCCCCGTGTCCTCAAGTCCATTCTCTACATCTGCATATTTATTCCTGTCCTGCCCCTAGGTCCTTCATAACCATTTTTTTTTTAGATTCCATATATATGTATTAGCATATGGTATTTGTTTTTCTCTTTCTGACCTACTTCACTCTGTATGACAGACTCTAGGTCCATCCACCTCACTACAAATAACTCAACTGCATTTCTTTTCATGGCCAAGTAATATTCCATTGTATATATGTGCCACATCTTCTTTATCCATTCATCTGTCAATGGACACTTAGGTTGCTTCCATGTCCTGGTTATTGTAAATAGAGCTGCAATGAACACGCTCTTCTCATGTGTTCTCATCAATCCTCATGATATCTCTATGATGTTGCATTATCCCCAGTTCCCAAATGAGCTGAGGTGAAGTTCACAGTGGTTACATACCTTGTTAAAGATCACAAAGTTGGAATGGCAGAGTCAGCCACTTCCAAGAATAACAGGGAATACGAATCAAATATAGAACTCGTTTTAAATAAAAAGATATAAAACAGGTATTAATAGCTCCATGAAGCGATGTCTAATTCCAGGAACTTATGTGTGTCACTGATATGAGTGTGCAATATGCATAAGAAAGCAAGGCACTTACTCTCTGTCGATCACAAGGCAGGTTACAGCTTCTGCAGCAATTACGTTTGCTGTTCTGACATCTTCCCTATACAAAAAATAGAGAGAGATTGAAGTAAAACACCCTTTAATATCAAAGAAAAGTGTTCATTATGATTAATTCAAGACACATATTAAATTATGTATACTCTTCTGAGTTTTGCACTTCCAGGTTTAAGCTTTGTTCATGTTTCAAATTTCTTTGTCCTGAGGAACCATATTACTCTTGTCATTTATCACACAAATCTTACAATTATAATCTAGTAGTTATAATTTTCAAACTTAATTTTCACTTACACAAATGAAACAAAATTTTGTATCACCATTCCCTATGCTAGTTGGGGAATTAATGAATTAATTGGATGATGATAAAGACAGTAATGAACATGAATAGGTAAACTTTTTAAAAGACCTGAAGATATAATTCTGGAAACTTGAGTATCTAATCCATTCGTGTATGAATTTATCATTATTACCCTGAGAATAATGGACCTGTTTTAATCATTTTCTTACTTTGGAGACCCTGTACTTATGTGACCAATCTTTTGGCAACTTATAATAAACAGTTATTCACCTACACCAGAGCTTATGGCTGTTCAAGAACATTCAACAAATCTTAATCACTCTGATTGAAATATGTATATACTGTTCCTTTGTAAGCATCTAAATGGTCACTGCAGGAATATCTATCAACCTCTTAAACCTTTATAAATCTGCCATGGTATCTCATCTTATCCAGCAGTCAAAGGTGGATTTGGTAAATTAACATTCACATTTCATTTTGAGCTACTAAAAATTTAAAAGTACCACTGTCATGGAAACATTAAGTTATACTTGAAACACTGTTTCCTAGTAAGGTAAAATTTCTAATATAATTAATGATAAATATAAGTTTGAAACACATTACAGAGATATGTACATAGGAAATAATATGGTGTTAATAACCATCTAAAAATCATAATTGAAACATCATATGTCTCTAATATCGGGCTTTAACGTCTTGAAAATAAAGACTTTCCCAGTGGATTTTTATTTTTTCAAAATACACTAAGTTCTCACAGATACTTCTGAACTATATTTTTCCATTGATCCTTTTGTCTTTCACTGTTGCTACATGCTGCTGCTACGACTACAGTTGCTTTGTAGTAACTATTAGTATTTAGTATTTGGAAAAGCAGTTTCCCCTACCAAAATTCTTTTTCAGAAATATCTTGATGATATTCTTAAGCACTCATATTTCATAAAGATTTTAAAATCATTTTTCCACATCTAAAGAAACCCACAATGGGATTCTAGTAGAGTTGTATTACATTTTTACATTGATTTCAGAAGAACTTTCTGATTATATTAATTTTCCTTGCAAGAGCACAGCATGACTCTCCTGTTTTCAGATCGAGTTTTATGTCTTAATCTTTCTTAATCTTTTTCACTTAATCTTTTTCCTAGCATTTTTTAAAAAAAGTATTCTTAGGTGTTTTATATTATCAGTTTCTCTTATGGCATTCATTTTCCATTTCTGTTTCTCATTGGTTATTGCTATTAAAGAAAAAACCTATTGATTATTGTATATTTTTAATCTACCTACCATACAAAGTTCACTTCTGATCCTAAAATTTCTATTTCAGTCTCTTCAATTTCCAGTATGATCCTCCCAATGCCCCCCGTACATCCTCCACCTTCCAGCCAAACTGGCTCCTCTAAACGACTGGACACAAGATCTCCTTCCTGTCATGAGTTCTTCTTACCAAGCCTTCCCTAAGCTAGGAACTTCCTCTCCAACTCCTTGACCAGTTCACACCTGCTTATTACCCTTTAGATCTCGGCTTAGGTGCCCCTTTCCTCAGGGATGCCATGCTGAATTAACTAGGTTGGGTTCCCTATTTATCTGTTCCCATGGCCTTATGTACCTCTCCATCCAAGTACCTATCACGGTTTATAATCTATGCATTTATTTGTTGGTTAATGGCTCTATCCTCCTTCCACTAAACGTTATGAAGGCAGGGTCCATGGCTAGTTTTGCTCCCCATTTTATACTGAGTGGCTGGAACAGATGAGTTGCTTAGTAAGTGTGTGAATAGGAATCTTGAAACCTTGGGAAGAATAGAGTTCAGGCTTTGGAGTCACACTCTCTTCAGTTTTACAAAACAAGGTATACACACTTTATGAAAGCCTCAATTTCCTCATCTATAAAAATGGGAACGATAACAGTGCCCATTTAATGGTCTTAAATGCAATAATGGTGTTTTTCACAATGCCTAGCACAGAGACAGCAGTGGGCCCTGCCGTTCATTACTTCTAATTTTTCTCATCACCAATACTGTCTTTGTGGAGGCGCTGTCTGGTATTTTATGAAATGCTACTACCTAAGAACAGAGTGAGGATTTTCTTTCTGTTCCATAGAAATAGATAATATATTTTCAAGTCCATTATTATTTCTATGCAGTAATTTTTGGTGAAGTGGACACAACAGACAGAAGTCATCAGTAATGCCCATCAGGTGCCTTATAAATTGTATGAATGACTTTATCTTAGGAGACTGCTCACGTCAGCATACGTTACTACAAGTTGCTGCCAGTGTATTTTTTAAAAATCTATCACAGCTTTATAGAAAACAAACTTTCCCTAAAATGTATTTCTACCT
Organism: Globicephala melas; assembly: GCF_963455315.2. Lineage (NCBI taxonomy): Eukaryota > Metazoa > Chordata > Mammalia > Artiodactyla > Delphinidae > Globicephala > Globicephala melas. The sequence goes on along the minus strand of NC_083329.1, from coordinate 39,798,606 downwards.
TGACAACTTAAAATTGCCCACAGAGTCTTTAAAAATATAACATATGAAAAATAATGCTTCATTTTCAACATATTTTCCATGCATATGAATTTAACAAATGCTTTCATCACAAATGTCCAACATTTTAAAACTGTATCCTATGTCTGGTCTAAATTGCATATACTTTCAAAATAAATGCAATTTCCTTGCAACGAAAAGAAAATACATAGATATTTTTAAATGTAGATGGTGAAAAATCAAAGATCAGAAAAGTGACATAGTCAATAGAAATGGAGAATATTTTATTTTAAAAAAGGAAACTTTGTAAGTTATGGTCTACAATCAGGCTCAGTACCTAGTAATGTGACATGTATCAAAACAAAAAGATGCATAACGTGGAGAAAAAACAGCATATTAAACAGTGGATTATAATATTTGCCATCTATTGAGCATCTAGTATATATCAGGAACTATATTAAACAATCTGCACAAATCTCAGTTAATGCATATAACAGAGGGTGGGTATTTTATCTGAAATTTACACTTGGGGATAAACGTTACGTAATACACCAAAAGACACACATAGCTAATGAGTCGCAGTCTTGGTATTTGAACAAAGAGCTGTCTGGCTCCAAAGCCCATGTTCTTTTCTCAACAGTTCACTGCCTATACCCTCTGCTATAAGATTTTAAATTGACAACTATTCTAAATTCATTCTACTGCAGGATGACATCTGACCAGTAAGCACTCATAATGTCTCCCTGCCCATCAGTATAAAAATTATATTTAATACTTAACTATTTTAAAAAGCAGCATTAATATGTTTATGGGTGCCCAACTGCAAAGCTGTATCAATAAACCATTTCGATTCTCCAATTATTAGAGTTCCTATCCATAGTATGTCATAGCCCTGCTATGTTGCTTTATAACAATGTTATATAACAATAGAAAATCATTCAATGCCAAGTTCATTCAATGCCAAACTCATGCTGCCATTACAATGTTATTGCGTTTCTACTTAAGATGTTTAATGCCACTATGCCTGCCTATGTAGGTGTCTGGAAATGCCGTCCCTGCGTACCCAGAGAGCTTGCTCCTGGAAAAATGCTACCTGATCTAGTATTGACATATATTAATCCCTTATGTTAGGAGAGACTGTAGAAACTTCTGATGAGAGAATATATTTATGTAAGCTGACAATACTGTGACTTACTGTGTGTGCTTATTTCCTTTATAGGACCAAGGACCATGGTAGAAGCAAATATCACTTGGACTGAGATATGAAATATTAAATACTCATAAAACAGGGATGTCCCAATAGCTCCACAGCTATGTAACATATCTACATAGCTGTTATGATACTGGTTTCACGCAGAACATGTGCCAAGGTAGCAGGGGCTTCATGTAATACTAGTTTAGACATGGGGAAAAGAAGAGGGAGATAATATTCCTTTTAAAAAACTGAGCTTTCTTTTAGTTTTACTTTTTGGCATATCAGGGTGTTTGAGCATTTCTAATAGAATAATATATGAGACTTTGAAAAAACATCGGCAAGAGAATTTTATAAATAGAATTTTAAGATAACGTCTAATATACTTAAACCTTTCACCAAACACATATTGCCTCTGAGCAGAGCACACTTCTTTATAGGAGGTAAAGCTCCATGTATCTACATAACAGTCCAGGTCTAACATGCACATTGTCTTTAAAAACAGAAATCTCATATTCATTTATTTTTGTACCTGTACATTAGTTTATTTCAGCATGACAATTAATAAACATGTACTACTGCAGAAATAGCTACTGTTTGGCAAATTAACAGATATTTCACAAACTTGCCATTAATTAATGAACAAAAGCTATGCAGTTTAGTAGTGTTCTTTTTTTAAGCATTTTTGGAGGAGTTAGAAATTCCTTTCAATGAAATCACAGAGCATGAAAAAATATCCAAAAATATTTGCAAATACAGTTTTCTGTGCACTGACTCTGATATTCTCTGAACTTCATCACTGGAATCTTCATCATCACTGCACCCCAAAGTAGAGTCGCTGTCAGTATCTGAATAATCCATAGCAAGGGTTTACATTGACTCTTCTCTTTCTGAAGCAATTCTCTCATGTCTCATGGCTGCTAGGGAACTCTATAGTACATTGACATCTCTCCGGGAACACAGAGTGTACAAGGCCAAAGCAGAACGGTTTACGCAAAGTAACTGTTCCAGGAGAGGCTCTCCCTTTTCGGCTCTAGAGCAATGTGACTGCTGTCATCAGAGTCCTAGCATTCCCTCGGTGTCAGCCTTGATGGAAAAGTGACACTACTCCAATGGCTTGACAGCTTAGAGCAACCATGGGTCAGAGCCCTTCATTCTCATTCAAGTGCAACAGGCAAGGTCCACAGTTAAATTTAGGACAAATTAAATCCTTTACATCGCAAACTCAAAGGCAATCATACTACCACACATAGGATGTTCAAAACTGATAGGCTATGACAAGCATGCAAGAGCCACTTGAAATTAGACTTTGAATTAATTATGAACTAGAATTGCAGAGTTTGTGGCAAATTCAACTGTGCTATTTGAAAGTTTGGTCCCAGAGGAGGTAAGTGTCGTGAAAAAAAAAGTTGTATCAGGCCATTCACCAACTCTATTTCCTATTTAGTCATGAAGTTATTCTAACATGATTTGTAACTCCCACACTCCAATAGAACACATACACTAAGTGTAAAATGAATTAATGCAAATAAACACTTGTCTTCTAACCAAGCTTGGCATAGAGTAAGCAACCAATAAATGTTAACTATCACCATCATCATCATCACTGCTGTCACTTTAGGATCCTCTGACATCTAGAAAGCATGTTACCCTTCTGGATAGAGTTCCTCTCAGGAAATCTCCTTTCCTAAAATTCTATTCTAAATCAGTCTCCCAATTGTTTTCTGACGCTACCTTCTCAGTTTGTTTTCCTGAATCCTCTTCCTTGGTTCACTAGAAAATAGGTGTTTCTCCAAAATTCTTTTTTTGGCCTTCTTTTTGATTGCTCTAACTCTTCTTATTGGGGAAATCTCACATAATCTTATGGCATCAGCTGTTAGTTTTATATTAATGACTTTTAAGTCTTCATTTCTAACTTTACCTTTCTCCTACTGGACACCCTTGTCTGAAAGTTCCATTGCAACCTCTAATTAAAACCTAACTCATTTTCTTTTAACCTCAAAACCACTGTTTTCCTTGGGTTCCCTATCCGGGTAAATGACATCACCATTCTTGCATTTGCCTAGGCTCAAAAGATTGGATTCATTTTTATTACTCTCCTTTCTCCATCACTGCCTATGATTGATTATACTAGTTCTATCTTTGCCTTATCTCTTATATCCATCCTTGCTTTGCATTCTCATAGCCACTGCTTTACTTTGGGCCTTCACCATCTCTACCCCGGAACGCTGATCAGGCCTTATAACTGACCTCCTTGCCACCACTCTCTCCCTCCTCTACGTCATATCTCACTTTGCCGCACATTTTCAAATGTAAATCCAGTCATGTCAGTTCTTTGCATGAGAACTTGCAAAAGAAAAAAGAAAAGTTTCTATACTGTCCTTTAGAGTTTGACGTCCTCCACTAACTGACCTCTCACCTTTCCAGGTACTATACGGACGATCCTCTGCTGCACCTGCAACAAATAACTGTTTCCTTAAAATACGCCAGCTGTCATCTCCATGCCTGCGCACATGCAGGCGGCTCCTCCAAGAGCCGTTTATTCCAGTTCAAACTTTCATCCATGCAAACTTCCATGATTTTCCAGTAGCAATTTGAAGGGAAAAAAAATCCACGTAAGAAATACGTCTATGTACTAATCACGGGGAAAAAAATGTAGTTAAACAAACAAAAAAGAGAGAAAATAGAAAAATACTATAATACCATCTGCCAGGTGCCAGGAGATAACTAAGGTTAACACCTTGGTGAATATCTTTCAAACACTTTATTATTCTTAAGTATTCACATGTTTCATGAAGATAATGTCAATGTTTATTTTAACAAATATTTACTGAGGGCTATTACATTCTGAATGTCTGAACCTTATGGTCTAGTTGGGACAGAAGTTAAATTAGTATGCAAAAAAATGCTGATCAAATAGCATGCAAACAGAGATCTAATAGAGAGGATGTCATTTTGAAATTCAGAGGACAGACAGCCTTTTTGAGGACATTAAAAATTAAGACACCCCCCCCCAAATGAGTTGAATTAGCAAGATGAGTCAGGGAAAGAAAAACATGCAGTAACCCCGAGGTAGGAAATAACTTATTATAAAAAAAGAAGGTTGAAATTCAGGGATAGAGTAAAAGAAGGCAGGGGCCAGGAGAAACCAGAAAGGAAGGCAGGGTCCCATCATTCAGATCCTGTAGACTAGTCCAAGGATCTACTTTTCAAAAGAGATTGACTAAGGGAAACTTTTTTCCTTTACCATATTAATAAAATCTTAAAAATTAGGTGGAAAGCACAAACAGAGGAAACAATTTGTATGAAATAAAGTATTGAGGAAATAATTTTAGATGAGTCAGTTTAATTTTTTTTTTTTTTTGCGGTGTGCGGGCCTCTCACTGTTGTGGCCTCTCCCATTGCGGAGCACAGGCTCCGGACGCGCAGGCTCAGAGGTCATGGCTCACAGGCCCAGCTGCTCCGCGGCATGTGGGATCCTCCCGAACCAGGGTACGAACCCACGTCCCCTGCATCGGCAGGCAGACTCTCAACCACTGCGCCACCAGGGAAGCCCTAGATGAGTCATTTTAAAACACTGATGTCCTTTTCACTTATTAAAGTAAATGTTACTGTATGGAAATCCATATATTAAAGAATATATCTAAACAGAAAATATGATCTCTGCCCTTTAGAACCTTCCAATGTAGAATCTAGGAGTAATGAAAAAACAAATGCATAAAAATCAATGTATTATCAGGAATATTTGTCAACTCATGACGAACAAAGACTTGAGTTTGAACTAGATACATTTTCCAGAGTCCACCCAAGGCAGTCTCTGCTTTTTCATTGATAACAGGGACTCATGACATGACCTCAAAGCGGATGTTTCTCTAGGCAGAGCAATGATAAGTGTTACCAATAAAGTAACTCCAAAGTTTATCCTTTCCGGTAACATAGGTGTATATTTCCATTCACTGCATTAATTCACTTTCTGAGAGAATGCAAATCCTTTTGGATCTACACCCATGCACGGTCACAATAAATAGAGTGATGAATTTGGAAGAACTCAATTTTCACATTCTTTTTTCATATTACTTCTGCTGGGTCGATGGCACAGTGCTTTTTTTTTTTTTTTTTTTGTGGTACGCGGGCCTGTCACTGTTGTGGCCTCTCCCGTTGTGGCGCACAGGCTCCGGATGCGCAGGCTCAGCGGCCATGCCTCACGGGCCTAGCCACTCCACGGCATGTGGGATCTTCCCGGACCAGGGCATGAACCCGTGTCCCCTGAATCGTCAGGCGGACTCTAAACCACTGCGCCACCAGGGAAGCCCCGGCACAGTGAATTTTTGATGTGACTTATGAACTCTGCATTCTATGGCATGCTTCAATAACAATGAACATAGACTTTTATTAGATTGAACCAAAGAGATTGCTGTTTTTGCAGGTTAAAATGGCCAATTATTGGCAATTTCATGTTTCAACCTAATACATGGAATTAGTGTAAGTGAAAGGGGATGGAAAAGCAATGGCAGAGGGACACATATTGCTATTTCTTTTCTGTTGTGCTCCCTTTGTGTCATAAACTGAACTGACTTCAGCATAATCCATATTGCTTCCATATTCCATATGTGATTCCTCTGAATGTTGACAGATGGATGGCATTTGCTCTTCTATCTAGTCATTAAAGATAATTCTCTGTCCATTCTATTGTAACTACGATAAGAACCACAGAAGAAATTCCGAGTCCCAGTGTTTTGCTGTTGTTATTGTTGCTAGAGTACAAATGGTATTTACTTTGTGTTCTGGCTTCAAATATTAAACTCTTTGGTAGAGTCTTACAAATTTAAAGAATGTCTCCCTAGAGTGTATTTTATGGAGAGAAAGAAGAGTGTGTTGTTCTCATTTATTCCTTATTATTATTTTATTAGCTGTTCAGAAGTACAGATTTAGATATTACATTGCCATTGTTTCCTTAGGGGCCTATTTGGTTTATTTCTGAATGATTTACAGGTATTTTCATTGAAGAAGAAAAAAGAAGAAAGAATTTTACTCTAATTAAAAATTTAAAAAAAGTCAAACCTGGAGTACATTATAATAGATGTTCTATTCATTTACTCAAGTCAAACACTCACTTTCTTCTTAACACTATGCTTCCTCTTCTTTGAACCATACTTCGTAATATAATATGGATTAAGAGATCAATAAATCTAATAGCTGTTTTTTCTTTTCAGATAATGATGCATGTAATTTTGTAATGTAGTTGGCCAAATAAAGTTGGAATTTCAGGAGAAGACATTAATAGACAAATTATTTCATGGGTGTTTCATGGGTCATGAGTACTTTCAAGAATAAAATAATGCGTGGTATTTTCCTTTTTCTTTGTTTCATCTGTATTCCACAGAGCTGAAAACTGATTCTTCAATTGTTTTCCTATTTTTAAAATAGAGGAAAAAACATATTCAAATGATGACTGGTAAAAACGTACTAAAACTTCAACTGATGCATGTTTGAAATGAATGTTAATTTCCTTGGTCACATATTTCAAAGGATTATTGCCTTTATAAAGCGCCTTCAAGCCAGGAGGATGTCCTTTCCTATAAAGAATTCTAGACAACATGCCAGAAGAGTGTCTCCTATTTTTTGTTCTATTGCCAACTTAGTGGGTGACCTTGAGAAAATGTCCCATTCTCTGTTTCATTTTTCAGATGTGAAACGGTGATTGAAATCACTGCTCTGTTCTCCTCTGTAATTAGTTTTACCAACATGGAACACTTTTTAAAAGTTCTAATAATTATTATGGTTTTCAATGCTCCTGAAACAATTCATCCCAAATCAAAGGATATTTCTTTAGATAAAAAAAGGCATCATAATCTTGTAATTGTGATCTACCATCTGAATATGTAAGCAGAATATTAAGGCATAGATTTTCACAGTAACATTTTTTTATCTGTGACTAAAAATGTATTTTCACATAGAAATCAGACACGTTCATTTGAAACAAGAGTCTCATGATCAGAAGTCAAGAACTATGTAATAAATGTTTATAAAATCATTATTTTGACTGGTAAAAATTATATTGAGATTTTAATTGGGCTCTTTTAGGGAAAAGAAATATCTAGAATTTTAAAATAAACTGTAAAAGATCGCTTTCTTTTGGTACTTGCTCATCAAATATTTCATATTTTGTATTATTTGAATAAAGAGCTAGCTCTCTAAACAAAATTCTTCAATTAACCTAATATGCTATAATTTCATCCAAATCAAAGATTAACTTTGAATCAAAAATAAACAGAAGAAACTTTGAATCAAAAATAAAGAAACAACTTAATGGATAAAGAAAGGAAAGTCATGGCTATGTGTATAATAAGGCCAATTTGAATAAAAAGTGCTAAAGTCAAACCACTGCCTAAAATTTAAACTCCTCAGTTGGCGTTGGTTAGAAAAAACAAACAGGGTATTGAATTTATTACAGTGAGAGAAATGCAAATGCATGTGAATACACTACTGGTAGGAAAACAATCTAGTATAACCTTTGCAGACAATTCAGCTTTGTATAACAATTTAGCACTATTTTAAAATATTTTTCTTGCAATTATTTATCTCACATACATATTCATGGTTTGGGGAAATAATGACATTAACAGGATGTTACAAGAGCATTGTGTATAATAATGTTGGAAATAACCTAAATATCTACCAATGTAGAATTGACTAAATAAAATTTTCTACAGTAAGACAAGGGAATATTAATAAAATTAAAAGAACTGAAGAGAACCTATATGAATATGATCTCCAGGATATCTTGAGTGAAAAGACCATAGTGCAGAACCATGTATAATATGCTTTCATTTATATAAATTACACACACACACACACACTCACACAAATAAGCATACATTAAAATACAGGAATTATTTTAGGATGCATTAGAAAAAGTAATTATATCCAGGAAGAGAATGTATGATTAAAGGGTAGAAGAAAGAGGGAGATTACTTCTGTAGCTTTTGAATTTTATACTATGTACCTGAATTACCCATCATAAAATAAATATTTTTAAAAGTAAATATATGAAATAATGGAAATTAACTCTTACAAGCAATTTTTGGGTAGAGAGGCTGATGAGGTCTTTCACTCTCTTGGAAGGCCTTGTCTGTACTGAGGGCATAGGTAGCTATTGTCCATCGCTGGGCCACCCCTCAAGCCTCATCCCATAGCCATCCCCAACTAGCAGAGCTAGAGCTAACTCATGCTGGCCCAGTCAGATCACACTGAAGAGATACCAGCTTTGCAGATGGGGCAAGTAAAAATACTTGACACGGTATCTTCCCAGTGTCACTTACAACACTGCCTTTTGCCCCGTTTTCACTGGCAGCAATTATAGGGACTAGATGACAAACCAAGGAAGGTATTTTTTGAGCAGGGACATCAGCTTCTTAACACCCTTAACCACAGTTAGGTTGACACTTTGGAGCTCTTAAAAGGTTAAGTTACCAATTCTATTTGTATACAGAAAACATTTCATATAGATATACATGTACGTATATAATAATTAATATATATTTAATATTGCTTTGAGATTGTATTTTTAATATATCCACTAGAAATTGGGAAACAAATTTTTTCTCTATAATATTTTTCATAATTTATTATTGTCATTATGGTTATTATTATTATAGCATACTTAATCTCAATAGATTTTATTCATTCTTGTTTACCTACTGATAAACCATCATAACTGTCATCCTTCTTCTATTAATCTGGAAAGTTCCCCAAGGATGAACAGTTATCTCTTAATAGTGATTAAGTCCCTCTGTTGTTAATATAAAAACATGCTTTCAAAGTGTAATCAAGGATTTAATGACACATTGATGAAATTTTCTAATATGGCTTACTAATCTGAAAACTGCATAAATAAAAATGATTTATTGCTTAATACAGAAAAGAATGGCACTCATTCATTCATTTATTCATTCACAAACTAGGGTTTCCAGATTTAGCAGATAAAAACACACAGCATCCAATTTAATTTGAATTTCAGATAAACAATGATTTTTTTAGTATGAGTGTCCTATGTAATAATATAATTGTAGTAAAAAAAATTCATAGTTTATTTGAAATTCAAATTTAACTGGTATCTTGTATTTTATCTGGCAACCCTAAATAAGTTTCTGAATATCAACTCTGAGCCAGGTGCTGTCCTAGGTGCTGGGTATACAGAGGGGTAAAGAACAAAATCCTTGGCTTCCAAGACTTTTCAGCCTAGTAGGTAAGATAGACTATTGGCAGTTATAATGCAGTGTGATCAGAGTATCAGAGGTGTGAACAGAGTGAGACAGAATCACATGGAAATGTCCCAACCCTGACTGAGAGATGGATTTGGGGAGGAACATGGATTGGTGGTGGATAGGATCACGGGAAGCTACTTTGAAGAGGTGATGTCGCAGATAAGAACTGATGTGCATGTAGAAACTTCTCAACAGAGAAAGTGAGGCGGTCCTATCACAAGGAACAGCTTGTGGAAAAGCATAAGAAAATCTTGTACATAGGGAATAGCAAGTAATTCATAATGGTTGAAACCCTGGGAGCAAAAAGTAGAGAGAGAAATAAGGCTAGCAGGGTTGGGACAGGAGAAACTATAAATGGCTGTATATTGACTATATAGGTCTGTGTTAAAAGCACTAGGGAGGCAGGTAGCAAGAGCCATAAACTGTGTACAGCTGAGAATCCTGAGGCACAAATGGGAACAGAGTCGGGTCACCTTTATAATAACAGCTATGGCACAATTCAAGCTGACCAAAAGATTTAGTTTCATTGATACTTGGGAGAACCAATAATTATTGAGCACTTCTCTGAGCCCGGTATTTGCTGCTTAAAAGTGAAATCTCAATAATACAATCATATGGGGTCAGAAAACTGCCCCTGGGCCAAAACCAGCCAGCAGCCTATTTTTGTGCAGTTCTCAAGGTGTGAATGGTTTTAACATTGTTAAAAGGCTGTTTTAAAAAAAAAAAAAAGCGAAAACAAACAAAGAATACATGAGAGAGACCGTATGTGATATGCAAAGCCTAGAATATTTGCTATCTGACTCTTTATAGAAAAAGTTTGCTTACTCCTGAATAAATGAAGGAACTGAAGCATAGGAGAGAGATTCAAGGACATGCCTGGAGTCATACAGTTAAAAAGCAACAGATCTGGATCTTAAATCAGATTTATCTGTTCTCAGTGTACGTGTCCCTTCCACTAATCATGTCATCTTCCTGACCTTGGAAATACCTATCCTTGCCAATTCTGGAGCTATGGTCAATGGGTGTTATTCTGCAGGCTGTGTTTGCCTTGACCATCCTAGTGAGGTAACAGCATAGGCATGAACTCACTTTCGCCTAATCCCAAGTCCACTGCTGTATAAAAAACTGCCCTGCCACTCCCTTCCATTCTGGTGATTTTAGGCATCTACATCCCGAGGGCAGACAATCTAATCAGGCCCAAGTATTTAATTAATGTTTTCTGGGCAGCAACAAAAATGAAATCTACACTGCAACTAATTACTTAGCAAGTCAACAATAACTTTTGCAGACTACATCTGAAATGGCTTAAAAGAAAATGCTCAATAAATAGAATCTGTAGTTTAATAAAACATACCATTTGATAGATTTTTAAACATCATAGAGCAAATAGCCTGTTAATTAAGTAACGTCTTAATGAAACTTTCAGTAATCTTAATTATGGTATCTAGTGGTTTTAATTAGGTGCAGCTACAACACAAGGCTGTGTTGTAACAACCATCTGAATATAGCAACCATCAGTTGCTATATTCGGTCAATCACAAAACTGAGAAATCGATCTTATCTCACTACCAGACAGTCATAGCTAGTATTTTGATCTGTAGAGCAGAGCACAGTCAGTTATCACTATGTCAGATATATGTTGTATTACTTTATCTATTCTGCCCCCAAGTTTGTGGGTTGGTATCCTTTATGAACAAAGCAGCCAAATCTGCTTTTCTAATTCAAAGTGCATTTAACGGTTAGTTTTATTCTTTCCTCCTTCTGTCCCTCTCTCTCTCCCCCCTTCTTTTCTTCTTTCCATCCATCTATTGATCTATCCATCCATCCATCCAATTACTGTGTCTAAAATGTGTAAGAAACCACGTTATATGCTATGACAGATACAGCAGTGTACAATGTAGAGTCCTTACTCTCAAGAAATTATAGTTTAATAAAGGCAAGTATAAGAGGTTGGAAACAAACCTTTATTTCATGCAAATGATAGATTAGCAACTACGCAAGTAATTTTTAACAATAAGTAGTATTTATTGAGTGATCATCATACGCCAATTTCTGAGATAGGGATTTACACTTCAGAACTTCATGTTCACAACGTTATAATTAGTTACTATTATACTTTTCCAGTTTGACAAATGAAGAAGCCACGGTAAACAGAGATTAAGCTGACGAATGGCATCAGGGCATCCCAAAGCCATAAAGCTGACGAACGGCAGAGCAGGGATTCAAATCCAGATAGTCTGACCATAGGTACCACATTATACTTCTTCTACCACAAATTATCATATTTGATCCTCACAACAATCCTATAATAGATACATTTTTTGTGTCTTCTCAGAGCACCATCAACACAATTCTCTAATTATGTCCTTTACTCTAAGCCCACCCAGGTGAACGTTTGATAACCCTTTCCTTTGCCTCTAGGCTCTTACGCTCATAGCTGCTTGGAAATAAGTGGCCGGGGCCAGTAGGCTATGTTTGATCCTGACCAAAATGACCAATCAGATTCTGTTTAGGGGGAACTGAAAATCAAGGACACTTGTAACTGAGAACAAGTGGGAGCTCCAGTTAAGTAATCTCTACTGTATGGATAGAAAAGGCAGAGAAAACAGGTCTGCAACAAGAAAGATTGAGAGATGTGCACAGAACAGCTGAGACCAGAGAGAGAAGCCTATTTGTTTTATTTATTTAGTTAGTTAGTTATTTGCGGTACGTGGGCCTCTCACTGTTGTGGCCTCTCCTGTTGCGGGGCACAGGCTCCGGATGCACAGGCTCAGCGGCCATGGCTCACGGGCCCAGCCGCTCCGCGGCATGTGGGATCCTCCCGGACCGGGGCACGAACCCATGTCCCCTGCATCGGCAGGTGGACTCTCAACCACTGCGCCACCAGGGAAGCCCGCCTATTTGCTTTAAATGGATTTCTTGGCTGCTCATTATAGTTTGGGGAAGGTCCAAGTTGGGTCCATAAAATAGCTCATCATCCCTCCAATATGGTCCCTTTTTGAGTCATACTTGTTACTTAAAATTAAAAGAATTACTATTACACATATGATCCACATGCTTATCTCCATGTATCAGTTGGGGAAAACAAGTTCCAGGAGTTTATGTGAGAAGCACAAACATAATTATAATACAAGGGAGGGGGGAGTAAAATCCCACAAGCTAAGTATATATGAAGCAGTCTGGACAGAAAAGAAAGAAACTGCATGTAGGTAGAAACCTCAGTAATGGCTATATAAAAGAGAAGACATTAACCAGGCCTTAAAATATTGACAGAAGTTGGTTTTGTAATAAGAGAAGAAAGAGTGTCCTAAATTGAGGGGACAGCATGAATGATGGAGTGTGTTGAAAAGTTCAACTTCACTGGAACCAAACTGGATTGAGGGCATTTGGAAAAGTGAGCCAGAATGGTAGGCTGGGGCCAGATTGTAATAGGCAGAGAATACTAAGCTGTGACACGCCTACATTTTAATTATTTATTTAAGGGCATGTAGGTGACATGATCATAAGCCTTAAGAAAATCCTTCTAGCAATGTAAAGTAGCACGTAAGAAAAGAAATAGGGAAAGAGCACTTAGGAGTATAATGAGAAGACAAAAAGGGCTTGAGGAAGTAACTTCTTAAGGTTCATGATGTCTTCATTAAGCAGGTGAATGGTCTGCCTTAACAGAGCTCACCATCAACATCCACCCCAAAAAGCCAAAAAGAACTCCCCACCACACACACAAAGCTTAAAAGAATGTGAATAATTATATAAATATATGGACCACCAACACCAAATATGTTGAAATTACACACACTCCACTGTGTTATAGATCATTCTTTTTCCTGGAAGGGTTAGAGTTAGGGTTGGGGTTAGTTTTCTCATCCACAAAACGTGTATATAGGCAGAAGGCAGGGGAAAAGGCAAAGGCAGAGAAGCCAGATAATTATAATAAAATGTAAATATAACTAAAATTAAAAATGGTATGGCCAGACACAGAGGAGAGCAGCTGATGTCTTCTAGTTGGGAACATTTTAGCACAGCCTTCCTGGGGAATTTATGGCTGAATTGAGTCTTGGATCAGAGGTGGAGGTTAGTGTGGACAGGCATTTTAGGCAGAGACGATCCTGTGAGCAAAAGCAGACAGTTGAAAACAGTAGAGAAACTATAAACACTTCTGTGTTTTGGGAGCACTAACGTAAGAGCTGGGGAGTAATAAGATATCAGGCTGGAGGGGAAGGCAGAAGCCAGATCACAGAAGCACCTAGAGAGAGGTCCAAACTATTTAACACGAGATGTAAGCAAAGGACTCTCAAATAACACTGCACAAGTGTCTCCAGGAAACTTCTTAGCACAGAGGCATTTCACCTTGATCCTCAGGAACAAACTATTTATAACTAGAGAAAGCCTAAAATAGATAGGATTAAAACATTCCCACTGACATACACAAAGGAGATCATCTGTCAGCAACCAACTTCCTGAATTACATTTAAAACATCTCTTAGCGTCAAAGCAGTAGGATGGTTAAGACACGAATAACTACCATCTTTCCTAAGAGATTTTAGTAAAAACAGAAAAACATGACTATACACACACACACCATCTTTTGTTATCTACAAATCCTATAATCCTGGGTAAGGGTGTCAACAAAGGCTGTCATTACACTGCTAAGGAAGCAAAATTGTTAAAGTGTTATTATAATAGCTGAAATTTTTGTGCATGTTCTAGGCACTGTGCCATGTGCTCTAAATAAACTGTCTCAAGAAGATGTATCTGAAATTACTTCCCACAAATATTTTTCCTACCACTTTTCTAATATTGTATGATACCTGCAATTTCTGATATCGCATGATATCAGAAAATAAAATTGAAAACTAAGCTGGTTGTATCGCTATCTGGTTTGACAGAAACATTTTTATAAGTTACAGCTGCCCTGTTAGGAAAATAGGGGAGTGGGAGGACAAAGGAGTATACAAATTTTGTGTTCAGGAAAATAACGTGTTTTCTAGAATCTGCCTACTACAGCTCTGAAGTTCTTGATTCTGTTCCTAGTCACTCTCCCTCTGGGGTCTGTGACGACTTTCTGACTCACTAAAATTCTCCTTTTTCCTCAAAAGTAATATAAAATTTCACTTTAGACACCTTTAGTATCATTATAATAGTTATCTAACTGAGAAGAAAGTTATATTAATGGATTATGTACATTTAAGGCAGCTTTTCATAATAATAAACTCTAAGAATGGGCCAGTGCCAGACTTTAAATTTAGAACAGTATAGTGAACACAATCAGAAGAAAAACAGACCAGCTGTCCCTTTGCCCTGCTTATTTATAGTACACTGAACAAGAAATGATTGGCCACATTATACATGACAAAGCAAAATGTGATCCACTAGGGCAGGGATATTTGGACCAACTCCTAAGCAAACCACATCTTTGTTTGGCATCTTTGCCAGGTCATTGTTTGAAGATGGAACAAAGACAAGGGTGCTTCTTTGTCATCATGGTGGACATTGCAGGGGTCAGACAGATCTCTGAAGACACATGTACACGCTCAAAATCTTACAAGATTATTTTACCAGCTTCCATAGGGATTAAAAGTGGTCACCACTTGCACATCTATGGCTTCTTTGGTATAATTTCATTTTGATAATGGATACTTTAACATCTAAATTCTCTTCAAGAGTTCAAAAAGAAAGATGGCATGTAAGAAAGAATATACATGAAACCAGAAAGACTGAACTTAATATTTTATTACTCCCCATACAAGTTCTGGGATATCAGGCTGGCGTTCAACCTCTCTGAACCTTCACACCCCTTTGTAAAATGAGGATAGTACATACAAATATTTAGTTGGTGTGTATGCATGCACGTGCCTCTGTGTGTGTGTGTATGTGTGTGTGTGTAATTTAAAAAAAACAGAAACGTTCTAAAACAACCACTGGAACCCAGACATGTGCAACAACTAGATAGATCCATGCTATGTTGTGGAAATTTATTATTTTTCGTGATACATTTTTACTATTTTGATATAGTCTAGGTGATTTTGCCAGCCATGTTCTATTTCACATGGCAAATCATATTTCCTATCTTATTTATGGTTTCCAAGTGGGATTAAGCAATAAGCAGCAGAATTTTTGAACTGACAAATAATGCTCAAAGGCAACATTGGAAAGCTACACACTGATGATGAAAATCTATGGCCCACAGACTCACAGGACCTGAGCTTCATTACTTTACGTAGTAAGAATGTACCAAAACATTGTCATCTTATTAAACAATTGCTACTTTTAATATCTTTTCAATATTTTCCAGACAATCTATTTAGAACATTGAGACACGAGATAAAGCGCAACATTTTAAAAGTTCAACTGATTATTTACAGGGATTATTTTGAAAAATAATAATCTTGTTCATGATACTGTAAATATTTTGAGACACTCTGGAGGTTAGAGAAAGTTTCCCAAATAACTCTCACTGCTCTGAAGGCTTTACATAAAAATGTCATTTCTCAAACTCATTTGAGAATTTAAAATATTAACAGTTTAATTTCATTATAAATCTAATTTCTTAAACGCTGTTTAGCAATTAAAATACAACAGAATAGACAGAGAAGCTGTGAACAGATAGGAAGACACAGCTGTGTTTTTCCCAACGGTTTAGGTCTTTGTCTAAAATGCACTGCTTTGTCAAAAGAGGATTTTTGAGGTAACCCCTCCATTGATTTTCAATGACTTGAGGAAGCTGAGAGGGTATTTCTGTTTTGGGGTAACCTCTTGTTCTGGTCATTCTATTGGCTGAGAATTGGCTACCCTTCTGGGTCTACTGCAAACTTTTCACACTCTGCCACTTACAGCATTCTGTCTATGCTTTTGAGACCTCATTCAAATCCAATCTTTCTGATGATACTGTTTCTAACTCCTCTGATTCACACTGGTCTTGGGGGGGAATCAGGACATTCTATGACATCTAAAGGTAACGTGACGGGACTTTCCTGGCCATCCAGTGGTTAAGACTCCGCACTTCCACTGCAGGGGCACGGGTTCGATCCCCGCTTGGGGAACGAAGATCCCGTATGCTGCACAGCGTGGCCAAAAATAAATATAAATAAGATGTGAGACTTCTTAACAACACACATGTTAATGTGACAAAATCGGGTATGCAAGTAATTTGTTACTAATAATAGCTGAAAGGTACTTTTGAAAAATTTATTTAAAAATTTATTTAAAATTTATTTTAAAAATTTATTTAAAGACTAGGGTAGCTTTAGGATCATCTCTATAATAAAGACACTCTCGTTAAGTGCTTTTTTTTTTTTTTTTTTGCTGTACGCGGGCCTCTCACTGCCGTGGCCTCTCCCGTTGTGGAGCACAGGCTCCGGACGCGCAGGTCCAGCGGCCATGGCTCACGGGCCCAACCACTCCGCAGCATGTGGGATCCTCCCGGACCAGGGCACGAACCCATGTCCCCCTCATCGGCAGGCGGACTCCCAACCACTGCGCCACCAGGGAAGCCCACATTTTCTTTCTTGAATTGAAAGAAATGGAAGAAAATAACCAGGAACTACCATAACTCAAAATTTATGCTATAGGCCTTAATGCTTCTCACTAGGGCCATCTATGATCTATGCCACAGGAGGAAAAACAAAACAAAACAAAAACTATGAAGTTCTGACCTAAACTACACAATGTAGAACTTCCTTACATGCTGTTTTATGTTACTCCCTAAGGATTTAATATATGTAAGTTACTTCTCTCACTACCCTGTGAGTTTCTGGAGGAAGAGGGTTTCAAATGTAGCAAGTAAAAATAGATTTAGCAGATATTACATGGGACATATTTATACTAAAAGAAAAATCATTGTTTATCTGATACTCAAATGTAACTGGGTGTCCTGTGTTTTATCTGGTAACCCTAGTCAAGAAACAAGTCATGCTTATTAGTTCTTTCTATCTCTAACATGCCTGCTTCAGTGCTGGACACCTGGAGGGACTTCATTAAATACTTATGAATTGACAGTTTAGAGACTCTATTATTTCATTGCTATTTTAAAAATAAGCATTGAAGAAAAAAACAAAAACAAAAACAAATAAAAGTGAATGTTCACCTCTCTGGATGATTTCAAAGAGGAACTAAGAGAAGAGCCCAGGGCTCCATTCTATCCTCTGTTGCAATCCTGCATGGTACTCTGCTACATGCTACAAAGCCAAGGATAACTTAATGACATGATGCCTTAATTCCACATGGCACTTAAGGGTTATTATATCATTCTTACCACAATTAAGTTTCAAAACAAATCAAGTCTACTTCTCACCAACTTCTTGAATATGTATTCAAGTATAACCAACTGTAAAACACAAGTGATCCAGCAGCCTAAAACCTAATATGGAGTGTCTTTGTATGCATTGTAATTTCTTCTTCCTTCTGGAATTGGAGACAGTTTAGACTCAGATGTGGGTTTCTTCTAGTTGGTAATAAAGTAAAGCTGTTGTCTCTTAATTTCACTAAACAATAAAGCAAAATAGCAACATTCTACTTTGCATATAAATTTGATGAGTTCCTCCTTATAAGATTTTAAGAAAATATGAATGAGAAGAGACTTTTTACTGGTTAAAAAATAGCATCTGTGCGACCTCCATTTAGTTTCCATGGTGTTTATTGTTAAACATTTTTAGAAATACCGTCAATACAGATCAAGTGAAAGTAGATACGACCTCTAGTCAAATGAAATTAAAACTATATTTAGATTTCCGTATTCTTCCAGAAAAGTGAAGAAGAATATTACACACTTGTGGCTGGATTCTGAAATTCAAGAGTTCACAAAATGGGTATATAGAAGAGCTAAATTCCAAAAAGGTTGATTTTTGTTTTAGCAGATTTGGTGCCAACAGAGTGGTATAAATTAAGCAAATAATGAATATGACAACCTATCTTAGCTTAAAAAGAAATAAGATATTTTCAATTCTCAAACTATGTCTTACAGGAAGAAACTCTTTTAGGATTTTAGAGAAAGAACCCCCAGATATTATTTACTCCATTTTTTATACTATATATATATATATGTGTGTGTGTATATATATATATATATATATATACATACATACACCAATATCTATATATTCCCTCTTTCAAGGTATTTTTCCATGTCATAATAGAAACTTATTTAAAAAATGTCAAATAATCAAAAGGCTCAGCAGAGTTGGTCTCATTACTAACTTCCTTTTTCTACCTTCCAGGGTGATAAAAATATATATTTTGCTCATAAACAACTACAAGACCGCAGCAAATGGTAAGTCATTTCACCAGGTAAAGGACGAAGTAATGTTGAAAGGTATTGGATGTGTACTGCACTGCATACTGTACTTTGATGCTTATTATAAAAATAAGACGACATCAATTTTTAACCATCCCAAATGTTTTCCTTTACAACTCACTCTACAGTTTGGTCTTTAACAATCAAAATATCATCATTAAATCATTCCTTCAGAGAACTGCGTTTTATCTATTACTTCATTGTCCATTTGACAGCTAACGTGACATTTAGCGATAAATCAGTGTGTTCAAATGTAGATAGATATACGTGTACACTAAAAGTAAGTATGAAGGGGTCTCCCTGGTGGCACAGTGGTTGAGAGTCCGCCTGACGATGCAGGGGACGCGGGTTTGTGCCCCAGTCCGGGGGGATCCCTCATGCCACAGAGCGGCTGGGCCCGTGAGCCATGGCCGCTGAGCCTGCGCATCCGGAACCTGTGCTCCGCAACGGGAGAGGCCACATTGGTGAGAGGCCCACATACCGGAAAAAATAAATAAATAAATAAATAAATAAAAATAAGTATGAAAACACAGTCATTATTTAATCATTTGTGCAGAGTAGGACAGCTAAAAATTCAGGATTTATGTTTAATTTTAAATTTGAGTTAGAAGGTTAATTAATTCCAAGTTAAAATAATAATTTATGGGCTATACATATATTTTTAAAGTTATGGTAGAAGATAGCTCATTTAGTCACAGAACTAAAGGCTGATTTTAATTTATTTTTTTCTAAGACTTATTTTTCCTGACCCTGAGAAGTACCTAGTAAGACATATAAATCCTAAAATGTGCATTTTATTGACTCAACTGGTAGCTTAAAACTAACAACCACCCAGATGCTATTTTGTATAAAGAAAAAATGAGACTTTTGAACTCATTTAATTTTCTTTAATTAACATTACTATAAAAGAATGAAATTAGAACACTTCCTAACACCATACACAAAAATAAACTTAAAATGGATTAAAGACCTAAATGCAAGGCCAGACACTATAAAACTCTTAGAGGAAAACATAGGCAGAACACTCTATGGCATAAATCACAGCAAGATCCTTTTTGACCCACCTCCTAGAGAAATGGAAATAAAAACAAAGATAAACAAATGGAACCTAATGAAACTTCAAAGCTTTTGCACAGCAAAGGAAAACATAAACAAGATGAAAAGACAATCCTCAGAATGGGAGAAAATATTTGTAAACGAAGCAACTGACAAAGGATTAAACTCCAAAATATACAAGCAGCTCATGCAGCTCAATATCAAAAAAAACAAACAACTCAATCCAAAAATGGGCAGAAGACCTAAATAGACATTTCTCCAAAGAAGATATACAGATTGCCGACAAACACATGAAAAGATGCTCAACATCACTAATCATTGCAGAAATGCAAATCAAAACCACAATGAGGTATCACCTCACACTGGTCAGAATGACCATCATCAAATAATCTACAAATAATAAATGCTGGAGAGGGTGTGGAGAAAAGGGAACCCTCTTGTACTGTCGGTGGGAATATAAATTGATACAGCCACTATGGAGAACAGTATGGAGGTTCCTTATAAAACTAAAAATAGAACTGTCATATGACCCTGCAATCCCACTACTGGGCAAATACCCCGAGAAAACCATAATTCAAAAAGAGTCATGCACCACAATGTTCACTGCAGCTCTATTTACAATAGCCAGGACATGGAAGCAACCTAAGTGTCCATCAACAGATGAATGGATAAAGAAGATGTGGTACATATATATACAATGGAATATTACTCAGCCATTAAAAGAAATGAAATTGAGTTATTTGTAGTGAGGTAGATGTACCTAGAGTCTGTCATACAGTGTGAAGCAAGTCAGGAAGAGAAAAACAAATACCATATGCTAACACATGTATATGGAATCTAGAAAAAATAAATGGTTCTGATGAACCTAGGGGCAGGGCAGGAATAAAGACACAGACATAGACAACAGAATTGAGGACATGGGGAGGGTGAAGGGTAAGCTGGGACGAAGTGAGAGAGTGGCATGGACATATATGCACTACCAAATGTAAAATAGCTAGCTAGTGGGAAGCAGCTGCATAGCACAGGGAGATCAGCTTGGTGCTTTGTGACCACCTACAGGCGTGGGATAGGGAGGGTGGGAGGGAGGCACAAGAGGGAGGGGATATGGGGATATATGTATACATATAGCTGATTCAGTTTGTTATACAGCAGAAACTAACACAAAATTGTAATGCAATTATACTGCAATAAAGATGTTAAAAAAATTAACATTACTATCATTTCTTCTAAATTGCCTATATACATATATTTCTGTCTATGCAAAATATAGACCAAATTTGAGCTAAACACAAAGCTTCAGCTGAAATAGATTCTGCTAAAATTTATTGAGCAGTCTCTTCATTCTAGCACCACGCCACCAGTGCTCATATGCATTACTGCATTTAACCTTCACCAAAAGTCCCTTGAGGTAGGTACTAAGATCACTGGTTTATACCTGAAGATGTCACTGATCTTCTCTATACCCCACTGGCTGCTCTGTACTTTGAAAAGCTATAGGAGTCACTGAGTGAATCATTTCACAAAATACTGAATTTTAGTGTCTCGTATTTTTATGTAATTTTGTTTGAGTAATTTGTCTTTGACAAATTGAACGAAGGGACTATTCTTATACAACACACCTGGCAAAGAGTTACATAAACAACAGATATTTTAAAATGATTCCATGAATAAATAAATGAATGCCTATTGATAGGCAGCTGGATGCTGTAGTGATTTTTGGAGCTTCTCATTTCCACCAGCAAAATTAAGGGGAAGCAGTATTATATGGTGTTGAAGTCTTTTCATACTCTGTAATATGATAGGGGAAGGTAAGCAGATGAGTAGAAACAGTTCAGTACTGTAGCAGACACCATCAGTGCTCTGTCCATTTCCCGTTGGGTCTCTTTTATCATTGTAGTGCACACAGGCTCATGATGTATTGATATTTTCCCTCCCCAAAACCCAAAGTTAGGTCTTCTTAAGGGAGGAATGCCCTCAGGCAACTGGAATCTATTTGTCTATAAGCAAGCAGGAAATGCCAGGGGATTTACTCTGAGAGGACAGTCTGAACCAATGACTAGGTTGTAGCAGTATAACTACTTCAATCCTCTCGTCCTCAATCAGTGCAGTGCAACTTTGAAGTATGACCCACACTGTTTCCGCATCTTTCCCTGCAGTACCGAACCAACTTTACGCTCCCTGTGATTTTGCTTCATATTACTCCCTTGCTTGTGTTCCTTTACCTCTTCTTTCCATTTCCTCACTCCTGTATCTATTTTTCCTGGCAACACTTGGTAGACAAGTTGCTTTTACAGGAAATTAGTTTCAAATTTTGCTTCCCAACCTAAAACAAATATAGCCACAATGCACTGGAGACACTAAAAATAGCTTGTGAGTTTTACTCAAAGGCCTCAATTAAAGAATGGCCCAGCTGTAATCAAACCCTGCGTTAGGCAGAAAAATGAACTCCCTAGCATGTCCACTTCCTAATCTCAGAACCTGTGAATGTTATGTTACATGGCAAAGTGGAATCAAGGCTGTAGATGATATTAAGGTTTCAAATCAGCTGACCTTAAAATAAAGAGATTGTCCTAGATTATTTAGGTGAGCCCAATGTAATTACAAGGGTCCTTAAAAGAAGGCTTCCCTGGTGGCGCAGTGGTTGAGAGTCCGCCTGCCAATGCAGGGGATACGGGTTCGTGCCCCGGTCCGGGAAGATCCCACATGACCGGAGCGGCTGGGCCCGTGAGCCATGGCCGCTGAGCCTGCGCGTCCGGAGCCTGTGCACCGCAAAGGGAGAGGCCACAACAGTGAGAGGCCCGTGTACTGCAAAAAAAAAAAAAAGAGGAAGATGGAGACAGAAAAGAGAGAGTCAGTGTTGTGGTGAGAGAGACTCGGCAGGCCATTGTTGGCTTTGAAGATGGAAAGCGTCCATAAGCAAAGGATTACTGGAAACCCTGAGAAACTATAAAAGGCAAAAAGAATTCTCCCCTAGAACCTCCAGAACGGAACACAGTCCTGCCAAGACCTTGATTTTAGCCTAGTGAGACTCATTTTGGATTTCTATCCTCCAGAGCTGTAAGATAATAAATTTGTGTTGTTTAAGCAATTAGGTTTAGTGGCAATTCATTATAGGAGCAATAGGAAACTAATACAACCACTGTTAATTTAATTCTGGCTCTGGAAGCTAGTGGCTAGGCGGCCGTGGGCAAGATATTTTAATCTCTCTGGGCCTCACCTGTCTTATGGATAAAATAACTATCTACCTCATAGGGTTGTTCTGAAGACTGAGACAGTACATATCAATTACTTAGAAGAGTATTTGGCCTAGTAAGAATTCGGTAAATGCTGGTTACTCTGTTACTGTTGTTTGTTATTAAGTGCACCCTATTCCTGGGAAACTTGGAACTTTTTCTTCCTCTGTGTTTATGTTAATCTGCGTGGTATGAGTAGGGTTTGAAGAAAAGAGCCATGCAACATGCAGGTAAAGAAATGCCATTCTGGTGCTCTGCTCCGTGAGGTTCATGTACGCTAAACGGACTTAACAGGATTCATCAAATATGTGGTATAGTTACCGTAATATTATGTCAAATCCACGTTCCTTAATATTTTTCAGGCCAAACAATATGGTGACAATGAAATACAAACTGGACATCTGTCACCAAAGTGTAAGCAGTGTTAGAGATATAGCCTTTGAAAGAAGTATTCTATTATCATACTAAGGCAGGAATGCAGTAGAAAAATAAATCTGCTTGTATATTTTTATCAGAATTACTTCAGAAATGCAAAGATATATGCTGACATGAATTCTGAATATTAAAGCTAAACAAGAGATACATTCATCAACATGAATGGCACCTATGTGAACGTACAAATCTTGCAAGATTGTTTGCATATAGCAATCAAATTATCTTGACCAAGAAGCCTTAACAGAAGTTCTTTAGATGACCTTTAATGAATATGCTCAGGGAGCAGCGCAGAAAACATCAGAAATG
The DNA here is from genome assembly GCF_963455315.2 of Globicephala melas. Taxonomy (NCBI): domain Eukaryota; kingdom Metazoa; phylum Chordata; class Mammalia; order Artiodactyla; family Delphinidae; genus Globicephala; species Globicephala melas. Next base: position 39,774,831 of record NC_083329.1, on the reverse strand, counting down.
AAAAAGAACTGAAAGTAGCATTAAAAATGTCATTTCCTTCAAGCTATGTTTCTTTGTAAAAGAAACTTAATCCTTCCCTTGTGTTGGTAAAATCCCAGTTAGTACTAAAGCAGCTGTAAATAAGAGGTTGGAAACAATTAAAATGAAGTAAAGGTGATCCACAGAGTCAACACTATAGACAATATGAAACAAACAAAGCGATTTTAACAATTCATCCTGGGAAAATGTTCGCATTTTGGCCATCATTTTAGGCAAAGTGAGTATTTTCTTGGTAGCAGGTATTTCTATTTCCTCTCAGAGGGATAAAGGAAGACTTTTAGCACAGTTGCCAGTTTTCGTTTGTTTGTTTTTTTAAGGAAGTTAGAGATCCACTCAGGCTGGGCTCATTTTAGCTTAATTTGGATCAACAGTAAAGCCATAGCATCGTACTCACTGGTATGGTGACGAAGGTCAGCTAATTTTGCAGAAAATAAAACTGAAAATACGGTTTTACTGTACAGACTGCCCATTAGATGTATTCTGGCACGTGATAATTGCACACCCTGCACCACTGCAGGGCCAGGTGGGCATGTTTCTAACTCCATTAGAGTTACTGGAAAAGAATCCAAATTCCTCTTCCACTGATTCTGGACTCGTGCTAACTCTTCCCTAGAGATAGCAACAGAAGCATTAAAAATAAAATCAACTACTAAAATACAACATTAGCGAGCCCTTCCTTTACCTCACACCAAAGGGGATTCCTGCACAGCTTTTTCACTTGGCATTCAATTCACTGTGCTGTGAGAAGGGTGAGAATATCCCAGGGCAGGAAGCCCTACCCCTCACTGAGTTTATCAGTAGTCCATAATCCCAGGGCTGGACTCGACTGCAAGTGCCACTGCCATCTGTAGCTTATGGAAGTTCTTGAAGGCCCTCCTTGTTCCCCTGTAAGTAGGTCATTGTAAGAATACTAGCACTATTGTCATCAACAAAAATAACAAAATCCATGGTAGCAGAAGCAGCAGCCATATGTCAGAAATGTGTTGCAAGCCTTATCCTGTTTCTACCATATTCTCTACCTATGAGGGCTGTGCTCATATCTTCATTATTCCTGATGAAGAAAAGGAGCCCCCCTCCCTGCCCCCGGCAGAATGAAGTAAAGCCAGGACTGCATGACTATCAAGTGGCAAGCGAGGCTTCTACATCAGGTCTGTGATTCCAAAAGTAACCCTCCTGGTATCTAAATCACTATGAAAGGTAACATCTTAAAGGCGATCTTGTATCAAATTTTACTCTGATCTGGTAAAAGCTGATACAGATGGAGATTATCCTTTGAACCCTCTGTGATCTACTTCTTCTATTTCCCATACACATCTGTCCACCCTACTCCAACCACCATCCTGCAATTCCTTCTAGGATTCCACGCATTTTAAAGGAAAACAGAGAAAAGATGATCCACACTAAGAGGACTGTATCAAAATACTGTGTGACACTGTGACACTGTAGTCAGAGAATCACGCTGGGTACAAGTAGTCTCCCCAGGACTTTTTACAGGGGAAGACCTCATCCTCGACTTTGACTCTTGTGAATTAGTCACCACATAATTCTACAATAGAGTGACTCACTATAAATCTGTCTTTCTGAACACTTTGGAAGAGCGCTGTTTTAAGGTTTTCCACATTTTCCACCCTTTTGCTCTCCACGTTATATGCACTGAAACAGCTCCTGTTACTACTGGCAGCCCCAAGTGCAAGACGACTAAGATAACTATGAAATTGTGCTGTTATGTTATGAACAGATTCTGTTTCAAAGTATTCTGTACAACTGCAGATCTCCATAATTAATTCTGCAAATGGCAACTTAACTAGAACAGTCCACTGACTTTACAATCTCACCCTTTTCTTACCTTGTTGTCACTTGCTGAAAAAAAATTTTTAAGAAGTATAATGAGGAAGATTAAGTTCATTTGGATTTTTTTGGTTAAGCTTCCCTGTTTTCTCCCTGTTGGAATGAATCACCTCCTCTGCCTTGTTCTATCTTCACATTTTGATATTTGCTTTTATCATAAGGGCATCCACAGGACTAAACAATTAGACTGCCTCATTGGTTTCTTATTTAGATACTTAGGTCATTTGAACACCTTTCTCACCCGCCCATCATACTCGCTCACTTTTTTTTTTTTTTTTTCGCGGTACGCGGGCCTCTCACTGTTGTGGCCCCTCCTGTTGCGGAGCACAGGCTCCGGACGTGCAAGCTCAGCGGCCATGGCTCACGGGCCTAGCTGCTCCGCGGCATGTGGGATCTTCCCGGACCAGGGGACGAACCTGTGTCCCCTGCATCGGCAGGCGGACTCTCAACCACTGCGCCACCAGGGAAGCCCATACCCGCTCACTTTTGGGGAGTTGAGAGGTGAAGTGCTGCTCATGCTTCCTAACATTCAGTTTAGGAATCATCTTTTCTTCCCAATTTCTTATTTCCTGACCCACCCTGGATTAGGAACTCTCCAATGTGTTCTGATGATAAACTACTATCAAATTTTCTCATAGTCTATTTTACATTTACACATCTATTTACATGTCTATCTTTCCCCACTGTTTATTTTATATTATTTCTTCAAAGCTTATGCAGTATCTGGATATTGAAGGTGCTTAATAAATGTTGATTGAATGTAAAAGAAACCCTGCTCAAATTATTGTTAAAAATTAGCCATGTCTCTCTAAAAAGGGAGTTGAATGCTCATTTACACCCTTGTATGGAATTTCCACCAGTATTTCAGGGACAGTTTCACAGTGAGTAATAGGAATGTTTACTCAGGATTCATGAAAAATTAACGTAGTTAGAGGAGATTGTGGAAACTGACTTTATAAGGAACAAAAGGCTATCAAGGTATTATTTTTGTGAAATGTAAAGTATCATAATTAAATACATTTGAGGTATCTTCTTGAAGTTGAAATTATTATTGACTCAGTTCTTAAACAAGCATTTTTAGTAGATGCTGAATTAACCTACTGCAGTTTTTTCTTTTTAATTTTGCAATTGTATGCAATTTTTTTCTGAACTGAATTTTTTCCTTATTGACCAAAATTTATGTATTCCATTTTGAGATTCCATATGATAACCATTCTATAAAGCAAGGTATTGATGTGTATGCAAACGAAAACAAGAATAGCTTACCTTTTATAGAGAGCTTTTAGGTTTCTTATCTCTATTTTTTCACCCCAAGGGACCAAGAATTATGCTGTACCATAACTACCCAAATTACCCAAGTATCCCCCAAATTAATGATGATGATGATAGCACCTTTAAACTACAGCTTGATTTTTTTTAAGTCATTATCAATTACTATTCATACAGTAGACATCAGAAAATCACCACTCCATTCATAAAATAATTAGCTTTAGGATGTAATGATAACTAATTTTGTTGAGACAAAGAGTTGACAAGAAGACAAAACCTCTTATTGGAGAATCAATTCGTTTGCAGAAGATGTTAATGAGCTAAATTTAATCAATTAAATACCATGAGCAAAGTGTAAGATCAAAGTAGCAAAGAAAAAAAAAGCCAAACTGACATCATAGCATTAGCCAGATTAAATTTTGGTTGATTTATCAACAAAGCCTAACACAGAGTCATTAAATCTTTAAAACAAATACCAACACAGCACCATAGCAATTCCATTTTAAAAAATTAAGTTAATAAAGAAATGCAAAAGAACACCCATACCCTCTACTGAATATTTCCTAATCAAAGATTCAACAACTGCTCTACAGAATTTAAAATGGTAGATAATAAACACTAGGTAGAAATCATTCTTACCCTCTTTTCCCCAAAGCAAACAAATGAAACAAGGTATAACAGGGACGTGTTTTAAAAGCCCAAAATGGGTTATTAACTAGTAACTAAGTGGTCATAAATATTTTTAAAAATCGGGCCTATTCTTTGCCTGGAGTGCAAGGGATACATGAAACTCTTCTGAATCTTTCTAAATGTAACACTTTAATTTTATTTATGCTCTCAGATCCTCAACTTCCTGATCTACAGAATGTGGATAATAAGATCTGCTCCAGAGCTGTAAGAATTAACTGAAATAATATATATTAAACCTTTAACTCTGAACCCAACCCAGAATGAGCAGTCATTATGTGTGAGTTAATAACAACACCACAAACTTGCAGTACTACACTGCAGTGGGATATAAACAAATTCTAACTGCTTTCTTAGGTATAAACCAGTCTAAATGAATTAATTTTACTATAAACCCTTTCTATTTTCAACTTAAAAATAAAATTACATGTATATTACATTAAATATATCCGTATATATCTCTATACATACACACATGCATCATCCCCACAGCAGCCAGGTTTCAGAGAATGCAGTCACAGGGTGTTCTGAGGTGGAACAGCTTTGCTAACTCGTTCACTATCTACTCAAAGAACGGAGCTAGGGTTGAAGCAAGTATCCTATACTCTTTACTGCACTTTCACAGAGGACATATGGAAAGGGGAAAATGACACAAAACGGAGGAAACTACCAGGAAGAGCAAATTTGTTCCCAATTTCAGTCTAAGATTCACAAACTCAGAAGCCTGCAGGGGCTGCGCAGGACGGGGACTAGGGTAAAATGGAGAGCACGTTCCCTAACAGCAGGCTGTGGCCATTCGTAAGATTTTTAAAGAGAATCCAGACACGGTTATGTAAAAATGCCCTGACTTTAAAATTTTGGTGGTAATGCTTTTGTACATCTAAAGGCTATAGTCTGGAACCTCTGTTTAAAGAGGAATTCTCACAGCAGAGGTGGAGCCAGGTAACACAGAAGGTATCAGGGGCGAGAGCCAAGAAGTAAGGCACTAGGTTGGCAATGAATACCAAGGCCCTACGGATAGAACTCCCTTCATCTGGAATGTTCTTCCCCACCAAAATCTACCTTACAGAATTCCAGCTTCCAAGGACCACCCCCTACTGGAATCTCTCCCTCACCCCCTACCCACGCACAGCTATGTTCCCACAGCACCCACATGTAGACACTGATATCGCACTAGTTAGAACACACTTCACACTAACAGAAAACCTGCTCACTAATTAATATGTGAGCAACATGAAGGCTGTATTTTCATTGGGTTTTGTTCAACATCACATCCCCAGTGTACCTAGAGATGATGTTCTATCAACAAATGTCATTTATTTGCTCTTCTTCCTTCTAGGCTGAGACTCCGAAGGATGACAGGGTGATATATTTCATCTGCATCCAGTGACTGTCTCAATGCTGAATATGTAATAGTTATTCATTTAATGTTTTTAAAGTATATTCATTAAGTGGCTACTATTAGACCTTGTTTTAGAGATTTAGGATCTATCAGCAAAGAAAGGAGGCAGAGATCCCTGCCCTCATCCCTCATATGGCTTCCATTCTACTTTGCATGGGTTTAGTGGTGGGGGGGGCACGGTTTGGGGTTGAACAAATAAACTATAAAATCTATCAAAAGGTGATAAGTACTGTGGAAAAACAGAAAGAGCAGAATAAAGAGATTGGGAACAAGGGGATTGGGTGTGTGGGAGCAAAAGCAGAATTAACTAGGGTGTCAAGGTAGTTATCATTTGGGAGGGTGAAATTTGAGCAGAGACTTGAAGATGAGGAATTTAGTCAATCAGACATATGCGGAAAGAACATTCCAAGCAGAGGAAATAACTTAGAGCAAAGGCCCGAAGGCCTGGGTGTCTGATGTGTTCAAGAAATGGCAAAGGAGGCCAGCTTGGCTACAGAGGAAAGGAATAGGACAAAGGGCTGGGGGCAGGTGGGTACAGATAGTATAGGGCCTGGCAGGCCACATTAAAGACTGGGAATGAATGAATGTCAGCAGAATCAAGTGGCCAAAAATCAAGTCTTAGATAATGGGAAAAGATGAGTACAAAATATAACCAAAGAACATACTCCAATTCAAATGCAGTGAACATGTTGGGATTTGCTTTGCTGTTAGTGCTCAAATATCCAAGCAGTGGTGATACAAATAAAATAAATAAAATGGAATAATATTGCGGCTATGAAAATGAGAGCTGTGCCTGTGTGTGTGAGTGTGTGTGTGTGTGTGTGTGTGAGAGAGAGAGACAGAGAGACAGAGACAGAGAGAGAGAGAGAGAGAGAGAGAGAAACAGGCATCATGAGTATGAATTAATGTATAGTAATTAAACTTTAAAGACAGAAAAAAATTAGCACAGCAGCTGATGAGGAAAATGTTACAGCAGTATTACTGACACATGCGGAAGAAAAAAGTTATAATAACCACAACTAGCAACAGTAGAAACGGTTGCATGAATTTGATTTTATAGAGGTCTAGGTGAATTTTCAGAACTTTCATTGTATTTTTTAAACATCATTTTGTCCATCATAATCAAACTACAAGAGTATTTGCAACATCTTCAAAACATATTCCATATTAAAGAACTAGATCCCTAAGGAAACATTTTTCCCATTTTCTTTAAAAAGTTTTCAATATACATCACAGGGTGCTTGTTAAGTAACAACTCTTCAATTTGGCTGGTAAACAGCAGCCAGTTTATTTCTGCAACAGCAGGGGGTTCTTAACCTGGTTTTCACTGGCAGTTTTTGGAATGTGAGCCCCTCAATTGTATGCACAATTTTCTATATATGGGAATTTTTCTTGGAAAAGAGTCTGCAGTTTTTAGAGTTTAAAACTATAAAAGATTAAGTTCCAAGGCATTAGAAAATCTTTGAAAGTGGCATCTAACAGTTGGGCTTCTTAAGATGACTGTAAAATGCCCTATTTTTGTCATGATCTAGACTAAGGCAACACCTACACTAACAAATGGGAGTAATAAGCAGAGGTAATTATTTGCATAATTCAAAACAAAGAAAAAAATTACTCTCCAGAATTATCTGAACAAGGTAGGCATTAATATGGTTTGCTTTGAATTAGATAACTACCCCAGTCATCCATTTACAGCATCTATGATTAGAGGTAATTTTAAAGGTAAAATAAAAATTCCTTTTCCTATAAAGCACTTAGGGTTTCATTTCATTTTTGAGATTTGCTTTCACAGGGTCTTTTCTTGGCTTTCAGCTGTATATTTTCAAATAATCTGCTTTCACATAAAATATGAATGCCAGAACATCTGAGCTCCTTAAGTAGACAGAGCTAGATTAAACTTATTTCACTTTTATTTTCTCTGGCAAAGGAAAAAACAAAAACAAAAATGAAAACAAAACTGGGAAAGGATAACAGTTATTCAGGCCAATTCTTTTAAGAAAAAATTCAGAAACATCCTTATTTCCTTATTTCATCCTAGGATGACTTAAAGATTGACTTAAACTTTCACTCTCCAAAAAAGTCCCTATTAGGATAATATTTTCACTTCTTAGACAATGTGTATTTATTGGGTCTTTCTAATAGTAAAAGTTAAATGAATGCCAGGAAATTCCAACAGTGTTCTTCATCCAAGGGCTTCTTGAACACTCACACTGCATAAGGCATTACAATTGTCATCCCATTTTACAGAAGAGAAAACAAGCATAATCTATTTATTCACATTCACATCACTAGTAATTGGAATGAAAAACCAGGACTCCAGAGACCATACTTTTGCATTCCTCTATGAATTCTAAAGACACTTCACCTTACAATTCACAAGTAAAGAATTCTGCAGGTAATCCAAATGAGAAAATCGTACTTCCCATGGAAACTGGATTTTCGATTTGTGTTACTTACGAATTGGCTCAACATTCCTCTTTATTTTGGGTTTCCAATAATCATTCCAATGGTGAAACATTTTAGAAATTTTGTTTTAAACCTCATTTTGCTAAATAGTGAAATTTATGGCATTAAATAAAACAAGGATTTTTTTTTCACATGTGAATTGTGTTTGTTGTACTTTATGTGAAGATACATTTCCTAAGCCCTTTATTGCCTCTGAGAGAACACAACATGGATAAGATCCCAATCAAGTGTTTGAGAAAATTCTCAGCACCACACAACTCTGTGCCTAACGGGGTCAGGTTACCACCCAGAAATGTAGTCCTAAATAGAAGGGCAACCTAAGAATTTCAGAAACCTCCTTATCACAGGGAAAATCATCAAATTTTATGTCAGAACTATGCTTTTTTCCCCAAAATGTGTTTTCTGAGGAATATTACACACAACTTTCAATCTTTAGTCTATTATCCTCTAAATTTTAGCATCCAATCATACTAAGTGAAGTCAGAAAGAGAAAGATAAATACCATATGATATCACTTATACACGGAATCTAAAATATGACACAAATGAACCTATCTATGAAACAGAAACAGCCTCACAGACATAGAGAACTGACTTATGGTTGCCAAGGCGGGGGAATGGGGGAAGGATGGATTGGGAGTTTGAGGTTAGCTTATACAAACTATTATATATTCAATATCCTGTGACAAACCATAATGGAAAAGAATTTTTAAAAGAATGATATATATATTCATATATATATATATATCTGAATCACTTTGCTGTACAGCAGAATTTAACGCAACACTGTAAATCAACTATACGTCAATAAAAAATAAATTTTAGCATCCAGCAAATCTATACTTCAAATGTAACAAGCATAGGAAATCCTGTCTACTTAAAAAACAATTCAGTATATGTCTCAGATTGTTCCTATACTACACAAATATACTAGAACAGATCTGAGGAGGTCATGTGGAATATTTTCACCTAAAACATGCATTCTCTGTCATATTCTAAGGAGTCATCCTCCATAACAGGTGAAACTGAGGCATAACAAAAGGCTAATAAATCTACCAATTAGGTCTGAAGAACAATGGAGAAAACAAATTGGGTTTAATGTAGGAATATCAAGAAAATCCTAAGGGCTGAATCTCTTAAGTACAGGCTCATTTGCACTCACAAGGGTAACTGCTAGTAACCGCAGGAAAATTGTTTGGCCAGAAGTAGAAATATAGTTACATCAAATGAGTCCCACTTTCCCAACCTCGTTCCCTTACACTGAAGAGGAAATATCTGATCAGCTTATTATTATTGCACACTGGGGACGGCTGCACCACAAGCAGACTATCATCACCGAATGAATGTGCACTGAAGTTTGCTCCTTCACTCCTTCACCACTTAAATGCATAATTTGGTTACACAGTGAAACCACCCTAATCATCTCGTTTAGAACATATCTATTTCGATATCTTTTTCTCATGTTTAAATTTCTGCAAAATAGAAACATATCTGACATAACCTGAGACTGTTTACCCTACTGATGCCAATCAAGGTGATGGGACATATTGCTTCCAATGACTAAAAGATAGATCTTATTATACAGGAAGGACATCTTATCTGCAACGAAATTGTTTGCCCACATGGTAGGAACAAAACTGAACAAGAGACACAACTCTAAAGATTAACAAGATGTTATTGTGTTAGGCAGAATTTCTAAAATGGCTCCCCACAAAGATGTACTTCCCTGAACCCCCCAGAACCAATGAATATGACGAAACATCCCTCCTGTGAATAGGTTGTTATATGGCACAGTTGGTCTTAAAATATGGAGTGTGTCCTGATCTAATCACACAATCCCTTTAAAAAGCCAAGAGTTTTCTCCAACTGGTAGCAGAAGGGAAAGAGAGGAAGATGCTAAGCGAGAAAACAGGCACCAGGCTTAAAAATGGGAAGTGTCATTTGACAAAGAAACAGCCACCTTAGTTTTATAACTTCAAGGAACTGAATTCCATCTAAAACCTGAAAGATTATAAAGCAAATTCTTCCCTAAAGACTTGATTGCAGTCTTGGGAGACCCTGAGCAGAGAACCCAGCTGAGCTCCCTGGGAATTCTGAGCTACAGAACTGTGAGACAATAAATAGGTATTGTTTTTAACCCTCCAAATTTGCAATAATTTGTTATGCAGCAATTAAAAAAAAGATTAGATATTTCAACAAGGATGGAGTAACATGTAGCAGTAAAATGTCTCCTCCCTACTTTGTCATTTTCACAGATTGCTATTTATTTTGAAATGTTTTACCAGAAGGTGAAAATAAACTGGTTTAATTATCAACTTACCATTTATTTCTTATGTCCCTATATGAGCCAACTAAAGCTGATAACATACCCTAATAGAATACTCTAGTGCAAAAAAGGCATTGCAGATAATGGTTACCTATGACATTCAGATTAGATTTGCTTGCCAAAAAGTTTGTATAAACATATGTTAATACTACTCTAGTAATTAATAAGTATATTGAGGGAGATAATTTGAGGCTATGCAAATACCCTATTTCACCTTAAAGTTTCACCCAATGATTTTAATAATTTCCAGTGGATCTTACCTGCAACAACTGTTAACCGTGTTGGTCTAATGATGGTTTAATACATCCCTCGTTTTTTTCTACATTTATTAAGTAGACTTATTCAGTAAGAAATATCTGTCCCTTCTCCATTCATTCATTCATTCATAGCATTTCCTTACTTTGGGGCTCCTAGATCATTTTGTATTTTCTCTACCCCAGCTGTAGAATCAGCCATTCCTCCAAGGAGCCCTAGTTTCTTTTATTGGAGACTGGCATTTAGAAACCAAGATCTGGGCAATAAATATGCTGTTGCTACTGGAATATCACTGCTTCTAGGTTCCTCAGTGAACAGAACTAGAAAATATATGCATGTATTCCAACTCATGTATGCATATATGTATGTATGTTTGTATGTATGTGTATATGTATGTACGTATCTATCTACCTACCTACCTACCTACCTGCATTCATACTGAGATCTCTGATTCTAATCTAGCACTGTAAGGCAATTCTAGTCTTCCTCCCCCTTTCTTATTTGTAACTTACTTCTCTCACAGTGAAAATTCTGGCTCTCATTACGTATATCCTTATATTTTTAAATATCTGCTCCGTACTTTGTGTCCACCTAGAGGGGTGGGAGGGAGACACAAGAGGGAGGAGATATGGGGATATATGTTTATGTATAGCTGATTCACTTTGTTATACAACAGAAACTAACACACCACTGTAAAGCAATTATACTCCAATAAAGATGTTAAAAAAAATCTTTATATCATCACTTAGCTATTATCATATTTATATATCATGGAATGAATATCTGGAAGCAGGACAAAAAGTAAAGGTCTGAATTTGATGCATGTTCATAACCAAGTTTTATCAATTGTCTAGCAACTCAGAGGAAGATTTTGTATATCAATCTGTTCCTGGGAATAGAAAACCTAATATAATTTAAGAAAACTGGAATTTATAATTCAAGAAAACAGTGAATTATGAAATGCAGTTTTCACAACTAAGGGCACCATGCTTGCCCATTGTTCTATTTCTGCTACTCCTGCTAGTTGCTAGTTCTTGAATTGCACCCTGTCCTTTGAAGTAAAGCCTATATATTTTTAAAAGTCAAGTTACCAAATTTATCTAAGAACTTAGCATAACTTGGAACTATCATGTTATTCTTATCCTATTTAATTAACTGGTCAGATCGTCTATATAATTTCATTTATCTCCTAATATAAGAAGGTTTAAAAATAAAGATCTAGGGCTTCCCTGGTGGCGCAGTGGTTGAGAGTCCGCCTGCCGATGCAGGGAACACGGGTTCGTGCCCCGGTCCGGGAAGATTCCACATGCCGCTGAGCGGCTGGGCCCGTGAGCCATGGCCGCTGAGCCTGCGCATCTGGAGCCTGTGCTCCGCAACGGGAGAGGCCACAACAGTGAGAGCCCCGCGTACCGCAAAAAAAGAAAAAAGAAAAAGAAGATTATAGGCCAATATCCCTTATGAAGATAGATGTAAAAATCTTCAACAAAATATCAGCAAACTTAATTTAAAAATACATTAAACGGATTGTATGCCACAATCAAGTGCGATTAATTTCAGGGATGCAATGAAAGTTCAACATCTGCAAATCAATCAACATGATACACCACATTAACAAATTAAAGATAAAAATCATAGGATCATCTCAATCAATGCAGAAATACCATTTGAAAAAATTCAACATCCATTTATAATAAAAACTCTCAACAAACTGGATATAGAGGAAACATACCTCAACATAATAAAGGCCATAGATGACAAACCCACAGCTAGTATCATATTCAATGGTGGAAAGCTGTTTTTCTAACATTAGGAATAAAGCAAGGATGCCCACTCGCTCCACCCTTATTCAATATAATATTGGTAGCCTTAGCCAAGGCAATTGGGCAAGAAAAAAGAAATAAAGGCATTCAAATCAGAAAGGAAGAAGTAAAACTGCCACTATTTGCAGATAACATGATACTATATATAAAAAACCTTAAAGACTCCACCAAAAATCTGTCAGAACTAATAAATGAATTCAGTAAAGTTACAGAACAAAATTATTATCAAAAATTGTTTCATTTCCATACAATAATGAACTAATAACAATCCCATTTACAATTACTTCAAAAATAATAAAATACATAGAAATAAATTTAACCAAGGAGGTAAAAGACCTATACACTGAAAACTATAAGACAATGATGAAAGAAATTGAAGAAGAAACAAATATAAAGATATTTTGTGCCCATCAATTGGAAGAATTGATATTGTTAAAATATCCTTACTACTCAAAGCAATCCACAGATTCAATGCAATCCCTAACAAAATTCCAATGGCATTTTTTCCAAAGAAATAGAACAATTAGTTCTAAAATTTGTGTGGGACCACTGAAGACTTCAGATAAACAATCTTGAAAAAGAACAACAAAGCTGAGGTATCATGCTCTATGATCAAACTATACTACAAAGCTATAGTAATCAAAACAGTATGGTACTGGCATTAAAAAAAACACATATAGATCAACAGAACAAAACAGAGTGCTGAGAAATAAACCCATGTATATATGGTCAATCAATTTATGACAAAGGAGCCAAGAAAATATAATGGAGAAAGGAGAGTCCCTTCAATAAATTGTGTTGGGAAACCTAGATAGCTGCAAACATAAGAATGAAACTGTATCTCTACGTTATACCATAAATAAAAATTAACTCAAAATGGATTAAAGACTTGCATGTAAGACCTGAAACCATAAAACTCCTAGAAAAACACATAGGCAGTAAGCTCCTTGACATCAGTCTTAGCAATGTTTTTGTGGATCTGACTCCAAAGGCAAAGAAAACAAAAGCAAAAATAAACAAATGGGATTACATCAAACTAAAAAGCTTCTGTACGGCAAAGGAAACCATCAACAAAATGAAGAGGCAGCCTACCAAATGGGAGAAGACTTTTGCAAACTATATACCTAATAACCAAAATGTATAAAGAACTCACAATTCAATAAGAACAACAACCAAAAAAAAAAAAAAACACCAAGGAATCTGATTTTTAAAAATGAGCAGAGGATCGGAATAGATATTTTTCCAAAGAGGACATACAGATGACCAGTAGGCACTTGAAAAGATGGTCAACATCACTAACTGCAGAGAAATGAAAATCAAAAACATAATGAGACATGACTTCACACTTGTCAGAATGCCTATTACCAAAAGACAAGAAATAGCAAGTGTTAGCATGAGTCAGAATGTGGAGAAAAGGGAACCCTTGTGCACTGTTTGTGGGAATATAAATTGGTGCAGCCACTATGGAGAACAGTAAGGAGGTGTCCCCCAAAATCCAAAATTAAAAGTATATCTACCATATCTCCAAAGAAGACATACAGGTGGCCAGTAGGCACATGAAAAGATACTCATCACTGCTAATTATTAGAGAAATGAAAATCAAAACAACAGTGAGGTACCACCTCACACCAGTCAGAATGCCGTCTTTGAAAAGTCTACAAATGGTAAATGCTGGAGAGGGTGTGGAGAAAAGGGAACACTCTTACATTGTTGGTGGGAATATAAATTGGTGAAGCCACTGTGGAAAATAGTATGGAGGTTCCTCAAAAAACTAAAAATAGAGTTGCCATATGATCCAGCAATACCACTCCTGGGCATATACCCAGAGAAAACTCTAATTCAAAAAGATACATGCACCCCAATGTTCATAGCAGCACCATTTACAATAGCCAAGACATGGAAACAACCTAAATGTCCATTGACAGATGAATGGTTAAAGAAGATGTGGTATATACACACACACACAATGGAATATTACTCAGGCATTAAACAGAATGAAATATGCCATTTGCAGAAACATGGATGAACCTAGAGATCATCACACTAAGCAAAGTAAGTCAGGAAGAGAAAGACAAATACCATATGATACCACTTATATGTGGAATCCCAAACATGTCACAAATGAACATATCTACGAAACAAAAACAGATTCACAAATATAGAAAACAGACCTGTGGTTGCCAAGGAGGAGGGGGGGTGGGGGAAGGAAGGATTGGGAGTGTGGGATTAGCAGATGCAAACTATTATAGATAGGATGAATAAACAACAAGGTCCTACTATTTATCAGAGTGAACTGTAGTCAATATCCTGTGATAAACCATAATGGAAAAGAATATGAAAAGAATGTATATATGTATATCTGAGACACTTTGCTATACAGCAGAAATTAAACACAGCATTGTAAATCAACTATATTTCAATAACATTTTTTTTGTGTGTGTGGTACACGGGCCTCTCACTGCTGTGGCCTCCCCCGTTGCGGAGCACAGGCTCCGGACGCGCAGGCTCAGCGGCCATGGCTCACGGGCCCAGCCGCTCTGCGTCATGTGGGATCTTCCCGGACCAGGGCACGAACCCGTGTCCCCTGCATCGGCAGGCGGACTCTCAACCACTGCGCCACCAGGGAAGCCCTTCAATAACATTTAAAAAAAAAAAAAGTAGATCTACCATATGATCCACCAATTCCACTCCTGGGTATCTATCCAAAGAAAATGAAATCACTAATTTAAAAATATATATGCAATATTCATCACACCATTGTGTACAATAGCCAAGATATGGAAGCAACCTAAGTTTCCATTGATAGATGAATGGATAAAGAAGATGTCTCTCTCTCTCTCTCTCTCTCTCTCTCACTCACACACACACACACACACACACACACACAGACACACACAATGGAATATTACTCAGTCATAAAAAATACCTTACCATCTGCAACAGCATGGGTGGATCTTGACTGTATTGTATAATCAGATAGAGAAAGACAAATACTGCATGATTTCACTTATATGTGGCATCTAAGAAACCAAACAAACAAAAGAAAACCTCAACTCATAGACACAGAAAACAGATTAGTGGTTACCACAGGGGAGGACGGTTGGGGGTGAGGGTGTAAAACTGAAAAAGGAGATCAGTAAGTACAAATTTCTAGTTATAAAATAAGTAATTATAACTAGAAAGGGGATGTAAAGTACAGCATGGGGAATATGGCCAATAATACTGTACTAAATTTGTATGGTGACAGATGGTAACTAGACTTATTGTGGTGATTTTCTAATATATACAAGTGTTGAATCACTATGTTGTGTACCCAAGACTGATTTACTGTATGTCCATCATATCTCAAAAAAATTATTAAATAGGTTCAAGTTTCTGTAATTAGACTGTTTACTGAGATGTTTTTAACAAGAAATAAACAGTTAAACAGTAGAAATGTTAGGGTATCACATTTTACTGAGTGTGGATATTGTGGTAATCACTTCACAATATATGTAAGTCAAATCATTATGTACACCTTAATATTGTACATTAATTACATCTCAATAAAATTAAAATAAAAAAAGGAGTTTGAATAAAACTCCTCTTTTGGTGTATACATTAATAATGACATAACATCACCAATATTCTTTTTTTTTTTTTTTTACTTTCCTACATTTTATTTTTTATTTTTTTACATCTTTATTGGAGTATAATTGCTTTATAATGTTGTGTTAGTTTCTGCTGTACTACAAAGTGAATCAGCTATACATATACATATATCCCCATATCCCCTCCCTCTGGAGCCTCCCTCCCACCCTCCTTTTCCCACCCCTCTAGGCCATCACAAAGCATCAAGCTGATCTCCCTGTGCTATGTGGCTGCTTCCCACTAGCCATCCATTTTACACTTGGTAGTGTATATATGTCAATGTTACTCTCTCCCTTTGTCCCAGCTTCCACTTCCCCCTGACCCCATGTCCTCAAATCTGTTCTCTGTTTGTCTTTACTGCTGCCCCGTCACTAGGTTCATCAGTACCATTTTTTAAGATTCCATATAAATGGGTTAGCACACAGTATTTGTTTTTCTCTTTCTGAGTTACTTCACTCTGTATGACAGACTCTGGGTCCAACCACCTCATTACAAATAACTCAATTTTGTTCCTCTTAATGGCTGAGTAATATTCCATTTATATATATATATATATATATATATATATATATATATATATGCGCCACATCTTCTTTATCCATTCATCTGTCAGTGGACATTTAGGTTGATTTCATGTCATGGCTCTTGTAAACAGTGCTGCAGTGAACATTGTGGTACATGTCTCTTTTTGAATTATGGTTTTCTCAGGGTATATGCCCAGTAGTGGGATTGCTGGGTCATATGGTAGTTCTATGTTTAATTTTTTAAGGAACCTCCATACTGTTCTCCATAGTGGCTGTATCAATTTACATTCCCACCAACACTGCAGGAGGGTTCCCTTTCCTCTACACCCTCTCCAACATTTATTGTTTCTAGATTTTTTTTGATGATGGCCATTCTGACCAGTGTGATGTGATACCTCATTGAACATCACCTCTATTTTTGAGGGTTTCATGCATATCAGACATTGAACGAAGCACTTTACATCAATTACCTCATTTAGTCCTCACAACTCTAGAAGGTAGGCATTATTATTCTTATTTTAGAATAAAATAAACTGAGGCTTAGGTAAGAAGAGAAAGACACAACGTCACTTATATAATATTCTGTCTAGAGATACATAACTTGAATTTAGTCATGAAGAACTATCGCACAAATCCAAACTGAGTGATACTCTATAAAATAATTGGTTTGTAGTCCTCAAAAAATGTCAGTGCCATGACAGATAACAGAAAGTATCTTCAGTTTAAAAGAGACCAAGGAGGCATGACATTAATATATGATCCTTGATTGGATTCTGAAATGGAGGGAAAAAGTTCTATAAACAGTATTATTGGGACAACTTGCAAAATTTGAAATAAGTGCTATAAATTAGATAAAATATCAACATTAAATGTCTTGAATTTTGATAACATAGTGATTACATAAGAATATATCCTTGTTGGGAAACAGACATTAAGGCATTAGGGGAAAAGGGCATGATGTGTTGAACTTACTCTCAAACAATTCAGAAATAAATTATATATTATATATATAACACACATTTGTATCAATATATTATGAAAGACAAGATGATAAAACAAATATAGAAAAATGTTAAAAACTGGTGGATTTGGATAAATATATATGGGAGCTTTCTGTGTTAATCTTGCAACTTCTATGTAAATTTGAAATTATTTCAAAATAAAATGTTTTTTAAAACCACAGCAGTAACTCTGAAGGCAGTAGATATTTCAAACTTTAGACTTTTTTTCAAGTCTGAGTAGAGTCAGGTCTCATTTTTTTGTAAGTGAGCGAATGGAGGTAATAAAACTTGGAGCTGCAAAATGTTTCATTTTATTTGTCTTGGAAGTATCTTAGTTGAGCAGATATTAGTTTCATCATATTATGAAAATGAAATGAATTTTATCAAATATTAAAGTAGTAAAGAAAGCTTTACTTAAAATGCTTTAAAAAGCTACTGCTCCTTTTTTAAAATCAGAGCCTACCAAGAACTTTGAATGTACTACTAATCATTTTCTAATGAACTTCTCATAAAGTTCGGCTTAGCTGCTAATATTAACATAAGCTATATCCCCTACATTAAGTCCCTGAATAAAGTCCTGTGTATATTCTTTTGGCATGGTTCTTCATAGTCCCCAAACATCAAATGGGATTTCTTTATTATGTATTTATATAAAATTAATTTGAAATGTAAAATAGTTATTTAACATTCAGCTCAGATAGAAGAAAATAAGCAACAAAAGATCTTCATTTTAATGCCCACTGATCTTCCAGTCCCTGTATACATGTCTTGCTTCTTTATATGTGTAGCAATATTTACTAGTATTACTAGACTGGAACATATTCTTTTCACTCAGGTTTAACACAAAATAAATCTACATCTAATTTCCTAGGCAATTTCACATTCATCCTAGAACTCTTTTGGCAAAACACTCTGAGTAGGTATGTGCAGCCACTGCAAAACTAGATTTTGTACTACATTTGCCTCTCATAAATTTTACCCATGAGTCTGTCAGAGAACCACTTTTGTAAAATAACTCAAAATGGCCATTTTATATGAACAATTTCCTGACTAATCATTTTTAAGTAAAAGGTGTTAACATGAAAATATGAAAGAAAACTTCTCAAACATTATTCAAGCCAAGAATAAGTTTCATAGAATAGTATGATCTGGGCCTGTTCTAAAATTTCTGGATCACATGATAATTTGTGTATGTGTTTTTTGTTGTTGTTGTTTATTTTTGTTTTGGTTTTTTTGTGTGTGTTTTTTAGTCAGTCAACTATATATTTCATGAGCATTTAGGAATGAAAAGTAAATGCTACATTATTAACATAATTATATAGGTGATTACTAAATAAAAACCATTTGAATAATTAACACCCTCCAGGGGATGGCACCAGCCCCAAGCCCCCACCTGGAATGCACAGAGAGTTGAGGGGAATGTGACCCCACCCTTTAGTGGGCCAGCACCAGCCATGAGCACCACCCCCAGGCTGTGAAGACAGCTGTGCAGGGATCTAGCCCCATGACCCACTGGGCTCTGCAGACAGCAATGCAGGGACCCAGCCCTACCCTCCAAGATGGTTGGCACCAGCCACATGATCTGTGAACTGTGTAGACAGCCACATGGGAAGCCTACTCTGCACTCCAGCGGGTCCACAGCCACTGCACAAGGTACAGCCTCACAGCCAACCAAGCTGGGGGCCAGAATTGCCTATCATGGTGCCCAGAGTAGTCAACTTGTCACAACAGAAGGAGCCACACAGCCCAAATAGGGGACATTCTTAGAGCATATAGCTCTGACGTCCAGAGGGGAGAGTACTGTTAGGCCCCATAAGGTGTCTCCTATGTAAGGCCACTTCTCCAAAATGAAGACACATAACCAACCTAACACAGAAAAATGAACAAAGAGCATCTGGCAAAATGAGGAGACAAAGGAATATGTTCCAAATGAAGGAACAAGACAAAACCTCAGAAAAAGAACTAACTGCAGTGAAGGTAAGCAATCTTTTCAATGAAGAGTTCAAGGTAATGATCATAAAGATGCTCATCAAACTCAGGAGAATAATGGATGAACACAGTGAGAATTTTAACAAAGAATTAGAAAATATAAAGAAGAAATACACTAAAATACACTAGAAGGAATCAACAGTAGATTAGATGATACAGAGGAATAGATTAGTGAAATGGAAGGCAGAGTAGTGTAATTTACTCAAACTGAACAGAAAAAAAAAGGAATTGCAAAACGATGAGGATAGTTTAAGAGACCTTTAGGACAACATCAAACATATTAACATTTGCATTATAGGGGTCCCAGAAAGAGAAGAGAGAGAAAAAGGGGCAAATAACTTATTTGAAGAAATAATAGCTGAAAATTTTCCTAACCCGGGAAAGGAAACAGACATTCAGGTACAAAAAGCACAGAGTCTCAAACAAGATGAACCCAAAGAGCTCCACAGCCAAGACACATTATAATTAAAATGGCAAAAATTTAAGATAAAGAGAGACTCTTAAAAGCAGCAAGAGAAAAGCAATTAGTTATGCACACAGGATTTCCTGTAAGATAATCAGCTGACTTTTCAGTAGAAACTTTGCAGGCCAGAAGAGATGGCACTACCTATTCAAAGTGATGAAATTTTTACAAAGCCTACAATCAAGAATACTCCACATTGGGCTTCCCTGGTGGCGCAGTGGTTGAGAATCTGCCTGCTAATACAGGGGACACGGGTTCGAGCCCTGGTCTGGGAAGATCCCACATGCCGCGGAGCAACTAGGCCCATGAGCCACAACTACTGAGCCTGCGTGTCTAGAGCCTGTGCTCCGCAACAAGAGAGGCCGCGATAGTGAGAGGCCCGCGCACCGCGATGAAGAGCGGTCCCCGCTTGCCACAACTAGAGAAAGCCCTCGCACAGAAACGAAGACCCAACAGAGCCAAATAAATAAATAAATAAACAAATGTGGGGTTAAAAAAAAAAAGGAAAAGAATTTAAAAAAAAACAAAACAAAAAACGAATACTCCACACGACAAGGTAATCATTCAGATCCAAAAGAGATCAAGAGTTTTACAGACAAGCAAAAGCTACAAGAGTTCAGTACCAGCTTTTCAAGAAATGTTAAAGGGACGTCTCTAAGTGGAAAAGAAAAGGTCAGAACCAGAAATAGAAAAATTATGAAAGAAAAAATCTCACTGGTAAAAGCAAACATACAGCCAAGGTAGTAGATCAACCACTTATAAAACTAGTAGGAAGATTAAAAGACAAAAATAGTAAAATCATTGATATGCACAATAAGTAGTTCAGGGATACCAAAAACATGTAAAATATGACATCAAAAACATTAAAATTGAGGGAGAAGGGGACATGTAGGGTTGTAAGAATGTGCTTGAAATTAAAAGATCATCAACTTAAAATCATCATATATATATATATATATGTTGTATATGAACCTCATGGTAACCGCAAAGCAAAAACCTATTAATAGATACACACACATTTCTCCAAAGAAGACATACAGATGGCCAAGAAGCACATGAAAAGCTGCTCAACGTCACTAATTATTAGAGAAATGCAAATCAAAACTACAATGAGATATCACCTCACACCAGTTAGAAGGGGCATCATCAGAAAATCTACAAACAACAAATGTGGGAGAGGGTGTGGAGAAAAGGGAACCTTCTCGCACTGTTGGTGGGAGTGTAAATTGATACAGCCACTATGGAAAACAGTATGGACGTTCCTTAAAAAACTGAAAATGGAATTACCATATGATCCAGAAATCCCACTACTTGGCATATATCCAGAGAAAACCATAATTCAAAAAGACACCTGCACCTCAATGTTCACTGAAGCACTATTTACAATAGCCAGGTCATGGAAGCAACCTAAATGCCCATCAACAGATGAATGGATAAAGAAGATGTGGTACATATATACAATGGAATATTACTCAGCCATAAAAAGGAAAGAAATTGGGTCATTTGTTGAGACGTGGATGGATCTAGAGACTGTCATACAGAGTGAAGTAAGTCAGAAAGAGAAAAACAAATATCATATATTAACACATATATGTGGAACATAGAAAAATAGTACAGATGAACCGGTTTGCGGGGCAGAAATTGAGACACAGATGTAGAGAACAAATGTATGGACACCAAGGGGGAAAAGCCGTGGTGGGGGTGGGGGTGGGGTGTGATGAATTGGGCGATTGGAATTGACATGTATACACTGATGTGTATAAAACTGATGACTAATAAGAACCTGCTGTATAAAAAAATAAATAAAATTCAAAAATGAAAAGGCAGTCTACTGAATAGGAGAAGATGTTCGTAAATGATATATCTAATGTGTTAATATCCAAAATATTCTAAGAACTCATACAACTCAACATCAAAAAAAACCAATTCAACTAAAACATGGTCAGAGGACCTGAATAGACATTTTCTCCAAAGAGGACATATAGATGGCCAAAAGACACATGAACAGATGTTCAACATCACTAATCATCAGGGAAATGCAAATGAAAACCACAAGTGAACATCTCATACCTACAAAAATGGTAATCATTAAAAGACAAGAAATAAGTGTTCATGAGGATGTGGAAAAAATGGAACTCTCATGTTCTGTTGGGAATGTAAATTGGTAAAATCATTGTGGAAAACAGTATGGAGGTTCCTCAAAAACTTAAAAATAGAAAAAAAAAAGAAAAAAAAAGTGGAACTGCCATATGATCCAGCAATTTCATTTCTGGGTATTTACCTAAAGAAAACAAAAACACTAATTGAAAAGATATATGAACCCCAGTGTTCACTGCAGCATTATTTACAGTAGCCAAGATATGGAAGCAACCTGTGTCCTTCGATAGATGAATGGACAAAGAAGATGTGGTATATACATAAAATGGAATATTACTCAGACATAAAAAGAATGAAATTTTGCCATTTGCAACAACATGGATGAATCTGAGGGTATTAGGCTAAGTGAAGTAAGTCAGAGAGAGATTGACAAATACCATATGATCTTACTTACGTGTGGAATCTAAAAACAATACAAACAAACAAACAAAACAAAAACAGACTCATAGATACAGAGAACAAATGGGTAGTTGCCAGAGGAGAGGGGAGTGGGAGGTGAAATAGGTTAAGGGAGTTAAGAGGTACAAACCTCCAGCTATAAAATAAATAATCCATAGAGATATAATATACAGCATAAGGAATATAGTTAATAATATTGTAATAAGTTTCTATGGGGACAAATGGTTACTAGACTTACTGTGGTGATCATTTCAGAATGTATGCAAATGTCAAATCACTGTTTAGTACCCCTAAAACTAAAATACTAGTATGGTACATCAACTATGTTTCAACTTAAAAAAGTATACATGTCTTTTTACCCTACCACCCCATCTCCCTTATCCTGCTCCCTTAAAGAATGGTCTAGAAGGGGATGCTTATGCTCCAGGTGGGCACATTCCCCTGACCCTGAAGACTCCTTTTCCTTTGGAAAGAGGTATAGCAGAGAAAGACCAGAATGGGAACAGCTAAAGCTCAGGACAGAGTAAGGATCCTATTTGCCTGGCCAGTGTTGTGGTGTTTGTGATATATTAGGATATGATGAATGAAAAAACAAATCCAATAGCATAAGTTACAGGTAAAGAAAAGATCTGAATTATGGTAGGAAAATGGATAAAAGAGATAAAGGAATAAGTGTGAGAAATATTGTGGAAAAATAGTCCATAAAACTTGGTGTCAGAATATGAAGGGAGAGCTATGTCATGTCAAGGAGGTGGGGTGGGGCTTGCAGAGGTTGTCTTTAACTTTCACACCTGGGTGACTAGGGAAATGCAGCATTCTTAACAGAGTAACTTGTTTGAAGGGAAAATAATACATTTGAGATAAAGAAAGAAAAAAGCTAGTCAAGACTGCCCTGTCATAGTATTTGCCTATAAGTGTATCCAACTCTGTTCTTAGCAGAGACCCAGAGATCCATGATCCACTCTCTGAATATTGAAATGAATAATAAAATCTATAAATATAAAATATCTCATCAATCACTTAAAGTTATTTCCCATTTCCACAAACATATAGTCTTGCTACTTTAAATAAAATCATTTGGCTAAGCAACTCTTTTCAGGATATTTAGACATTGCTAGAAGGAGAAACTGTAAGACATATTCCAATTCTTACTCACTCTACTTTAGCAAATGGAAAATTAATGAAATTTGTTGTGGCTGGTGACAGAATAATTTATCCAGTCTTCTTTTGAATAAAAATACCAGTTAAAATGGAAATTAATAAAAATAAATATGGTCTGTTGTAGTCTCATGTGTGTGACATCTGGCTTATCCTCAGAGCTCATGAGGTGCACATAGTGAGGGAAGGCATACGCTACCACATAGTAGTATATGGATTGTGGATGTAGGAAGTTAAGAGAGATACAAAATATCAATTGCTTATAGTAAGTAGCAAAGGTTCTAAAACCCATTATTTTCTATCATTTCAATTTCTGATTATTCTGGGGTAGGTTTAAAAATAAAGAAACATACTTTTTATTTCCCCCCATATATTAAGAAAAATATGATATTAAAAGTTCATAATTTTAAAATTCACAAATTTAAAAGTTAACATCAGGCACATGTTTTACAATTCTTGACTATTTGTGTTTGGTAACACAAATTCAAAAGCCTGAAAGTAAAAAAAAAAAAAAAAATTCATTTCTCCAGGATAGCAAATCCATGTTTCTAAGGGAAAAAAATACATATGGATGGGGGCGGTAGAAAACCGTTATTCTTGTTAAGGAATGTTTGTGGAAAATGTTGCTTTCAAACCAACATGTTTCCCCATATGGGGAGCAGGTTTGCAGCAAAAATGTTGTTAAGTAGACAGTGAGAGAGGCAGTCAGCCATCTGGGTAGCAGGCAACTGTCGTCTACTGATGCCGAGGGCGTCACTAAGCTCAAACACTCAGGAATATTCTAGAAAACAGGCGGGCAGCCATTACACCTTATAGGATAAACTCTTAATACCCACAGACCTGTGTTGTGGGATAGTTTTAGAAATGGTTCTACAAGCCACTTAAAGGGAAAAGGGTGATGGATAGGTCCATTTGCTCTAAAATCATTTCAATTGGCAATGGAAAACTAGAGCTTTCCGCCAAGATGAAACCGCAAGTATTTTTATGCTAAGTGAGCCTCAGTCATCTAAATCATGGGGATTGGTAGAGGACAAATGTCTTGAGTGTCTCAGGAGAGTATGAACTATGAGAAAATAGAAAAAAAAAAGCAGCTATATGCTTTTCTCCTGGGTACTGTTGTTATACCTAATCTGGATAGGAAAGGGCAACAGTAATAAAATTAAACTCCCAAGCACTGAGAACTCCCTAGGATGTCCATTCTGTTCCCACCTGGTCACTGTTGCATGTAACTGCAGTATGGTCAACTGAAAAGGCAATATATCATGGGACCAAAGGGACTTGAGTTTGAATCCTAGCTTCCTGCTGACTAGCTCTCTGACTTTGTGCACGTCACTTAACCTGAGCCTCAGTTTTCCCACATGCAGAATGGGGCTAATAATGATTGCTGTGAGTATGAAACAGAATAACGTAGGTAAGAGTATTGGCACAGTATCTTGGAGGGCAGGAAATCAGTCTTATTTACCTTTAAATACCTCAGCATCAAACAGTAAATGATACATTTTTGATAAGAGTGACTAGACAAATTTAAGACAGCAACATTAAAGTGCATGCTGTTTAAATTTAAAATCTTGTAGCATAACGAACTGTAGTTGCATATAGGCATACTGGTTTAACTGTCTTAATAAATAGTTTACCTTACATTTCCTAATGTGGAATGTGAGGATCACTACTGCTTCAGATGACTTTAAGCAGTACAATAATAAACACTTTATGTAAAATATATACTTTATTTTGTATATTATTTCTTTATTTAGTATTAAACTTATTTACCTAGATGTATAAATCCATATTTTCAATGACTATTGTTCAGAAAATGGCAGAAGTAGAGAATTAACTCAACAGCTTGGAAACACCCATTTCCTCTTGGAGAAGGCAAGGGTCTTTCCTCTTCCCTAGGTAAAAGCTGATCTGCTTTCTGTCACAATAGATTAGTTGGCATTTTCTAGATTTTATATAAATGGAAGCACACAGTATGTACTCTTTTTTTATCTGGTTTATTTCACTCATCACAATTACTTTGATATGCCTCTATGTTGTTGAATGTCAATACTTCGCTGTTTTTATTGATCAAAAGTACTTCAGTGTATGACTATATGATGATTTGTTTATCCATTCATCTGTTGACACACATTTGGGTTGTTTCAAGTGTGGGGATATTACAAATAAAGCTGTCATGAACATTTGTGGACAAGTCTTTTCATGGATATAAGCTTTCAGGTTTCATATAAATAGCTAGGAATGGGATGGATGAATAATGTGGCAGGTAATAGGTTTAACTTTTTAAGAAGCTGCAAAACTGTTTTCAAAAGTGTTGGTTCCATTTTCGTCACTGCCCTCCCAGCAGTATACGAAAGTTCTACTTGTTCCACATCCTCTCCACCATCTTCTAAATTTTAGCCATTCCAATGTACATTGTGGCTTTAATTTGTATTACCCTAAGGACAAATCGTGGTGAGCAGATGTTCATGTGCTTATTTGTGGTCAGTTTCTCTTTACTGATGAAATGTCTCTCCAAATCATTTGCCTATTTAAAAATTGGGTTGTTTCCTAATTATTGAGATTTGAGATTTCTTTATATAGTCTGCAATTAAGCCTTTTTTGTATATGTGATTTGCAAATATTTTCTCTCAGTCTGTGAAGAAAACATATTTTATTTTCATACTCCTGATAGTGTTTTTGAAAGAACAGAATTTTATAATTTTAATGAAGTATATTTTTTTCTTTTATGGATTACATTTAGGTAGTGTGTGTGTATGTGTACATATGTGTGTGTGTATACATATATATATATATATATACACACATATATATTCTTTGCCTAACCAAAGTTCACAAAATTTATCTCCTATATTTTTTTCCTAAAGATTTTATACTTATGGTTTCACATTGAGGTCTATGATAAATTTTAAGTTAATTTTTGTATATCGTGCAAGGTATAGATCCAAGTTTTAAAAAAAATTTAATGGATGTTTAGTTGTTTCAGCATCATTTATGGAAAATGGTGAACTGAACTGTCTTTGAACTGCCGTTGAGAATCAATTGACAAATGCTATGGACTGAACTGTGTGCCCCACTACCACCGATGCGTATGATGCAGCCCTACTCCCCAGTATGATGGTATTTAGAGATGGAGCCTTTGGGAGATACCTAGGTTTAGATGGGGTCATAAGTGTGGGATGGAGCCTTTGGGAGATAACTAGGTTTAGATGGGGCCATAAGGGTGGGGCCCTTATGATGGAATTAGTGCCCTTATAAGAAGTGACACCAGAAAGCTTGCACTCTCTCTCTCCATGTGCTCATGCTGAGGAATGGCCATGTGAGCACACAGCAAGAAAGCAGCCATATGCAAGCCATGAAGTGAGTCCTCACCAGAACCCAACCATGTAGGCACCCTGATCTCAGACTTCCAACCTCCACAACTGTGAGAAAATAAGCTTCTGTTGTTGAAGCCACCCACTGTATGATATTTTGTTATGGCAGCCCAAGCTGACTAAGCCAGCAATATATGTGTGGTTGATTTTGGAACTCTTTATTCTGTTCCTCAGATCCGTTTGCCTATGTTGACATCAATACCACACTGCCTTAAGTATTGTGGCTTTAAAATAAGTCTCAAGGTCTAGTAGGTTTAATCTTTTAAATTTCTTCTTTTCAAAATTCTTTTGACTACTCTAGGTCCCTTAAGTTTCCATATGAATTTTAAAATCAATTTCTACAAAAAAGCTTGCTGGGATTTTGACTGGGATTTCACTGGATGTGTAGATCAATTGAGGAGAACAATATTGAGTCTTATGATGCATGAAAATGTTGTAACAAATAGAGTATATCTCAAAATTTCTCTTGGAAATGTTTTATAGCTTTCAGTATACAGGTTTTATTTATCTTTTGTCAAATTTATCTCCAATTACTTCATAATTTTAAAGCTATTATAAATGGTACTTTTTCAATTTTTGATTGTTTGTTGCTTGATTAAATTATGGATACCTATATAATTATTTATTGACATATTTGAACATGGCCCTGGGAAGGGGTGGTGAACTTGAAGCCCCTTAAATACTACTTGAAATGTCCTGGAACATGGGTTGAGACAACTATCACATAGCATATTTTCTGAAAGATCTCCCACTCCCATTTCATTGTATGAATGAGGAATGAGAACAATGTGAAGCCAAATACAGCTGGAAATGCTTGTTTCATGTGGATACAGTCTCAATCAGAATACATTAGTAAATGTTACCTTCAAAGATAATTTTTGGATATTCAGATGGTTTTAAAACATTTTTTTCACTCATCACAAGTGATTAGTGTAATGACAATGAATCTAATTAAAATCTTTGTTGCCTGTCCAAAGTATACTTAATAGCAAGTAATTTTTCTTCTATACTGTATGAAGGAAGAATTAAGAAGCAATCATTTAGACTTAGAAAGAATAAAAATGACAGACACAAAATACTAGCCAAGTTCATTAACAAGGAAATTAGCTTCAAATGAAATATTTTTATATCTGTTTTTGAAGAGATTTTCAAATTTACATTACATTTTCTTATCTTACGGCACCTGAAGGAAATTATCTGTCTGAATGACCCATGTTGGAGAATAACAATGAGGAACTGAATTGTTTTGTAAGTAGCTCAATTTCTACCACTGAAATGATCTTGTATTTAAGACAGCAGGGATAAAGAAAATATTTTATGGAAAAATACTAAGACTCTGTGATGTTCCCCAACCATCTACAAAAATCTGATCCCTTTTATATAAACAATCATTCAGGTAAGCAGGCCCAAAGCCTTCCTCCAGAAGAGAAGTCCTCTCTTATAACTCCTCTTGCATTTAACAGATTGTTTTTTAAAGACAACCAATTTCCTAATGTATTTAAAACTAATGTATCTTGGGTTACTGATCAGTTACTGACAATTATAAAAGCTAAATCAACTTCTAGTGATATATCTGAGTCTACAGTGCACACTAAAACATTAACAAGATTATCAAGTAAATTCAAACAACAACAAAAATTGTTTTCTACAGCTAACTTTACATTCCAGGTAAAGGTATTCTTTGGAGAAGTCCAGAGAGCATGTGCTCAAATTTTGTTGATTAAATTAAATTCAGTGTGTGTGTGTGTGTGTGTGTGTGTGTGTGTGTGTGTGTGTGTGTAGGCTAGGCCAGAGGTGTTCTCATACTACTATCTGTAATTTAGGATGTGTGTGTAGGAGGGAGTTGTGAATATGTGGGGGGGGGATGTATAATTATATTTTGTATGCAATATAGCTTCTTCAAAACAAAGATATGATTTCCATAAATCTTCTGATGAGTTCCTTGACATCAGAGCTCAATTAGGCATTGTAGCCTGGACATCTTTATGTTAAGAGAGGAGAGAATATGTCCATATCATAAGTGCCTACAGAACAACAGGTCAGCTTCTACATGCCTACACATTTGGGTTCTGTGCTGTGCTGGACTCCCAGGTTCTTACATCGCAGTTGGGGCTTGTTGTGAGTTTAGTTATTCATCCATGCCAGGAGGAACTGTAATCATAAAAGATGATTCAAATGGCAAATGCCTAATAGCAAAATACCTCATCAGGATTATGATGACATAAAAAATATCTTAGTATGACTAGAATATAGATCACGAAGGAGGCACATGGGTGATGAGACTGCAGTAGTAATATGGGAACATCTCACAACAAGGAGTGCCACAGACAGCCTTTGAGAAGGAAAATGATCTGAGGCTGGTTGTTTCAGAGACAGTTATGGATTGAATTGTGTCCCCTCAAAAGCTACGTCAACATCCTAAGCCCCCAGACCCGTGAATGTGACCTTATTTGGAAATAGGTCTTTGCAGACATAATTGAGTTAAGATGATGTTATACTGGAATAGGGTAGGCCCTAAATGCAATGACTGGTATCCTTACAAGGAGAGAGAGATTTTGATACAGAGACACAAACAGAGGGGAGACAGTCATGTGAAGAAGGAGACAGAAATTGGAATGATGAAGCTACCAGCCAAACCTATCAAGGATTGCTGGCAGCCTCCAGAAGCCAGGAGAGAGACATAGGACAGATTCTTCCCTAGAGCTTTCAGAGGACACATGGCCACGGTGACACCCTGAGTTTGAACTTCTAGTCTGCAGAGTTATTTCACAATAATTTCTGTTGTTTTAAGACACTCAGTTTGTGATAATTTATCATGGCCACCTAGAAACTAATACCATGAACTTATCATAGTGTGTGGAATGGGTGAGAGGTGAGCAAGACTGGACACAGAATGACCAATTAGAAGGACCAACAGTGAAATCCAGAAGACAGAGCATTAATCAGAACTAATCAGAACAGTGGCAGTGAGAATGGCAAGACATAGGCGATGCTGAGAGTTATTTAGAAGGTAGAATCCATAGGATTAGTTATCAGCAATTAGGGAATTTTAGGAAAGAAAAGACTCAGATAATTTCCAAATGTCTGGTTTGAGAAACATTTAGTGCCATAGGGATCACTTGAAAGGAAGACACTTGGCTGGGGGTAGAGAGAAAAATAAATTTAGCTTTGTCTTAGTGCCATTTGAAGTAACTAAGTGATGTGTAAGTGGACTTGCCTAACAGGAAACTGGGTCTGGAATTCAGGAAAAAGTTTTGGGACGACATATAGATATAATAATGATGCTATGACACTTCATGATTCTCCCATAATGTCATTTAGCACTCTTTATTTTAATTTCCTGTTTATCTGTAAATCCTCAGCAAGGAAGCAAGCTGAGACCAGAGAATTGAGGGAACTACTTCTTTTGAGAACACTGCTCTCCTCAACAGACCAACCTCAGATGTCCCTACTTGTCCCATCTTATGGATGAAGGAGGGATACTAATAAAGCAATTCTAGCTCTTCCCGGTCAGTTGTGTAAAAAGAAGCTGGCCCTAAGTACTGACAGATTTTGGGCTTTGGACCTTAGCCATAAATCCAGGACAACAGGGAAAAAATCCCACTAGACATTCTGTTACATTTTACATAGATAATCCATTATAATCCTCATAAGAATAATCTTCACTAAAACCATATTAATTATAATCCTCACTACAAAAGACAAAGAAACAAAAGAAGAAAAACCCTAAAAGTCTCAGGTGCAAGAAATAGAGAGGAGTCCTAAGGTTAGAGAAATGAGCTGGAGCTTGGCAGGAGAGCTCATGAAGGGCGGGTGAACAAGTCCTGCTATGACCCTATCAAGACAGCAGCTGGCCTGTCCCTAGGTTCTTCAGAACTTTTTTTTTTTTTTTTTTTTTTTTAACGTAGGGGCAGGACAGGAGTAAAGACACAGAATGTAGAGCATGGACTTGAGGGGACGGGGGGGGGGAAGGGCAAGCTGGGACGAAGTGAGAGAGTGGCATGGACTTATATATACTACCAAGTGTAAAACAGATAGCTAGTGGGAAGCAGCCGCATAGCACAGGGAGATCAGCTAGGTGCTTTGTGCCCACCTAGAGGGGTGGGATAGGAAGGGTGGGAGGGAGACACAAGAGGGAGGGGATTGAATTGTGTCCTCTATACATATATGTATAGCTGATTCACTTTGTTATAAAGCAGAAACTAACACACCATTGTAAAGCAGTTATACTCAAAAAAAGATGTTAAAAAAAAAAAAAAAAGCAGCTGGGACGGAGCCGTTTATAAGTCCTAGAGTATTTCTTCACACAAAACACAAGTTTTGGAAATAACTCTCTATATTGTCCCAGGTAAGCATCACAGAGGTTTTCCCTGAGAGAAACAGAAACCCAAGCCTTGCAACTGAGATCTGAATTCTTTCTTTCCTATCTTTATGGTACAGGGACAGGATGGTGATAGTGGGAGGGACAGAAAGTACTTGGGGAGGATAAAAAAGAGGCTTGAATTGTATCTATAATATTTGATTTCCAAATAAATAAATGAGTATTAATAAGATTCAAATATTGCAACATATTAAAATGTTGTATCCAGTATTTGTTATATGATTTTATGTGCTATCATTTTACTAATTAAAAAAAATAAACAGGTTAAAAAATGTTAATTAACTTGCCCAGATCACAGTCCATGAGAGGAGAAACTATGGAAATATAGACTTCTAATACCAAACTCTGTTAAACTGACTCGGCTTATTCATTTTTGCATTAACAAGGAAGGGCCTAACATGTGGCCATGGTGTTCAGAATGATAGACAACAGCTGGGATAATTCCTGGAGGGAGGGGCCCTGCTGACAGAGGTCTGCTATCAAATGCCACCATTCAACAGGGTGGCCCAGGGCTGCATTTGGCACGTGACCTAAGGAAACTTAGAGATCATCTACTTCAACTGGGTCAGTTTACAAATTCAGTAACAGACCCAGAGAGATTAACTGGCTGGTTTAGTGAGTGGATAATTCAAAATTTAATGCTATGTCAATTATACCAGGTGCTCTAAACTGTAGTCAATAAGTAGCAGAACAGTCTTGGGAATGGGAATGATGATGATGATAGATAAAAATAAACATGATGGTGGTGGTGATGATAGCAGCTAACGTTTTTGAGCACTAATCTAAATTCTAGGTACTCGCCTGAATGCTTTGTAAGTATCCCCTTGATTATTCCTCACAACAGCCCAAAAAGTTAGGTACAATCATCATCTCCATTCAGATCAAAGGAGAGCCTCTCAGGGGCTCATAATCTGTAAATTACAGAGTAGATCCCAACCTAGGCAGTCTGACTTCTGTGCTGGAACTCTTAACCATATGCTGTGCTAAAGACTCAAACATTAGGGGAAGGGGGAGGGAGCAAGTGGGAGCTCAATCCCATCTCTCTCAGGTTCAACTTGGGCTTATATATTTCCCATTACTACAGATGCGAGGTGTGTATTTGGCTTAGAATTTGACATTATCTGACGCCAATATGAATCCTACATGGTGTCAAGTCAGGTAGAGCTCTTGAAGAAATGGTATGTTAGAGTGTAGATGGATTGACTCATGAATTATTGGATTAAACCTGAAGTAAATTCCCTAAACACAACTTTAGTTTTCCTGTATATAAAGGAGTACTTCTGAAAAGAGTAAAACATTTTGCCCTCTCTCTGGTGTGGAAAAACCATTATCACAGCAAAAAAAGAATGTTTAAGCCAACAATACTGAATAATTCGTTTCATGTCAACCAAAAAAATTGAAAGCAATAAATAAACCAAATTTTTCTAGTAATGAGATGCTATTGGTTAGTGAATGTTAATAATGTAGATTATAGGACAGTTAGATTTATGACTACCATCTCCTTCCAACAAGGAAATGAATCTTGTTAATTCTAGAGGCAGAACTACATAGTGGAGTTCTGGAGTTTGGTTACTGAGGTCACATTTCAGCTGTCATTCAATTATATACTGTGTGTGTTTAATCAATACTAGTATTACGCACCCTCAAATTTAAAAAGAATGGTCAAGGATTGATTTCAATATTATCAATCTGTCAATATTTTAATGATCTGCTGAACATCCTCAGGAAAATAAAACAAAAATTCCCAGTACATATAAATTTTATTTGTGAGAAAACAACAATCTGAAATGCCGTGTTATGTCCACACAGAGAATGCTGACTATAAAATTTGTCTTCCAAGGATAAAAATCGTAAGGTCCAAAGAAGCATAGCTATTATTACTCACAAGGATATACATGGTTGCTCAAAAGACTTTATATCCTACAGCTACATACATTTTTAAGTTATTTGTAGGGAAACAAGTGAAACAAATCAATCTGATTTGTGAAAGGTCAGAATTTCTTGTGTGAAACATTGAAATTCAAAGAAAAGATCAAAAAAAGAACACAGAGACACACAGTGAAAAACAGGTTAGTGACTAGAACAGCAAAACATTAAAATGTCAAAAAATAATCAAAACAAGCAAATAACAAGGCTAAAACTAACAGGCTTCCTTTGTTGGAATCTAGTTACAGAGTTTTAAAGAGGCACATCTATTGATATAAATCACAAAATGGCAGCTCACAGGTAAAATCGTGTGCAGAAGTGTTTTCTAGCAGAGCTTTTTTTTTTTTAAATCAAGTTACAAAATCACATATCTTTTTCAGAACCCAGTTTTTTCTGTGTTTCTTAAAAAAAAAAAAAAAACAGCATAGCAATGAGCTGTAGCTCAGTAATTGATGTGCTTAATTGTATAAGTCTTTCTAGTTTGCCACCAGTTTTACTCACCTTATTTTTACTCATTGACATTGGGTTGGCCAAGAAGTTCTTTTGGGTTTTTCTGTAACGTTATGGAAAAACCTGAACATTCTGGCCAACCCAATACATTACCAGCCTGCCCCCTGTAGTCAGGTGAGTTCATAAGCCCTTATGCACCATCAAACTAACTCAAGTCATGAAAGTGATCAATTGCAAGATTGGGGATAATCAGGGAGCTTCATTTGTTCACTCACTCATTTGTTCATTCAACAAATACACGTTGATTTCAAAAGTGCCAGATACTGAGCTCAAATCAGCATATAAGTATTTGGGATTTCTTTGCATCAAGATAATAGGCAGACATAGATCTGGATGTGTACCAAGATGTATGTGATAGAGCTGAGGATAAAACAATGGTGAATTTTAGGAAATGAAATAAGAAATTCTAAAAAGTGCTAACAATTCGCTAATAATTGCAAGGGTCTCAAAGGATGGGGATTCTAAAGAAGGAAGGGTGGTCAACAGTGCTGAGCAGTGATGTTAAATGAAGACAGAAAAGAAAGACAATTCTATGATGTAAGTAGCAAATCCCTGGTGATGTTTAAGAGGGCACACATAGAGTAGGCTGATAAAGCCAGGTTGAGTGGTGAGAAGATAAGCATAAAGGGCATGAGAAAGAGGGATGGAGGGAGGTTGGGGGGTAGGTATGATGGAAAATGGTGAGGGTGGGGTGAAGAGAAGGCCAGTGAAGAGGACTGAATATGTGCAAAAGAGAGATTTGGCACCAGACAGTCCACAAGAATAACCATATGCTAGAATGAATTCAATCTAGATGTAATACCATTAACTTAAATTTTGATATCAGAGCAAAATTTAGTAACTTTTCTATAAACCATATCCCCAAGTTCACTTCCTGGGACACATTCTGGGAAGGTGTTTTCACTCTAAACCTTTCTTTAGTTAGCACCAAAATTCACTGACAATAAGCTACAAAAGAAAATCTGTCAATTCTCAATTACGTTTTATTTTCTGGTGTTCCACTTGTGATCTCAATCAGAAATGACTGAAATGTTTCTGGTTCTTAGGCTCTGCTGGAAATGACATTTTCCACAGAGGCATCTAATCTTGGACCAATGAAATCAGGTGATGTTATTCTCCAGAATCCTCTACATATATAATAATCAAGAGAGAAAGATTAAAGTACAAATGGTATGTAAAATGCCTTTTGAGCTCACCCACAGCGAAGCTGGATGTGATTTACCTTCACCTGCACCTCATCTTCCACCTCCACTACCGTAGCTAGTGATGAAAACCGCCACCCAGAGGTGAATCCCAGAAAGGCTTCATTGCCTTTTGATGTATTGTTTGTACAATCAGGTTTGGAGACGTCAAAATTCTCAGCCAATCATCTTCCTATGATTCCGAGTAAAACTGTCGTACAAAATAAACTTAGGAGAGACTTCTCCCTCTCTTTTAGAGTCTTTGTAGAGATTACAATTAAGGAGAATTTTTCCTATTGATATAAAATTATATAAAATGATTGATTACAGATGTTAACCGCTCAATTCCACAGCCTACCCAAATAGATTCTAAGTCCAGCTGGAAATAAATAAAATTGATCGTCAAGGGTCTGTGTCGGACGGTAGAATAAGCACTAAACACCCTATTGTGCTAGAAGCTTAATATGTAAGACAAATTTATGTAGCATTCAACCAAAATCTTTGTAACATGTGATCTACTTACCCCTGCAAGGCTTTCTCTCCAAACCAATCTCCTTTTCCTAAGGTTCTAAGAAAGACTGGGTCTTCACTTGGCGAGTCTTCACGAGTGACATTTACCTAGAAAGAGAAACAATGGAAGCCTGTATCCACGGCATACACACTGGATGATCAAATAAACACTGGTTAAAGATGTTCGTTCCATTTCTTTTTTTTTTTTTTAAAACTTATTTTCATGAAGAGAAAAAGTACATTACCACTAAAGGGGACAAAGAATAATATCGCAACTTCACATGCACCCCAAGAAGTAATCAACATGTATTTTGTTATGCTTTCAAGTTGTTGTCAAGAAATATTATTCAGAAATTTGAATTTCACTCAAATCTTCACTATTCCCACTTCCAACTTTCTATGAGGCAATCACTATGATGGATTTAGTAGTGTTCCTCCAGTCTTTTTTTATGTGTTTATATGCATGTGTTTTAAAAATATATGAATAGCATAATACAGTATGAATTATTCTGCGACTTACATTTTTTCTCTTATCATTATTTTATTTATTCCATGCTATTATATATAACTCTAGTTCATTCATTTTAATGTTTTAGTGTCTCCTTTCATCCTATATTTATCAATTTCCTTGCAGATGGACGTTTATACTGTCTCCATTTTTTGGCTTCACTTAACATCTTTCTATGCACCTCTCTACATGGACATCCCAATTTCACTAGGACATGCCTCTCTCTTTGCCAAGAAGAAGCCAGCCTTCATTCAAAGGCCAGTCACATTTCCATGAAGACTTCCTGCAGGTCTCTACCTGACTACTGTCCTCATGATCCATGTTTCATTCAGCAGGAGTTCTTTTTTTGAAGATATATGAATTACATATGTGTCTTTATTTTACCATAATGAATAGTATGCTCTTCAAAGAAATGGGCATTTCTTCGATATTCTCTGTAATTTATAGTAAGTACTCAATAAAGAGTAGTAAACTGCACGAACAGAAAAGCTTCATTACTAACAAGATATCTCCGCCCATATAGGACTTGGGAGTTGGGTGATAGTCCATTGAAAGCAAGTAATAATGTATTTGTTGAATGAAGACATAAATGTAGTAAATTGTATCTTTGTGTTAATTCACTTCCCCCTAAAGTTCTACAAATATAATACTGGCTACGTGTCATTTAAAAAGTTTAAATAGTTAAAATTCACTTACCTGGAAAATGTAATGAAGTAGAAAAACTAATTTCTTGAGACAATGCCAGACACTTAAACACATTTAAAAATACTATGCTTCAGGTTTCTGAATTTAGAGACTGGATGTCAAAGACCAGAATTTTTATAAGTATTAAAAAGGTCTATGCAAGGTAGAGGGAATTCAATTATTACTCTCCACTGACCCATTTGATTACTCCTCCACATGGTGTTTCAAAAGCATGGAAATGCAGTTTTTAACACTTAACCACTGAGCTATATAAGAGAGATACTCATATGCATACTGATGAGGCTTTCACAGATGTGAATGGAAATATACTAGCCCAGTGGTTCTCAAACTGTGTGTGTGTGTGTGTGGTGGGGAGAGGGGGGCGTGCAGTCTTGTTTAAAATAAAGGTTACTGAACTCTTATTCCTGAGGTTTTGATTGAATGGGTTTGGGAAACCTGCATTTCAAAAGATTAATGTGGGTGATTTAGATGCAAGTGTTCTACAGACCAACCTTTGACAAACACTGATACACTGTTTCATTCAGTCATCCAGGAGGACTGTTTCATTTCTGAACCTCAGTTTTCTTATCTGCACAATGAGACAACTCAACAAAATTACTTCTGTCAGTCCTCCTGGCTGATAAAAAAAAAGTCAATGATTAATTTAACTATAAGTTAAGCTCATTAATTCAAATTAGATATAGGGATACATATAACTGTGCATTTGCCATTTGGGTAACAAAAAAGATTATAAACTCAAAATGGCAGATTTACGTAAGCCATGGAGAAATTTGGGAGGGTTTTGAAATGTTCTTAAAAAATATGTTACTGAAATGCAGTAAGAGACATAAAAAACGGGTCACCTACGGAATAAATCACATTCTGCTTATATGATAAATATGAGGAAAAATCTATCTCCTATAGTTCATATATGTGAAAAAACAAGCAGCTCAAAGAGCAAGAATAAAAGTTCTCCTTTAAAGTTGTAGTTTCCACAGTTTTTCTTTATATATATAATGAATCATACTAAGTATGCACAGACACCAGTCATGGACATTTGCATCTTTAATTCTAAAAAAAAAAAATTCAAGGTAGAAAAAGTTATATATACAGATATAGCTTCTCTAACCTTGACCTGTATACATAGTCTTTTTACCTACACCATAAAGTACTTTATGATCCACAATGCTGTGGAAGGGAACTAGCTATGGAGCCTTAAAGGTAATATTTAGTCTATTTGAACCCATGACCCCACCACCTTGCCTGAAAAATGGGAGGGATATCTCATATGGATGTACTTGTGTGCTATGTGTGAATTAAATGAGAACGTCAATGAAAAGCATCCTCTTAATTTTGAGTGCCCCCCAAAGTTTTTTTTTTTCCCCTTATTTTCCCCTTTGTTCCATTTCTCTCACTTCCTACTTCAGAAATTCCATGCATTTGATTGCAATTATCCCAAATCTCTACCATTGCTCTTGTTGCCATAAAATGCTATTTAGAACTTTAACTACTTTTAGTTCCAGGTAGATAAAAGAGAAGGTGTTTATTTTTAAAATCATTTTACTTGTCTATATATTAATTTTTCTATAAAGTATATTCATGGTATTATAATTTTAAGATTTGGAACTATTTTTAAAATTATATATATATATATAATTTTTAAAATTAAGAATCAAAATAGAAATTAGATATTTTAAATGGGACACATAAAATTAATCTTTAATACCAAAATCTTCAATAAACAATATCAATGTGCTCAACCAACATGTTTAACCAAAAATAATTCAAAAACAAAATAAAATGTTTTAGTACAGATTCAACAGGTTT
Organism: Globicephala melas; assembly: GCF_963455315.2. Lineage (NCBI taxonomy): Eukaryota > Metazoa > Chordata > Mammalia > Artiodactyla > Delphinidae > Globicephala > Globicephala melas. The sequence goes on along the minus strand of NC_083329.1, from coordinate 39,736,501 downwards.
TATAAGCAAAGCAATGTTTGTTGTAAAAAACATGGAAATCAGAGATTTGTGGGGCAGACCCAGCTGGAGAATAGGGTTGTCAGGTGAGCATTTTCCTACCTGTGTAGTTAATAGATTATAAAAATGAGGAGTTCCCAAATCAAAACATCTCCCTTTTCAAATAATGTTCTACACACATTGCTCAAATATTGGCCCTGTTATTCTAAAAAAACACAAATGTTCCCTAATGTAGAAAAACACTTTCAGGAGCTGTATCTGATAGTTTGGGGCATCTACAGGGAAAGAATATTTTTCTGAGCTTGACGTTTGCCTGCATTCCTTTAGTCATTACTTAAATTCAGGGTGGCTCAGACCTATGACTCCCCTGAGTCTGGTTTGACAACTGAACCTTTTGTGCAACACAGGAATGAATTAGAATCTCTCTCACCATGTGTCCACTCCCGTCCCCCAAAACATCTCTGGTGAATCTTATGTTCGTGATTCTCTTTCTGGTACTTCTACTTTAATGACTGTGTGTACGTGCACTCACATGCACCTCATTCCATGCATAAATACCATATATTTTCCTGGTTTTAAACTTTATATAAATAATATCATACCGCACATATCCTTCAACTTGTTTCTTTTGATCAGCATTGTATTTGAGATTTATCCAATTCATCCATGTTAATATATGTAGCTGTAGTTCATTTCCTGTTTGTATAATATGCCATTATATGAATATTATATAGTTCATTGATTCTTCTCTATATGTAAATGTGGGCTTCCTCCAGGTTTATTGTTGTTATATACTAGTCTGTTGTGCTATTAACATTACTTATGAACATTTTTGCATGTTTTGTGGTGTCTATGGGTGTTTCACTAGGATCAAAACTTACAAATAAAAACCAAGGTTATAAAGTATACGCATCTTCAATTTTACTAGGTATTGACTCAGTCTTGGTACAAAGATGTCACACCAAATTATATTTCTACCATCGGTGGATGAAAGTTCATATTATACTATATTGTCATCAACACTTGCTATTGTCAGACTTTGATTTTTTGCCAAAAAGGTCAATATCATATGGCATTTCTCTGATTATTAATAAAAGTAGGGTATTTTTCATATTATTTTATGGGCCAGTTATATTTCTTTTTTGTGACTTTTTTGCCTATTTTTCTATTGAATTAATTGTCATTTTTTTATTGATTCATAAGACGGTAGTTTAGCTTTTCACTGTATTTATGATGTCTTGCCAAAGCTATTAATTTCAATGTAATCATATGTAACCACATTATCGCTTATTGTTTGTACTTTAAAATTCTCATTTAATAAAATTTTTCCTATCCCAACATGACAGAAGTATTCTCCTAATTGTCTTTTGATTTTTTTTCTAATTTTTTCTTTTGCATTTAGGTCTGGAATTGACCTTATTTGTACAGTGTGAGGTCAGGATCCAATTTCATATATCTCCCTATGGATAACTAATTGTTTTGGAATATGTATTGCCCATGCTCTCCTAACTCAAGTTCCCATAGATCATGGACCTTTATTTGAGCTCACTATTCTCTTATTCTGATATATTTATCTAGTTCTTAGTAGAATTAAGACATTTTCTTCTTTACCTTATAATAAATCTTTATATCTACTGAAGTAATTCTCACCAATATATTCTTCTTCCTTTCAAATGTTTTAGCCATTTTTGTCTTTTGCTCTTCATTCTAGTGTCCTTTTTTCTTTATCATTTAAAAATTTCTTATACAATTTTTAAAGGTTACTTTCCATTTACAGTTATTACAAAATACTGGCTATATTCCCTGTGTTGTACAATACATCCTTCAGCCTATCTTACACCCAATGGTTTGTACCTCCCCCTCCTCCTCCCCTACATTGCCCACCCCCGACTTGTTACTAGCTTGTTCTCTGTATCTGTGAGTCTGCTTCTTTTTTGTTATATTCACTAGCTTGTTGTATTTTTTAGATTCCACATATGATATCATACAGTATTTATCTTTCTCTGTCTGACTTATGGCAAAATTTCATTCTTTTTATGGCTGAGTAGTATTCCATTGTGTGTGTGTGTGTGTGTGTACATAAATATATATATACACACACAATACACCTTCTTTATCCATTCATCTGTTGATGAACACTTAGGTTGTTTACATGTCTTGGCAATTATAAGTAATTCTGCTATGAACATTGGGGTGCATATATCTTTGTGAATTAATGTTTTGGTTTTTTTCGGATATATACCCAGGAGTAGAATTGCTTTCATACAGTAGTTCTATTTTTAGTTTTTTGAACCTCCATACTGTTTTCCACAGTGGTTGCACCAATTTACACTCCAACCAACAGTGTACAAGGGTTCCCTTTTCTCCTTGCGAGCATTTGTTATTTGTAGACATTTTGATAATAGTCATTCTGACAGGATGTGGCTACTGAGAAGCTGAATATTTTGTTTAATTTAATTTAGTTAATTTTAATTTAGTGACTTGAGACTAATGGCTACCATGATAGGTTGTGAAGATATAGAATAGTTCCATCAACAGAGGAAAAAGTACTGAACAATGCTGATCCAGCTAAGCTTATATTAATTTTAATAATTTATCTGGCTACATAAAAAACTCAAACTAAAATCATACCACCTGTAAATAATTACTGTTTATTTCTTCATTTCCAAACATATCTTTTTCTTGACTTACCGCAATGGTTGGGGTGTTTAGTTACACAGTGAACAGAAGTGGGGATAATGTGCTTGTTCGTTCTTGAAATGAAATGATTCATGTTTCACTCTGATATTTTATATATATATATATATATATATATATATATATATAATGTCACACACAAACAAAATTTCCATAAGAGCATACTTCCCATATTCAGCAACACTGAATACTGTGTTAAGCCCATTTGTTTAACCAACATGCTTAAGCCCTTGTGAATTCTAAGCAAAGCCATGTGGTTTTAAGTGGCATTTAATGAACAAGAATTTTTGAAGTATTTTTTTCTAATGGTAGCATAAAAGATAAGTTAAATAGAATCAGAAAATCAAAATGCTTTTGAATTATTATTGAAACTCTGAAATTTTGTCGACCAATCCTGTTCAATTTTGGTTCCACTTATTTATGGAGACATTTTTTTTTTTGATGCAACACAACTAGAGGGACATAGGCATAAAGTTTTATCAGAGATATTTCTCATGCTTAATTATGAATCCTTGAGGGCTTTATGGTTCACTGTTGGGGGGAACAAGTCAGGTTTCCAGGCAATTGGAATGGACTGATTAAAGTATAAAGAACTAACTCAGCTTCTACCTGAGGCAGAACTAGGTACTCTAGACATCACTGAAGCATTCTGCCCAAGTTTTAGAAAAATCAGTTTGTATAGGTTTAATGGGGAAAAAACAAATATTTCCAAGTTTATTTTATAATGCTTTTCTCTTTGTGTGAATGTGCTTTATAGAAAAAATAAAAACTGTTTTACTCTTAAATAAATGAACTTGAAAAAGGGGAAATCCATCTGTAGTTGTACAGCCCCTGTTGTGTGTCTCTGTCTCACATTTTCTAAGGAAAAGCCAGGTTGGTGGTAACAAAGAAAATATCTTTGTCAGAGTTATCCTTTATAAATTCTTAAAGGTACATGAAAACAAGGTGACATCTGTACACCTAAAACAACACACATAATTTTAGAAAATTTCAATTCTACAACTTATTTGCCTGCTCACCTGAACCTACTCTCATTCTCTTATCATTTTCTATTCCTTCCTATTGGGACTTAAGTGTGTTCACCTTCTGCTTCTTAAAACTTAATATAGTAACTCCAATACATTAATATTAGAATTCATATAATTAACATACTAAATCAATCATATATTATTATATAATTAGTATAATTAAGAGTCATGGCAGCTAAGTTGTATGACCTGAAAAAGAAGGTTAGGAAAAATCTATGCCTGGTCTAAAAAAAAAATCTTGGATGTGTCAAAAAATTCCAATATATTCTTACTACTGCTCTCCCAGAATTCCTACAGTGGTCTGAAATACTGCCAAGGGAATCAGTTCCTCTGGTGTAATATCCATGCTATTTCTATGTATACATATTACAAAACTCATAAAATAGCACCACTAATGCTCCTGTGTTCAGCTGAAACTGGTTACAAACCACAACTTTTTAGGCAGTGCTGGAATTTGCAGTAGTTTGGTAGCCACAAAAGCCTGTCAGAAATTCATCTTAATCGATAAACATATCATTCCATGAGAGCAAAGAATTAGCAATATAATATAAAAAAATAAATCTAGGATTGCCAGGGCAAAAAGCCCCCCTGTGACCAATTAGGATTTTCGGTTTTCCCTGATTCTTCCATCGATATTAAGAACAAAGCAATAAATGGTAAGCGCTAACAATTTATATATAAACCTCAAAATCTTAACATTTCTTATCCTCTAACATTGGAAAATACAAGGTATAATTTTACCCATAACAGTGGTCAGATGTCATTTCACGTTGCTTTTTAGGAAGCCAGTCCCTTGACTTCTATTTCTATCCCAGGTTTTCTGATATCAGTCAAAAGAACAGGTATGAAAAAGTATAAATATTATTTCCTTCCCTTTAGTGGGATATGCCACCGGTGTAAACATTGACATATGCACATTTAAAATTCACAACTAGTCCAAAGAGAATTCTCTAAAATGTGACCCAACAAAATCTATAATCTTTCAACATATCCTGTTCACTGTGGCTCTGTTGATCTCTCTTGCCTATTTTACATGAGCCATAAAGTCAGTCATATTTGTTAAATTAGAAGAAATAAATTTACTTATTTTTTAAAGCGATAATTATAAAAGTGAAAACTGCCATATAAATCCCCTTGTACCTGCATTTCCTTCCCGTGTTTTACTTTACTTAGTACTTATAACTTCTTTTTAAGGATCACTTACTGTAAAGCAAAATAAGTTCAAATACATTGCACATAGTGAAATGACACTTAAAAGCAAAAATGATTAAGACTTTACTGTTGAAAGGAATTTAAGGTATTTTTTAGCAATATAATATTAAAGTATTAATCTACATGTCTTCATTTTCCAATTCTCTCCATTTCATATTTGGGTTTTTTTAAATTATTATTTATAATATTAAAAATATGTAAGGAATAAATTATGATTTTTTATTTATGTCCCTGTCTACCCTATATTTACCCCTTCCCCTATACTTAACCACTTCTAATAATTTCTTAGTATCCATTAAATATTTATTTATGAAGATACAATGAAACATGAATATATTTACTTCCTGATTGGCCTCAGAGAGTTAAATAACTCGCCTAGGGAGTACTAAAACTAGGAAGTTTCATAGCTGGATTCAAACTTGGGCCATCTGATTTGAAAGTCCAGATATTTAATTATTACAATATTACTGCTCCTAATGACTGGATGGATTCTTTTTTCCTGTTAAAGATTTTTTTAAGCAACCTTAGTCTTCTCTTTTTTAATTATTATGGAAAATTTTCCATTTATGCAGACATACCAGTGGCATCTAGCATCATGATTATTATACTCTAGAACAAAGGCTGTTCGCTGGTCTTCCAAGTTATACTTTTTATTTCTTCTTCCACATTTTCAGGAGATACATTCTCAAATATTTCTTTATCAGTTTCAGAAAAGAAAAAAACCTCAAACAGCTCAACACCCTGCACACGTGCTCCTCCACAGGTAGCTGATGAACCCCAGGCCCCCCTTGTGCATCTCCCTCTCATGCTACCAAGGCTTACCTTTCCTTTGCTGATGATAAAGAAGGTGTCCCCTCTTGCACCTTGCCTGATGATATATTCCCCATTTTCATAGTGGGTCTAAAAAACAGAAACAGTAACAGAAAGAAACATTAAGAAAGAAGTAATTTACTAAACAGCTCAACCTCTTCAAATATTAGCTCCTAAGGGATGGAATCACCCTCATGGTGGTGTACCCGAGCTTAGAATCCATCATTATTTAAAAATGAATAATAGTCAGTGAAGACAATAATTACAAAGAAATCTATCCTCCTCACTTTAAAAACTATTTTGTTAGTGCCATTTTTCTGGGTGATTATATTCATATCTTTAAATTCATTCATTTTAACAGCTGGATGAAAATATTCTTTTCTCCCATCAACTGAGCATGAAATAAAACAGCAGAACTGATCATTAAACACGTCTTTCTGTATTATCTGTCATTCTCATTCGGTTTTAGTATTCCTGTAGTGACAGAAAAAAAAAAAAGGCTGAGAAAGTACTATGGCATGTAGCATTTCTAAAGATCTTCATTTTGAAACCAAGTTGACTTTTGGTGTGGGTTAGATGGCGCTAGTTCCTTTCTAAGGCACTGCTTCAGGCTTTAATGTCCTGCTGCAGCAATTTGGGTTTGGCCTTGTCAAACAGAATGTCTTTATTTTATGTACTGAATTCTGGTCCAGCATCTGTGAGCTCATAAACCACCAAACAAGGGGCAAAGTAAGGCAAAGTAAAGCAAGAAGATGATCACAGTCAGTGTGTCAGTATTCTGATTCGGGCACAGTGACTAGGTACATTCCCAGGGTAAAGGCTGCTCCTGCAATGAAGAAAAGTAATTTCTATAAGGAGAGGTGGCAGAAAGTATATTGCTGGGTCAGGAGGTATAACAGAAAAATGAGAACTGTGCCATCTGGCCCTATCTTTCTCGGCAGTTTAGCAAGGAAGCCATGTTTTGGAAAGAAAACATTACTCTGTACACTCCTTAGGGAACAGATTCCATGGTTTGCAGACAATACTCACCAGGCCAATGGCTGTGATTTGTCATTATACCTCAACACTCTTAATACTTTATTCACTCTTAAAATTACCTTTCATTAATATTTCATATTAAGAATAGCCATGATTTTCTGGGAATGTAAATTGATACAGCCACTACGGAGAACAGTATGGAGGTTCCTTAAAAAACTAAAAATAGAACTCCCATATGACCCAGCAATCCCACTAGTGGGCATATACCCTGAGAAAACCGTAATTCAAAAAGAGTCATGTACCACAATGTTCACTGCAGCTCTATTTACAATAGCCAGGACATGGAAGCAACCTAGGTGTCCATCGACAGATGAATGGATAAAGATGATGTGGCACATATATACAATGGAATATTACTCAGCCATAAAAAGAAATGAATTGAGTTATTTGTAGTGAGGTGGATGGACCTAGAGTCTGTCATACAGAGTGAAGTTAAGTCAGAAAGAGAAAAACAAATACCATATGCTAACAAACATATATGGAACCTAAAAAGTAAATGGCTCTGATGAACCTAGGGGCAGGACAGGAATAAAGATACAGACATAGAGAATGGACTTGAGGACACGGGGAGGGGAAGGGTAAACTGGGATGAAGTGAGACAGTGGCATTGACATATATACACCACCAAATGTAAAATAGCTAGCTAGTGGGAAGCAGCTGCATAGCACAGGGAGATCAGCTCGGTGCCTTGTGACCACATAGAGGGGTGGGATAGGGAGGGTGGGAGGGAGGCACAAGAGGGAGGGGATATAGGGATATATGTATATGTATAGCTGATTCACTTTGTTATACAGCAGAAACTAACACAACATTGTAAAGCAATTATACTCCAATAAAGATGTTAAAAAAAAGAATAGCCATGATTTTCTTAATATACCAAGAAAATTAACATACTACCTAATGTTACTTTTTTTTTTACTCTAAAGTAATATATTTTCCTAATAACAAGTTTTTTAAGTAAAAAAGTTCCTCATTTCCCTTTCCCAATCTCAACCATTAGATGGTAAATGCAGTCTGGTGTGTATCTTTCAAGACTTTTTCCTGTGCTTTTAAACATATATATCTATGTGCATACAAACAATTATTTCTAAATAAAAATAAGATCAAATGATGCATATTCTTCAACCGACTTATTTAACAAAATATCTGTGTTCCATTTTCATATCTTGTTGCTTAGAATGCAACACTGGGAAGCAGGTTTGAAAAACAAAATCACAAGAGTCTATTTTCATATATTCATTCAAGAAACATTTCTAAGTGCCTCTGAGTCAGGCCTGGTTACAGGCGCTGATGATACAAGATGAAAAAGATAAAAATCTCATGTTAGCACTGTCACATAGAGCATTCTTTGATAGTGTTAATGTTGTAAACCTGCACTGTCCGATATAGGAGCCACTAGCCACATGTGGCTACAGAACAGTTGAAATGTGGCCAGCGTGACTGAGAAACTGAATTTTTAAGTGTATTTAATTTAAATTAGTTTAAGTTTTAATACACACGGCTAGTAGCTATTGTATTGGATAGCACAGGTAGTAGATAAAACTGACAAGAGAAGAACTACAATCTATAGCAGTAGGGGAGGGGGAAGGGTGGAACGTCTTTCCCACTCATGATGTTTTTTACTTTGTGAATGGAGCTCAATTAGTAAAACTCAGGACCTTTTTCTGCCCTTTTCCTCACTCTGCACCAGAGGAGACAGTGTAATTTATCTGACTGATAAATTTGGAAGTAATCTATATGCTCATCTCAGACTCTCATCACTTCCGGATGAGGGCTGGCATTCTCTGCTGCTTGTCTAGGGGAGGAATCTTCTCCCTAGCACAGTGAAGTCCTGACCGTCTGGGCGTCTGTGACAGGACAAGTAAGTCGGCCCAAACAGCATCCAGCTTGGAAGCCTGTTTGTCTTTCACTCCTAAGCTACATTCTCTAGCCTAGAGTTTATTAGTGATAATAGTAATATTTTAGTCCCATTTATTTGCCTCCAGTTGAAAATGAATGCACCAAATCTTTCTTCTTTCTTTCTTTTTTTTTAGACTTGAAAGAGCAGTTTATTATTTCTCTTGGGACTGTATGCTAACTAGATGATTCTCTGGCTTCCCATGCTGTCGGCTGGGATAACTGCAAGGCGTAATGCCTCACGCTTGTGGGCACTTGATGCCGGTGCTGGCTGGGGGCACAGCTGGGACTGTCCATGTCTGCTTTTCCCCCACGGGAGCCTCTTTACGGGGCTGCCCAGTCTCCTCCATATCATGGTGGTCTGGGAGTGGGCCAACTTCTTACACGGCACCTGGCTTCCAAGGGTGCAAACGAAGAAGGTGTCAGGCCTTCCCAAGACCCAGGCCAGGAACAGGCCCCCTATCACTTGTGCTGCTTTCAGTGGGTTCAAGCAGGTCCCTGGGCCAATCCAGGCACAAGGGGAAGGGACTGCACAAACATGTGAACCCCAGGAGATGTGGTGCATCGAGGACTGCCAAAACAGTCTGGCACACACCTCAAACTTCAAGTGTATAGAACGGAGCTCCTGGCATCCTTTTTCTAGTCCTGTTTCTCTGCCTTCCCAGTATCAGCAACACCAGCTCCATCTTTCCAGGTGCTTGGGCCAAACACCTTGAAGTCGTCTTTAACCCTTCTATCTCACAGTTCTATCCACAACTGCTCTGTTGGCATGCTGGCTGCTCCACATTCAGAGAATGCCCAGAACTCAACCACACCTCACGTCTGCTGCTATGGCCACCATCTTTTCTTGCTCGGTCCAGTCACCTTCTACCTGGAGTCTCTGCTCCTGCCTGGCCCTTCAGTGCTTTCCCCACATAGCAGCCTGGCAATTCTGTTAACACACAGTCAGTGCCTGTCCCTTCTCTGCTCACACCCCTGCAGGGGCCCCTAATACACAAGTACAGGGTCCTACAGGGACTTCAGCACACTAACAGCTTCTGTCCTTTTACTTCACTGACCTCACCTTCCACCCTTCTTCCTCTCATGTCTGTTCTGTTCACACCACTTCCCTTGATATTCCTTGAACATTCAGGCCCAGGCCCACCTCAGGGCCTTTGCACAGGTTCCTCCCTCTGCCTGCAATGTGCCTACACACCAAATATTTATGACTCCTTCCTACCTTTACTCAAGTGTCACTTTCTCAGAGACCTATCCCAGCCTGCCTTTTAAATCTGTTCCTCTCCTCTGTACTTGTGACCCTCTTTGAATTAGTTTTCTATGTAGCACTTACCATCAACATCTGTCGGGCAGAAGAGACTGCACCCTTGGGAGAGGGAGGAGATCAAAGAAGGACGAATGATGGGAGTGTGGGCAGGATTAGGGGATCAAGCAGTGTTGGAGGTAAAGTGTCAGGGAGCAGGATTGCTGGACCCTGTTCAGAGGTGGAGCCATGTGACATATAAGCTCAACAGGAGCTGGGACTGTGGCTTCTGATAAGGAACATCCACTGCCAAACCCCTTGCCTGGTCTGGAGGGAGCAGAGGAAGAAATACTCTGACTTCTCTCTTCTCCACCCTCTGATCTCCTGCTGGGGCACCCCTTGGCCGAACTCAGCTGGAAGTCATGAGACAAGGGAGCCTTCCCATTCAGGTCAGCTTCTGGGCAGACAGAAGTGCCAGGAAGAGTGAAGTGTTTCAGCCCCACGTTTAACATATCATTCATTTAATCACCTGTCAGCTGTCTCCGCCACGAATGTCAGCCTATGGGGGATTTTTATGTTGTTCCCCGCTGTGCCCCTTGCAGCTATAAGAATGCCTATCTGTGAACTAAATACTTATTGAAAAAATGGTTTAAATTATAAGGATATTTAGTCTCTCATGTAAAAAAAAAGTCCGGAAATTAAGCAATTTCAGGGCTGATCAATTTGTTGGTACAACAAATCCTCTAAACACTCAACTTCTTTCTCTCTTTCATTTATCCTCACTGGCTGGGTCGTTATGGTTCCCAAGATGACTGCCACTGCTCCAGTCATCACAGCTGGGTCAGAAGCAAAAAAGGCAAATTTCTCATCTTACCATTCCTTCTAGGGAAAAGAAATCCCAGAAATCCCTAGCAATCATCCTTTTATGTCTCCTCTGAGTTGCATGCCTGTTCTTAAATGAATGTCTGGCACGATGAATAGAATTATTCCCAATGGTTCTCATTAATCAAGGTCACCCACTAGGGCTGAAAAGAAACCATTTAAATGAAATCAAAGCTCTGGCAGTGGGAAAATAGAAAGGAGGGATTGGGGAGGCACCCAAGAGGGTATTTACTTCATGGACAAACCTGAACAGTCTCTGAAGGATCAGGGCTGAGATGGGGGTGGAATACAGAGGAAGGGCTAGTAAAGCCGGGATTCTAGGCTGTGAGAGGACTTAGAGTCCATGGAAGCTGTCTTCACTGAGCTGTGGTTAAGGACAGAGAGGCACCTGCCTCTGGTGACAGTACAGAGAGTACATGAGAATTAGGGGAGAAAACCAAGAACTACAGATGGCACCTCAACCAAAGAAGCAAATGTGTACAGGTCCAAGCAGCTCCAAAGTGGAAGGGGCTGCCCCACTGGCCAGGAGGTACCACATACCAAGCACACACCAGTGGAAGCTAGGTGAGCATGGGCCAGAACATTGCAAAGGAGATTGAGGTGACTATCCAAGGATGCCTGAGGGACAATTTTAGGCACGCTTTCAGCCTTGAGATGCTGTGATTCCCTGACAGGTTGTGTTTCCCAAAAACGGCCACAAAATATCTTCCATTCCACCAGCTCTCCTGCATGGTGACTTTGTGATTCTCCCATTAAGAGTGGAGTCTAATTCCATGAAATATCTAAAAATCTTATATGTTCTGGTATGATGTTATAAGTCATAATTCTAGTTACTACTTTAAAATGTATATCTCAGAAATAACTAAATTTCCTTGTCAATTGCATTATTATGAACTTTCATCAAATCTTTAACCATGGTCATTTTTAAGTCTTTTGTCATTTACAGACAGTTCTGGGTGTACTCTGATGCTTTTGCAAAAATGTTCCTATAAAAGGGTTTCATCTTCAAGGAATTCATGGAAAAGACTCTGACAAGTACAGGTTTCTGTGCTTATAATCATTAATCATTAGAGAAATGCAAATCAAAACTACAATGAGATATCATCTCACACCAGTCAAAAAATCTATAAACAATAAATGCTGGAGAGGGTGTGGAGAAAAGGGAACACTCTTGCACTGCTGGTGGGAATGTGAATTGGTACAGCCACTATGGAGAACAGTATGGAGGTTCCTTAAAAAACTACAAAGAGAACTACCATATGACCAAGCAATCACACTACTGGGCATATACCCTGAGAAAACCATAATTCAAAAAGAGTCATGAACCACAATATTCATTTTAGCACTATTTACAATAGCCAGGACATGGAGACAACCCCTAAGTGTCCATCGACAGATGAGTGGATAAAGAAGTTGTCGCACATATATACAATGGAATATTACTCAGCCATTAAAAGAAACGAAATCGAGCTATTTGTAATGAGGTGGATGGACCTAGAGTCTGTCATACAGAGTGAAGTAAGTCAGAAAGAGAAAGATAAATACCGTATGCTAACACATATATATGGAATTTAAGGGGAAAAAAATGTCATGAAGAACCTAGGGGTAAGACAGGAATAAAGACACAGACCTACTAGAGAATGGACTTGAGGATATGGGGAGGGGGAAGGGTAAGCTGTGACAAAGCAAGAGAGAGGCATGGACATATATACACTATCAAACGTAAGGTAGATAGCTAGCGGGAAGCAACCACATAGCACAGGGAGATCAGCTCGGTGCTTTGGGACCGCCTGGAGGGGTGGGATAGGGAGGGTGGGAGGGAAGGAGATGCAAGAGGGAAGAGATATGGGAACATATGTATATGTATAACTGACTCACTTTGTTATAAAGCAGAAACTAACACACCATTGTAAAGCAATTATACCGCAATAAAGATGTTTAAAAAAAAACCTCATATGATCATCTCAATAGATGCAGAAAAAGCTTTCAACAAAATTCAACACCCATTTATGATAAAAACCCTCCAGAAAGTAGGCATAGAGGGAACTTTCCTCAACCTAACAAAGGCCATATATGAAAAACCCACAACCAACATCATTCTCAATGGTGAAAAACTGAAACCATTTCCACTAAGATCAGGAACAAGACAAGGTTGCCCACTCTCACCACTCTTATTCAACACAGTTTTGGAAGTTTTAACCACAGCAATCAGAGAAAAAAAAAGAAATGACAGGAATCCAAATCAGAAAGGAAGAAGTAAAACTGTCACTGTTTGGAGGTGATATGATACTATACATAGAGAATCCTAAAGATGCTACCAGAAAACTACTAGAACTTATCAATGAATTTGGTAAAGCAGCAGGATACAAAATTAGTGCACAGAAATCTCTTGCATTCCTATGTAAATATATTGCATTGAAATGTAAAATAGATATCCTTCCTATACAGTAATGAGGAAAAATCTGAAAGTGAAATTAAGAAAACACTCCCATTTACCACTGCAACAAAAAGAATAAAATATCTAGGAATAAACCTACCTAAGGAGACAAAAGACCTGTATGCAGAAAATTATAAGACACTGATGAAAGAAATTAAAGATGGTACAAACAGATGGAGAGATATACCATGTTCTTGGATTGGAAGAATCAACATTGTGAAAATGACTCTACTACCCAAAGCAATCTAAAGATTCAGTGCAATCCCTATCAAACTACCACTGGCATTTTTCACAGAACTAGGACAAAAAATTTCACAACTTATATGGAAACACAAAAGACCCTGAATAGCCAAAGCAATCTTGAGAAAGAAAAACGGAGCTGGAGGAATCAGGCTCCCTGACTTCAGACTATACTACAAAGCTACAGTCATCAAGACAGTATGGTACTGGCACAAAAACAGAAATATAGATCAGTGGAACAGGATAGAAAGCCTAGAGATAAACCCACGCACATATGGTCACCTTATCTTTGATAAAGGAGGCAAGAATATACAGTGGAGAAAAGACAGCCTCTTCAATAAGTGGTGCTGGGAAAACTGGACAGCTACATGAAAAAGAATGATATTAGAACACTCCCTAACACCATACACAAAAATAAGCTCAAAATGGAGGGCTAGACACTATCAAAATCCTAGAGGAAAACATAGGCAGGACACTCTATGACATGAATCACAGCAAGTTCCTTTTTGACCCACCTCCTAGAGAAAGGGAAATAAAAACAAAAATAAACAAATGGGACCTAATGAAACTTAAAAGCTTTTGCACAGCAAAGGAAAACATAAACAAGATGAAAAGACAACACTTAGAATACAGAAAATATTTGCAAACGAAGAAACTGACAAAGGATTAATCTCCAAAATTTACAAGCAGCTCATGCAGCTCAATATCAAAAAAACAAACAGCCCAATACAAAAATGGGCAGAAGACCTATATAGACATTTCTCCGAAGAAGATATACAGATTGCCAACAAACACATGAAAGAATGCTGAACATCATTAATCATTAGAGTAATGCAAATCAAAACTACAATGAGATATCATCTCACACCAGTCAGAATGGCCATCATCAAAAAATCTACAAACAGTAAATGCTGGAGAGGGTGTGGAGAAAAGGGAACCCTCTTGCACTGTTGGTGGGAATGTAAATTGATACAGCCACTGTGGAGAACAGTATGGAGGTTCCTTAAAAAACTAAAAACAGAACTACCATACAACCCAGCAATCCCATTACTGGTCATATACCCTGAGAAAACCATAATTCAATAAGAGTCATGTACCACTATGTTCATTGCAGCTCATTACAATAGCCAGGACATGGAAGCAACCTAAGTGTCCATCAGCAGATGAATGGATAAAGAAGATGTGGCACATATATACAATGGAATATTACTCAGCCATAAGAAGAAACAAAACTGAGTTATTTGTAGTGAGGCGGATGGACCTAGAGTCTGTCATACAGTGAAGTAAGTCAGAAAGAGAAAAACAAATACCGTATGCTAACACAGATATATGGAATCTAGAAAACAGAAAAAGAAAATGGTCATGAAGAACCTAGGGGCAAGACAGGAATAAAGACGCAGACCTACTAGAGAATGGACTTGAGGATATGGGGAGGGGGAAGGGTAAGCTGGGACAAAGTGAGAGAGTGGCATGGACATATATACACTACCAAATGTAAAATAGATACCTAGTGGGAAGCAGCCGCATAGCACAGGGAGATCAGCTCGTTGCTTTGTGACCACCTAGAGGGGTGGGATAGGGAGGGTGGGAGGGAGGGAGACTCCCAAGGGAAGAGATATGGGGATATATGTATATGTATAACTGATTCACTTTGTTATAAAGCAGAAACTAACACACCATTGTAAAGCAATTATACTCCAATCAAGATGTTAAAAAAAAAAAAGTTAGTGGTGTCTGAAATGGCTGATTTCAGGGGTTAAATCATAAGCACCAGAGGCTAGTTTCCCTCGTCTCCTCACAGCTCTGTCTTCCCCATGTTAGCTTCTCATGAGGGTCCAGGGCATGCCAAGATGGCAGCGGGCTCGACTCATGTTCCAGACAGATGTCTCTTTCATGATTCTAATACCTTTCTCCCAGAGAGCAGAAAGTTTGGCAGGAATATCCATAATCTTTTTATTTAATTCCTGGAAATTTTCTAATCACCTTCTTAATATCATCTGATATGGTTTCGTAACTCCACAACCACAACTGCCGTATCAATTATTATAGTTATCTACACAGGTATGCACTGTACATATTTCCATGCTGCATAAGCTCATAAAACTCAGGTGTCCAAGAGAAGAGCCTATGGGACAATGGCCAAAGGGAGTCCATGTCTGGGAAAGATAATATGAATGGTGTCATAATACCAGGACTCTAATGACTGTGCTATTCTGAATTGTTCAGTTGCACCTGAGGGAAAGATGATCATGCATGCTGATTCTTCGAGAGTCACTCTAATTATGTTAATCAAATGCCAGCAATTTCACTGTGCTTTGAAGGTCACTTTGCAGTTCTGCCATATTCTTATTTCAGATTATAGCATAGAAAAACACAGAATTTAGAAAGGGAAGAAATCTTAGTAATTAGGCAGGTGTTTTAATGGGTTTCCATAGTTATTAGGATAAAAGCCAAACTCTTTAACATGGCCTGCAAGACCATCTATAGTCTGCTCAGTGCCACCCTTTTCAACCTCTTCTCCCTCTCCCCCACTTTGTCCTCCAGCCCTGCTGGCCCTCATAGGTCTCAACTGTGTCACACTCCCTTCCTACCATCAGGACTAAGCCCTCCATTGTTGCTGCGCCGCCACTGCTTCTCGCCTAGTTACAGCCTACCTCTTTTTCAAATCTTAGCCTTCCCTCACCTGACATACCCTCCTCCACTACACACACACACACACACACACACACACACACACACAATCACACACACACACACACACTCACACACACACACACTCACACACACACACAGGCTAAATTAGGTCTCCTTCATTGCCCTTTTCTGAGCTTGTAGTTATTTATCTATTTGTATGGTATTTTAATGATGCTTTCCCCCAGATTTTAAGTTTTATTGAAGGCAAGGACAGTGACTGGCTTTGTTCATTATAATATCCTCACATTCTAACACAGAGCTTGGAACAGAATAGGGACTTAAAAATATTCATTGCATGAATGAAGCAGTCCTCCTAATCTGCATCTTCCCAGCACTGCCTATGGCCAAATCCATTAGAAAGGTCTCCACCTCCAATGCCTGGGCCAAGCCCACTTGTCTTTCACCATCTCTACTGTTAACTCCCCAGTCCAAGCCAAAATCCTATCTTGGATTTTGTAAAGTCCTCCAATCCGGCCTCCGTGCTTTGGTTCTTGCCCATCCATCTACTCCACACCATTCCATCTATTCTTCTCCTGACAAGCAAAGTGACCTTTCAAACAGCAAATCAACTGAAATCACTTTACCACTGAAAACTTCCAATGGCCTCTTGCTGCAGTTAAAATCATTAGCAACTTACCGCGGTCTATAAAGTTCTCTGTATTCTGGCCTCTACCTCTCTATCCTTATCTCCTACTCACCCTCATTCATTCTGTTTCAGAAATACTGGCTTTCTATCTGCGCCTTGTGCTTCCAGATTGGATCCACCCTCAGAACTCTGCACGCAGTAGACCCTCTAGAACACTTCTCCTCCTCAAGGTCTTTGTCATTGTCTTCTTCTCATCAGCTAGGCCTCAACAAGGCCTTTCCTCACCACTCTTATAATGTGCCCTCTACCCTCATTCACTTCCTATCCTATATATGTCCTTGTTTTACCTATTTTATTTTAGAAAGCTCTCTAAAGCTGTGTAATTGTGCTTCGCTGTTGCCAAAATGCCACTGGGCAGTTCAGTGACTGCTTGATGACAAACACAGCTGCAAACACCACAGCACAATGGAGCCTCTGGTGAGAAAGCCTTCTATCACAACCTTAATGATTTGAAACTATCCCTTCTTGTTTGTTTGCTGTGACCCCTGCCCCTGTCACCTGCTGCTCAGAGGATTTAGGAGACTTTACATTATATCCATTGTTTTCACTTAGAACAATGCCTATCACAGAACAGGCATTCAACGTATATAACCTAGATAAAGGATAGATTTGGTCCAAACCCTTTCATTTTAAAGGGAAAGCTGTGTTATAAATCATAGATGAGAGGAATGGATAGAGAAGGAAAATTGACAGTATGTCTAAATATAAGCAATGTAATCCCCAAAGGCAATAACTTGGAATATTTCCAAAACTTGTGAGTTAGGAAAAGCTAGTCTTCTCTTTGCCACTAGGAAAAAAATGGATATAGATTTTATTATTAATATGTATTCTGGATTCTCAGAATTCAACATTAATATGTAAATGTCCACTTAGACTTTTTAAAATTCTGCACATGCTTGCTGACACTTGGCAGAAGGCACAGTACAACACTGGACATGGCACTTTGAGGCCTTGGGAGTTGCTGCCTGGTGAATATGTATGATTCATTTTCACTTTTCAGATCAGACTCATAGTTATTGATATCAAACGTACCTGTATTTTAACTGGTGTTTTATTTTTCAGCCCCCAACTCTAACATAAAATGTAATTGAAGCTCAGTTAATATCAACTAATACAGGATTATCCTGAAGTAAATTCTCATCTAAATGACTTCAGTCAGAAATTATATCATTATTTCCCTTTATACTTAAGCTTAATTCAGTTTAAGGTTGGAGATATTTTTAAGTATTTATTACAGCATGAAGTATCTATTAACTGACACTGTCCAAATGATTGAGGCATATATAATATAAACCACTCTGTTAATTGCTACTGGTTATAAAAATAGCTGCAATAAGTATGAATCACCTTTGTATGCCTGAGTATCTAATGGTTCCCTATTTGAAATAGGGAACAATTGGAAGATTAGTGAGTTAAGAAGAATATGATCTTGGGTCATGATTTCTGCCTCAGTTTTTCAGAGGATAGTTATATCTTAGAAGAAGAGTATGCCATCAAGAAGAACAACGTTCTAGGGAGGGAGACGCAAGAGGGAAGAGATATGGGAACATATGTATATGTATAACTGGTTCACTTTGTTAGAAAGCAGAAACTAACACACCATTGTGAAGCAATTCTACTCCAATAAAGATGTAAAAAAAAAAAAAAGAAGAAGAAGAAGAACGTTCTGAAAAACATTCAGAGCCTAAATCAGTAACATTCTCAAAGGAAATTCTTACCTCTTCCTAATACCCCAGATTTATTACAAAGATAAGACCTCTTAATGGAGAACAGGATCACCAGACAGCTTGATTTAGTCAAAAACCATGCTGGTTAGGTAGCCAACAAAAAAGGTATTTCTTGGCCCAGGACTCTACTCTATTTAGTAAAACTCTGCCCATTAGTTATGTCTGGACTTCGATTATGCAGGGCTGCCAAGAAAGATGAGAGCTAGTCGTTACAACATAACATTTTCCACATAGTTATTCTTGAATTCTGGTGGTTTGGAAATCTGGGGGTCTTAGGTAAAATCTATTGTGGAGCCAGTGATCACAGCTGTAAACCAGAGATCTTTTTGCCTTCTTTTTCTCAATCCATGATCACCAATGATTTCATCACAGAACTAGTGCTCTACTAACAACTGACAACAATATTTCTAGTACATGTGCGTTGTCATAAATGGGCCATTTCCCTCTCATGGGACAATAATTGTCAAGGGGACTTGTTCTGTTATGAGGTGTTTTCTTAGATAATATCTAACCCCATTAAGGCTACAATTCTGATTACCCTCCTTCTTATCCTCTAAAGGAAAATTAATTTTTCCCCACACCACCACTCACAAATTAACCAGAACACCAAAAGAACAAATCAAAGTTTGGAACATACCACCACCATCCTGTCCCAACCAACTGGACATCTGGGGTACACATTTCTCTACTATATATATATATATTTCTATTTCAATGCCACACCTCACCTTCCATTCAAGACACTTTCTTAATTTACATCCAGAACTTCTCCCCATTTCTTGGGCTGGACAACAAATTTGCTCCAAGACTTCTCAAACTAACTATGGTCAGAGTAGCTGAACCTCACAACTCCCAGGGCTGAAGTGCATTTACTTTTTTATTGGGTCATTTTCCAACTTTAATACCATTAATCCAGTGACCTTCAAACTCCCTGAACAACCTGAAGTTTCATGTGTTCTTTATCATTCTGTCTTCTATCACACAAAAAAATCACAACAGGAAACTTCATTCGCTACCTGATTTTGAATTCTAATTCAGAGATATCCCTAATTAAAGCTCTGTGGACTAGAAGGAATACAGAAATATATCCTGAAGAGTCAAAATTGGAGGCTCAGCAAACTTAAACACACACTTTGCCTGCTTAGGCATTTCACCAGGACAACGAACCATGCCGGTCCAGCCAGGAGCATGTGGGAAGGAAGGATGATGCCAAGATCACCATAATCAGAGTCCTCATCCCAACCCCAAGGACCGTCATTCCACTGAGGGTGAGAATGACAGCCTCACAGAGCCCCCAGAGAACCTAGACATCTTAGTAAAACCCAAATGTAGACAGAAAATATGTTTTTGTTTTTTCATCAAACACAGATCTAAGACTTCTGGATACAGAGCTTGCCTATCATTGGCCCTCAAGGCACCAAACCTGACTAGCTCACCAAAGTTATTTAAGAAACAAATATTTGGAGCTTCAAGTATAAGTCTGTGCCACCTCCACTGCTGAGGATCTCTGTCTACACTGCAGCTGTCCCTTGGCACTTTCCCTGATGTCACAGCAGCCCCGAGGAAACACTCCTCACTTGCCTATTGCACTGTTTATTAAACTCCTTCAACTTCAACTTTGCCTTTCTGGTACTATGATGCCTTCTACCTACTAGGCACTTAAGCTCTGTCCTTGATGGTGCTATCAGGACCCTGTCTCTACCGAGGTACCCACTTGTACTTGAAACCCAGGGATTGCTTTATAAGTCAGCCTGACGCCACTGGATAGGATAGATACTGTGGGACCAGCTCGACACTGTCAGATCTGAGGACACCCTTACTTGCAAATCAGCCTTACCTTAACTAAGCACTGGGGCTAACTCTTACTAGCTTCCACATTGATGAAAGAAAGATCAGTGTAAAATCCCTAGGGCAAGAAGTCCTGAGACTGTGTAAGCTTATCTTAGAAAATTCATTTATGACTTGTAGCAGAATGTATCAAGCCAATAGCCTGGATGAGGGTCAGAATTAACATTCCCTGCAATGAACCTAGATGTAGCTTAAAGGAACTAATGGGATTGTCACCATGATAAACAGGAATTACTGACAGTTTTGCATCCTCAAGGGTGCCAAGGGACCAAGGACAGGCATAATTCCATCTGCTGTGTCCCTTGCTCAATGCAACCCATTAAAAATATCATGAAATCTCTTTAGTGGATTATAAGCAGTTTTTTAAAAAATGGAATAGAATAGAAAATATCAAATGCATCACACATAGTAAGGATAAGTGTAATTTACAAGTTTTATATGTGTATGTGTGTGAATGCTTACGTGCACACTAGGCCCCAGTGCAAAGCGTATTCCTCAATACACAAACACTACTTTGATAAAGTATTCTTCTTTCTTTACAAGAGTCATAACATCTTCAGAACAGGGAGGTATCCTTACTTCTATATGAATTCACCTTCAGGAATTTTATTGTCCTTAATAAAAACACTAGTATTGGATTTTTTCATTTTTGAATGGTTTCACTTTTGAAAAGGTGTGTATACATTGAAAGTACTGGCTCTTCTTTAAAAGGATGTACAATCCATATTTAGTAAATGGCACTCTAACTCATCTGGCTCTCTGGTCTTCTACCCTCAATCCTCCACCCCACCATTCCTACAGTCTGACAAAATGCAACCATTTTCATTCACCTTTTTGTACATCTAAGTACCCAGTTTTCCAAACTTACATTTAGCACTCCCTGTAGTGCAATAAAACTGTTACAAGCTTTTGTTCAACTGATACTGAATTCTGGTTTCCTTCTCTGAATCTCAAACATTCTTGAGGTCTTTGTGCCTTTAGTGGCCAGATCACATCATTATCCTTTAAGCCTCTTGAATACCTTTAGAATTTATGATTCAAAGACAGCTGTCGACCCAGCAGTAGCTGTCTGGACTAACTGAATCCTCACCCTAAATATCAGACAAAGGAGGGGAAAACCTGGGCTGAGAGTCCATAAATGCTTGGGTTTGGTTTGTCGTTTAACTGAGATCTTCAATGACATCATTCCAAGTGGATTTTAAACCTCTGCTTTTACTTTCAGGGATTTCTGATGCAAACACATTCATATACCATAAAGAGTAAGAGTTATACCAAGGCGTGCACACAAAATGCCAAAAAGTCTCTACAAAGAATAGTTCATTTCATATCTACTCATTCACAACAGAATAAAACTGTTTATAGAGTAGACAAGCAGGCATTCCCATTCCACATAATTAAACTATAACTCAGCTTTAACAATTTGATCTATAAAGGCAATTAGCTTCTGCAGAACTTGGAAACTGTTTGTCCTGACGGATTATGAAATGTGTCACAGAGAAGTGTACAATTTAGTGTCTCAGAGTCACCATCTGAAATATAAATAATGTTTTGGAGTTTCAACTAAAATAAATACAGTCCTAAAAAAAAGTAAAAATAAAGATGAATCAGTTTCTCAGGAACCCTGTAACAAAGAGTGGAATGAGTCAACAGATGTGCAGTTCACTCAACATTTTACTTCTTTAGGATTTTAAACATTTCATACTTTTCTTTGAGAAGACCTATTTAGTTTAAAGGGCATCTTGTGTCATTGAATTGAGGATCAGAAAGAAGAGAAAGCAAAGAGGATTTAGATTACACGAGGGAGGACAGGGCTCCTTATGCATTGGAGGATGCTGTTCTCGCCTTGAGGATATTTTGTTTCTGTCTAGACTGGTTTGAGAATGGTCTTGGTCAGAGGTGGTTATAGAATCATTTATGATCCTGCCCCCTTTTTTATTCTGCAATACTCCATATAACCACCAGGAGACAGTACACTAGGGTGAGACTGTGTTTCTCAAGAACTGTGAGACAGAGGAAGAAAGAGAAATATTCATGAATTATCTTTTTTTTTTTTTAATTGTGGTACGCGGGCCTCTCACTGTTGTGGCCTCTCCCATTGCGGAGCACAGGCTCCGGACGCACAGGCTCAGCGGCCACGGCTCACGGGCCCAGCCACTCCACAGCACGTGGGATCTTCCCGGACCGGGGCACGAACCTGTGTCCCCTGCATCGGCAGGCGGACTCTCAACCACTGCGCCACCAGGGAAGCCCCCATGAATCATCTTTGAAAAAAGCTCTTCCCTCCATTTTCTTTGTTTTCTCCTTCAAAACCTCTTTTTGTTTGGATTATTTGAGATTCTAGATGGATTCACTGATTTTGCCTATTTTTCCTCCATTTTCCAGTTTCTGCCTTTTTGTTCTATATCATGTAAATGTATTCCTGATCTCATCCTCTGATTCTTCTTTTGAACTTCTCTCTTCTGATATCATATGATGATGACAGAGTCTACCTGCCTCTTATTCAGGCGTTTAGATAAACATTCCATTTTTATCCTCAGCTACTCATCACAGAAGTACTTGTTTCTTCCAACGCTGTGCCTTTGTTGGTCAGTATGATAGGTTTGTCTTCACCTGAGCTTTTCACTTTTCCGTTACTAGTCATTCATCTTTTTGAGCTTCCAAAATTTTGTTACTATAGTCTTCTTTCCCATTCTTTAGTGAAAACAGCTTTTCTGTTTGTTTAAAGGGATTTCAAGAAGTAGCAACGGTAAGCATGCATAATCAATCCATCACATTACACTGAATATCTTCCAAATTAACTTGATGGGTTTCTCAATAATGATGCCACTCCAATCCCTGCTATTACTGAATTACTAGTTCTAACCTTGTGTGATTCCAGTTAAACTCTAAGGTATCTGAATCTTGTACAAAATGACCCATTTCCAGAAACAAACAAACAAACAAAACCTGATGGACACAGCTGTGTCATTCTAATGAGTTCATCCTAAAGAGATAATCTGTAACTTCCTACAACCTATATCCATGACTTCTTCAGACAGAAAACATTTCCAGGAACTATTAAAGCTTGCTTTAGCAACTTCTTCCCCTATCCTTGACTCATATTAACCAATTCTTCCCATTGCTTCTCTTTCTTAATCTCTACCCACATGCCAAGGAAACCTTACCTGTAATATTTTCAGCTCTCCTCCCATGACTTCACAATTTAGATTCATCCAGTCACTGTGTCAGATACCTGAGTCAACCTTGACTCTCTTTCCTCATGTTTGATCAGGTACCAAATCCTGCCAGTTCATCCTCTTGAGTATCTCCTAACGTGTTTCCTCTTCCTTTGCTCCCCAGCCCCTGACTCAGTGCCTGTGTCAGGTATACAGCTGGCCCGTTGGTCCATCCAATCTTCCCCCTTGAATCTATCACCCACACTGCAGAAGCAATCTTTCTCACACATACATACACACATATGTGTATACATATTTTTGTTAAAATTATCTGATAGCTACCAACTGCTGACAGAGAAAATAAAAATTCTTGAACTGGTACACTGGTACACATTTTTAAAATCTTGGCCCCTGGACTTATTTCATCTCTGCTCTTCCCCAACCAACACCCTGAGCAGCAGCCACATGAAACTGCTTGTGGATTCCCAAATATGCCATATTTTATCTTTATACTGCTGAGTTTGTATATACTTTTTTATCTCTGTGGAATGTCCTTCCTTAATTGAGTTTGTTTTCTGAAATCCTATTGTGTTCCACAGTGTTCAATGCAATTCTCTCTTCCTCTGTGCTTGCCTAGCGTTTTTGTTCTCTCTAACCCTATGACTTGTTTACATGTTTTCCTTTCTAGACTGAGTTATTTAGAGCAGGGACTTTGCCTTTATCCTTATGGCTGTTAGGTAGCACAGAGTCTGGCACTAAGGCATGTAACAAATATATAGAATAAACAACTCATTAGAATCTGCTGCTTTCTCACTATTTCTCTAGATATTACCAGATTGAATCTGTCTGTTCCCATCTTTACTGGGAACCACAGCCTGAACACTTGATATATTTAAAGAACAATAAAGATGACTATATAATAGTATAAAACCGTGTTGAGACTAGGTTTGGCACATAACAATTTTCTTATGTTAAAATTTAATGTTAAATATTATACTTTTTCATAAATAGTATACTTTTTCATCAAATCTGCAAAACTGAGATTGCATATATTTGAAATATATTTTTCATTGATCAAAGGTGGAGTATACAATTAATTGAATTCATACCATAATTAAGTTATATGATGTTATATTTACTGAAGTACTAACTATAAATAAAATAGAGATTATAAGTAGCAACATGGATATGGGCAATAAGAACAAGCTACATCACTTTCCCACCCTCTCTTACTCTTGGCTCCAATACTGTCATAATCAGAATGTCATAATTAAGTGGGCTAGACTTTAGGATATCACAAATCTAGATACACATTTGAATTACCTAGGGAGTATTTTTATCCCACCATCATCGTCATCATCTTCACAAAAGTAATGCATACAATTTAATAAGAAATTCAAATAATGCAGATTATATGAAACAGAGTATAAATGCCCCAACTCTCTGATTCCATTCCCAAGAGGAAACTACAATTTACTAAAGAGTGTATTAAAAAGTTTCTTTTAAAAATGTTTAGGTCTTTATACATCTACCTGTCCAGCATCTACCACCCATGCCCGTCACACACACACACGCACAAAACCACACCTATATTTTTATAAAACACAAATGGAAATATGCCATACATGCTAGTCTAATATTGCTCTTTTCACTTAAGAGTGATCTTGGACATCTTTCCATGTCAGCTCATGGAGATACACCTTATTTCTCACTCTTTTTAATGATTAAGTCCTATTCCATTCATTCAAAAGTATCTTCTGAGAAACTACCATGTGCCTGGCACCAAGCCAGATACCTAGAAGTAGAACTGAGAAGAACCCAGCAGCACACCCCGCCCCAAGTACAAAACCGCCTATGGCCCCTGCCTGTATTTTGTAGAAAAGCTGAAGTCTCCCAGGCCTCCTAGAGTCACACAAGAGCAGACTTGAGCAGCTAATGATTAGGACAATAGAGTCACAGGCTCAGTGTCTGATGCACACTCCTGAGCTGTTTTACAGATACTATAACTGCCACCAGAGGACATGACATAAGCTGCTCTTGAGCAATACTGGATCTATGGCTAGCACAATTCCAAGAACTGGCCTCAGGAGATTGGGATTAACGTTCTTACTCATAATAATCTACATCTTTGTAGGCATCAAAATAATAGTAGCTTGTTCTGACCGAATATGTAAGTGGGCAACTAAAATTGTCAGCAAAGTGATGTTACAGACCCATGTTGACATCTTCTACTCTGAGAATATGGTGCCCTATGTCAGCATGAAAAAGTTATAGAAGATGGACCTTTGCCCCTAATCACATAGAAATGGAATGATGTTTGACAGTGGGGAATTGAAAGCAGCTCTTTTGCCCCTTTCCTGTTTGCCCATTTCTGTTCCCCTCTAACTTTGAAAGAATCTAATTAACCTGTTGATTCTTTTCCTAGATAAAAAGAAGAATGAAGAATTAAGTAGTTAAAGAATGACTAGCTCTCTACCCCCAAACAGCCTCCTTAGCAATACAGCAGACAGATCACGTGGGCAAGATAACATCTGAAGAGAGATCCAGCCAGACTGCACACAATGGAGAATGATGCAGAACCCCCAACCTCCTGCCTCGATCATTCACGGAGATTCTTCCCCCCTTTTTCCCTTTAAAAACTGTCATGGCGGATCAGAATCTTTGGAGTTGGTCTCTGGACATGAGTCCACCTTCTCTCCAGATTGCCAGCTTTTCTGATTAAAGCACCTTTCCTTTCTATTGACACCTGCCTCTTGAATTATTGGCTTTGGAGCAGTGAGCAGCTGAGCCTGAGGTCAGTAACAGAAGTGACCCTAGACTCTGCCTCATACCCCATGGGCTGCATTCCCCATATTAAAATCCATCTATAGCTCCATCACCCAGAGAATAAAGTCTAAAATAACATATCATACAAAGCCACTTTTATAATTCTCAAGCCTGAGTGCTACCCTTCCTTGCTTTAAACCTTTTTTCTGTAACATGAATAACTTGCTCCTCTCCACACACTTTGGGTCTGGCCAGTTGGGAATCTGTGTATGATCCTGATACACAGCCTGATTTGAGGACTGCTAGCCTATAAGACATGTTCTGAGAAGTGCTAGTAGTGTTACCCACATGCTCATTTGGTCATTCAGTTAACAAATCCTTATGAGGCACTCTACTGACCACTAGAGACACAAAGACGAAAAAGTCAGAAAGAGAAAAACAAATATCGTATATTAACGCATATATGTGGAACCTAGAAAAATGGTACAGATGAACCGGTTTGCAGGGCAGAAATTGAGACACAGATGTAGAGAACAAACGTGTGGACACCAAGGGGGGAAAGATGAGGGAGAGGGGGTGGTGGTGGTGGTGGGATGAACTGGGAGATTGGGATTGGCATGTATACACTGATGTGTATAAAATGGATGACTAATAAGAACCTGCTTATAAAAAAATAGATAAAATAAAATTCAAAAATTAAAAAAGAAAAAGATTCCATCTCTGCTTTTAAAGGAGATTAAGTCTAATGGAGAGATACATGTGAAACAGCAAGAAATAATAACAACAGAAAACAGTCTGAGGGCTTTTACTCTAAGTCAGGTAATCTATTTCATATATGTATGACTGCATTTATCCTTATAATAACTCTAAAAAGTGAATTTTATTATTATTATCAACATTATTTATTCTCATTTTATAAAAGGTAGAGAAATAAAGTTCAGAAGCTGAGGCAAAGAGAAGTCAAGTCAAGCAATCTGCTAATAAACACAATATAGTAAAATTCTGCTAGCATATACAGTATAAGATTTTTTTTCTTAATTTCTGACTTTCCTTCTGTCTCCATTGTTTGCCTTTGGGGGACACCTCTGAACTCTGGAGTCTCTGAAATGCAAGTCACAGGAATTCAGAGCCCAGTCACTGCCTGAGGCCATCCAGCTCAGAGGATTTTATCTTGCGAGACTCTCTGGGGCCTAGAGTGCTCTTTCAAACCTGAAGGCTGTCAGTCCTGGGCAAGAATTCCAACTCCAACAAATGACTTTAAGCAATGTGAGGAAGATGAGGAAGATAAACCCATTTTGATAAATGATATGGCTAAGAGTATTAGCTACAATAGCTCTTCCTGTTTCTGTCTCCAAAATTAAATGATTCTGTGGTGTTTGAATTTGCCTTCTTTATAAATGACTGAGAATTCTGCACCTCATGGGTATAGCATGTGTAAGATGCTGACCAAGTCGGCCTTAACATTTCTCTCAGCTTGACTAAACTAGTCAAGCTTCTTCAAGATGATAGGATCCAACCTCCTTTTCCTTAGAGCATTTACTTTAGAAAATTTGCAACTGAATTCTTTCTCTGCCCCTATGAGATGGAAATCTTCTCTCGGCTTCTTGCCAGTTTTGCAGCTCAGGAATGTCTTTCTCAAGGACCTAGGAGATATTCGTTTGAAATGTAACCAACAAAAGACATAGCACCCCTGTCTCCCCGTCTCTGTGGGAGGGTAGGAGCCTAACTTCAATTAGCACCGATTAGCAAATACAGGTGACCTAATCACACTGACCAACCCACCTACTAATGCCCTCCAGCATTTCCCCACCAGCTCACCCCATCACGTAGCACTTAGAAACTCTCCTGCCTTTCTTTCAGAGGAGTTAAATTCAATCTCTCTCCCCTACTGCAACAGTCTTGAGCAAAATCTGCTCAGCCAGTTTAACTCTGTCTGATACAATTTTTCTGTAACAGTGCTAAACACAAAATCATAAATAAGGACATTCAGCACCCCATTCCCAGGAGAATAGGAAAGAAAGTAGGGTTATGTGTCACAAAATTCAAAGGCCCTAGGATTTTGGGGGCTATAGGTCTAATATATCAGAAGAGGCTGTACAGTCAGTTTTCTTTTAAAATATAATTCTTTCTGCATTGTTGGTGTAGAACGGGAAACATCTGTTTCTTGTTATATGAAAGACTGACATATCACTATGAAGAAAAATCTATTCCACAAACTCTAAATTCATCTTATAAATAGTCATGCTTTCCATGAATATGCTGAAATATTAAAGGTACATGATTTCAGTTTTAAAATTTTTTCAAAACATGAAATGAGTAAGAACAGAGAAATCTGACCCCTCACCACCTTCTGTGACCTGTTAATAGGTCTCTGGAGTTCATGATATATTAATTTCACCTTAGAAAATGCTAACTCTTTTAAAAAACATGTTATAGGTTACATCCAGTTGCTATTGAACTTGAAACACCAAATCCGGATGACTAAAAAAATACTTTTCAATTAAGCAAATCGATGCCCATAGGAGAACATTAGAAGTGAATGGACTCTTGCCCAGGAAATAGCAGGCAAGTGCAATTGTAGTATATTGAGTTGCCAGAAGATAGTTTCTTAGGCTTGCTGATGCTAATATTTAAAAACACATTAAAATCATGATACAACTGAGAAGTTATGATTTCTTGCAATTATAGAAACAGATAAATTACAACAGGCCAATTGTAAAAATTTCTGAAATTGTGCCGCTATCCTTTGTCCAGCATCCCAGGAGACATCTTAGTTAGGTGTCATCAAAACCCACATTTATATCTCCACTCCTCTGCAGCCCTGAGCTCCAGGCTCACATTCAATGGCCTAAGCAACAGCACCACTTCGATGATTAATAGGCATTTCGTAATTATCATACCTAAAGTCAAGGTTTATACCTCATCTAACTATTTTGCCCCTATCTTCCACTCCTTAAGAAGTGGTACCTACCACTACCTCAGACCTCAAACCTTAGAATTATCCCCGACTCCTCTTTCCCTGGCACCCCATTAGCAAGACTTACCAAAAAAAATTTAAAAAAAAGCAAAACAAACTAAACTAACCCCCCCCCAAAAAACCCACTTTGCCACTTTTAAAACATCAATCCAACCACTTCTCATCATAACCCACCTCTTCAAGCCACCACTGTGTCCAGCTCGACTTCTGCATTAATCTCATATTCTTTATACCTCCTTTCCCATAGTCCTATATACACACAAACCTTCACAATGCAATCAGAAAGAACAGTTACAGTTCAAACCAAAGCACGGCACTTCCCTGCTCAAATCTTTCCATTGCTTTCTCCACCACATGAGAATGAAAACCAAAGCACTCAGCATGCTTTTTTCTCCATTTTTATTGCTTGCCAATTCCCAGCCTTGCTGTCTCCTCTCCAGTGAGAAAACAAAGCTCCTTCTTCTCCTGGGGCACTTACACTTCCCTTTGCCTGGAATGTTTTATCCCCAGAATTTTGCAGCTGACTAGCTCTGACACTTAATTCAGATCTTTGCTCACATATCACCCTTTTAGGAAGAACTGACTAATGTAGCCTCCTCCTTTTCATTCTCCTCTTTATCACTTCATTCTGTATTTTAATCTGTTTTTGTTTTGTTTTTTCTTTTGTTTGTGTTTTTGACTTTCACTCTGTAGTACTTAGATTATAGGTATGCTTATTTGCTTACTTTCCATCTCTTCCCACCAGAATGTAAGCACTATGAAAGCAGGGACTTCGTCTCTTTTTTTTTTTTTAATTGTTGGATTGTCAAAGGCTGGTAAGATGTCTGGCACACAAACCCTGTAGGGTTTAAGAAATATATGGTGAATGACTACATGCTTTCCATGCTCCACAGACCCTGAAAGAGACATCACTTTCCTCCATCAACCAGCTCTTCCTCCAATGACATTTTGTCAGCTGTTCCTTCACTTTTCTAAATTAAAGACTTTAGAGTCTTCCATGAAATGGTTCTTCTTCTTGACACTAGACCCACTATATTCCAATCCTGTCCTTTCTTCTTTCCTCCCCACTGTCACCACCAAGTTAACTTAGCATTTCAGAATATTCTATTCCTCTCTTCCTCAGGAGACAGAGAACATGTAAGGAAAAAGATGTAAATTTGCCAATCAGCTACATGTCAAGGGCAGCTGAGTCCAGGAAAAGGGATGAGCTCTAAAAATAGAATGTACAAAATTAAGAAGGGAGAGCCTTGCAAGATACCCACAGTGGAGAGTAAAGAAGAAAAAGAAAACGAAGTGATATCGAGAACTAAAACATTGCCTGCCATATCAGTAAACAAAGGCTGTTGCAGCCATCAAGCCATCACATTACCGCCACCAGGATGGTGAGCCCTGAGGGAGCTCAGGATGGAGACAAACAGGCTGCCCACTGCCAAGCCCCTCTAGCAGTCAGCTGCTGCAGCCATCCTCCACAGTACACCCTGAGGAAACTCAGGATGAGAAAACACAGGATACTGCCCCCTGATAGCTGAGGTACATATCAAAGGAATGATTTCAATGAGCCCAGACTCTTGCGTCTTCCCATACACAGAAAAGCACTAAATTCTTTAACTTGAGATATCTGGTTTTCTTTAATTTACAGTAACCATTTGATGTTCCGACTACCTGATCTTTTGTTGCAAAAACTCCTATATATTCTGCCTGCCCCTGCTTGCTTCTTCGGAACAGTTTTTTCAACGTTATCTGAGATGCTGTGTCCTGGGCTTGAATTACTGAGAAAGTTCGCCGAATAAAACAACTCTGAACTTTTAGGTTGTGCATTATTTTCAGTTGACAACATCAAGAGCAGAATTTAAAAAGCAGTACCGTCTCCTTCACGCTGCGTCCAGAGCTAGTTTACTGATATACAGATTGATCATTCACCCTTCTAAAACTTTTCAAGGACTCTCCATTTCTAATACACACTGAAGCCCAAAATCTTTAGATTTGAGGCCTGAAGCCACATTTCTCACTGTCTCTCTACATATACCCTGTACTCACAGCAAAGCAAATTCCATTTTTCTCAGATACAAGTTCATGACCTGATTCCCTCAGTTCCAGTGAATTCTTAATAACCTCCCAACCACCTTTCTTGAACGGCTGGATAGCATTTACAGCACTCTGCATTAAAAGTATTTTTAAGCATGCCTGACTTCACTATCCTTCTGGACTATGAAATTTTTAAGGAACAAGGACTGTATCTTATTTGTAGCTCTAAAACTAAATGTTACCTCGAAGAATTTAATTTTTCTGAATCCTCAGTTTCCTTATTAAACAGGAGAAAGAATACTAGTAATAACTACATAGTATGTTGAGAATTAAATAATTTATCCAAAACATTTAGAATAGCCCTGACCCATAAGAGTTAATTATTACTATTATCATTTTTTAAATTATTACTATTAATTGCACCTCCCCATCTCATTATCTAGGATTTGGCTGGTATTCAATATTGCTTTTAAAAGAGCAAGGGGATATCTGAAAAAGTACATTCTGCAGGGGGGCAGGGGGAAGGTCTTTAAGCACATGCCAGGTGATGCAAAAAAGGCTCAAAGTCCAGGTAGCAATAAAACATCCCCAAGCTAGGCAAGCAAGTATGAGGAATTTCATAAAATGAGGAGAACACTGAAGAGTTACAGAGAGAGGTGACTAGAAGAAGAGGCGATGTTCAAAATCTACTCTTTCAACCAGTTTTGCAATGATGGGAGGGAGCAAGGTTAGGTATTGCAAGTGGTAACAAGTCAAATAAGAAATCCGGGCTTCCCTGGTGGCGCAGTGGTTGAGAGTCGGCCTGCCGATTCAGGGCACACGAGTTCATGCCCCGGTCTAGGAAGATCCCACATGCCGTGGAGCCGCTGGGCCCGAGAGCCATGGCCGCTGAGCCTGCGCGTCCGGAGCCTGTGCTCCGCAACGGGAGAGGCCACAACAGTGAGAGGCCCGCGTACCGCAAAAAAAAAAAAAAAAAGAAATCCACATTTGGTCGCTTTTAATAGGCCAGTTTCTAAGAGAAGCAAAGCTGCACTTGAAAAGGATAAGCTTGGTGATATGCACCAAAGTATATGTCGGGAGGCGGGAAGACAGGAAGAATTACTGCAGCCTCAGGGCCCCAGATCAGAAAAAAGAAGAAGAAAGGAAATTATTTCATAATTGAAGGAAAAAAGAGGAACTTTCTGTGGAATCATCCAAGTCTGCTTTTCCAGTCCTCCTCCTGACCACTGACACATATTTTTGAGAAGCAAAATAGTTGGAAGGGCAAGAAAAGCGCATGTAGATTTCTGGCAAGACACCCACAGACTCATTAACACCATCTGATCCATCCAGCCCAGAACTATGTAGCATGAAAAATAAATTCTGAAAATAAGGCCTCGATGTCTCCCTAGAGGCACAAACATAAAGGAAATAGCTCTTTGCGGAATTTTACTTCGGGCTGTTTGGCAAACCCAAGCAGACGCAGATCCATCCACCAACACTTAATGAACACAAACTAATCATGTCACATTTTGCTCTGGGCAGTTGGTATTCTAAAATTAAATGCAAGCTCCCACTTGCTACCCATAACAGAGCTGAAAGAACTGTCCAACACTGACAGAACAGATTTTCCTTCTTGAATCAAGCATAGGAAGTGTGTAAGATTTGGGGTTAATAAGTGTGTCAGAAAGGGACTGAACAGACGGATGAAGGCTAAAAGTGTCTAGAAGTCAGAGGCTTGTTTCAGCAACACAGTCAGCAAATTTGGCTTTTTCTTTCTGGAGCACACATTTCTGCGGCATTTTGTGAGTACTCGAAAGTTTGTCCCTAAAACCAGGTTAATAACTTCGCAAGACTTAATGGATAATGGGGAACAGAATTCAGTTTAAGAATTTACACCATTCTTTACACCACTAGTTTTACATCAATGGCAGAAGTGTGGGGGAATGGAAGGCCATGGGCTTATCTGGGTTACTTGAGGTCCCCCATTAGCTTCTGTAAATTCTTCATGTCCTGGGTTAAGTAGATATTTTGGGAAAAGAAAAAAAAAAAGCTGGGGACTTCCCTGGTGGCGCAGTGGTTAAGAATCCACCTGCCAATGCAGGCGACACGGATTCAGGCCCTGGTCCGGGAAGATCCCACATGCCATGGAGCAACTAAGCCCGTGCACCACAACTACTGAGCCTGTGCTCTACAGCCTGCAAGCCACAACTACTGAGCCCGCGTGCCACAACGACTGAAGCCCGCGTGCCTAGAGCCCGTGCTCCACAAGGGAAGCCGCTGCAATGAGAAAACCGTGCACTGCAATGAAGAGTAGCCTCCACTTGCCGCAACTAGAGAAAGCCTGTGCACAGCAACGAAGACCCAACACAGCCAAAAATAAATAAATAAATTTATTTATTTTTAAAAAGCTGTGATTATGATATGTTCCCAGGGTACTCCTCTTAGTCTGCCTGATCCTGATGTACTTATAATCATGACCTGAGCTGTGTCCTTTTGTCTAGAAAATTTTACATGTCAGGTTCTTGTAAAGCTGTAAGGGGACACCGCCATACCCGTTCATTTATGAATGGACTGTGGCTGCTTTGGTGCTACAATGGTCAAGCTGAAAGTTACAACAGAGACTGTATGGCCCACAGAGCTGAAAATATTCATCTGGACTTTGAAGAAAAAGTTTACTGATCTACTTTTAGATGATTAGGCAAGTCAGGCAGTGTCTCAATAACCTTTTAATATATTCAGTATTGTTTTTACCATTGTTTGTGACTCAGGGATCATCTCAGACTTTCCTCATTTCAGACTCACTTGAATTCTGGCCAGAACCATATTTTTACCAGCTTATGAATATTATAAATGTTGGAAATCTGTCTACCAAAAGTCACACTCACATTCAAAAGAACTAACAACACTCTGGGGAAAATCTCTAAGAGTGCAAGAAATGAAGAAAAAGCAGAGCAGTGCAGGGCTTTGTGACCACCTAGAGGAGTGGGATGGGGAGGGTGGGAGGGAGGGAGATGCAAGAGGGAAGAGATGTGGGGATATATGTATAACTGATTCACTTTGTTATAAAGCAGAAACTAACACACCATTGTAAAGCAATTATACTCCAATAAAGATGTTTAAAAAAAGAAAAAGCAGAGCAGTGAACCAATGGTGCCTCAAAGGTCTCAAGCAACTACAAGTGGAAATTATAACAAGCATTAGATGTTCCTTGTCAGTAAAAATTACATTTCTCTGCCTCCTTAATCCTGTTCTTTGTAGAACGGTTTGCAAACACTCAAACACATTGATTTCGAGGCCTTCATTGGGGGTGGGGTGAGAAGTAATTTCTGAAGGGAGCCCTGATATTTCTAAGAGATGGGTATTCCCCTTCACTTGTCTATAAGTGATATTGTCACACTGTGTAAAACACATATTGCCATTATATGGAATTTCTTAAGGGTATAAGGATTCATGAAAAGAAAAGGAAAGTAAGTCAGGCAAAACTTTATAAAGAACTTGCTTGTGAAAGTCAGATGAAATACTAAATAAGGAAGAAAAGGTCAGGTCCTAAAACTATGTTTGAAAAAAAGGTAAGGGGGATTCAAGCAAAACCATATTTCTAATGGTAGAACTTTTTTCAAATCATATTTTAATTGCAGAAATATTGGGTTGGCCAAAAAGTTCATTCGGGTTTTTCCCTAACATCTTACAGAAAAACCTGGTAGTTGGGGATCTTTCGTCCAGGTGGGCTCTGGGAGGATGGAAATGCTGAGGAAAAGTAATATTGCCTTGATTTTAGCTAATGAGTGCTATTGTTTCTTCATCTATAGCCTGTTTTTATAAATACAAGGATTTCTATCTGTTTACTGACAAGAAGTTGACATTCCTGTTACTGTTTTTGATAACTCAAATTAAATCCTTTCTTCCTTTTTTCCTCTAATAGTTATTTGTGCACAAACTGTGTTAGGATTTAAAAATATAATTTTAAAATCTGAGGATCCCAGCTGTCACGGAGTTTATAGCCAAAAAGTGGTTTGTGAGGAGAAGGGTTAGTATTTAGAAGAGAAACATCTGAAAGTTTACAGACTGAGCCAATGTCCTCTTACAAAACTTAGAGGGACAAACATGGAGGCAATTATATAAAAGTTATTTTGTTGGTACTTATTATATGCCAAAAACTATCCTAAACCTTATATTATCTCACCTGGTTCTCATAATCCTATGACATAGGCACTATTATTATTATGCCCATTTTACAGATGAGAAAACTGACAATGAGGTTACATGACTTCCCAGGGCTACAAAGTAACTAGCAAAAGGAGCTGATAATCCACTGCAGGGAGACTGACTCCAGAGCCCATTTGGGAGCACTAGGCTACAATGAGGGACTGAGAAGGATATGGATGGACCGAGAAAATATAAGGAGAGGAAGAGGGAAGACTGAAGAGTGGTTTCTCCAGGCTGTGGGTATCCTGATCTCTCTGAGTCTCCTATGTGTGCCCATAACAGTTTGTGCATTGTTCAGTTAGAGAAAATGCCAGATAGCTTGTCTGTGCCTCCCCCAGACTGATACTCCTGACTCTGCCTGGTTCATATCTGGATCCCAAGAGCCTGACAATGCCTGGTCTTTGGAGGGTGCTCCATCATGTTTGCTGAAAAAATGTATATGTGTGAAAGGCATAACTTCTGAGAGGGGCAAGGAAAGGGCAAGCAGGTTCAGACAACACGCTAAAACTTCTTTATCACAACTGTTCTTACGACATTCCTTATCGAAGTTGTTTCCTTCATGACTTGCCTAAAATACCTCTATTTTGCCTGTACAACTGAACACCTGGATTTTTAAGAAAGAATGAAATTTGAGGATAATGAAGTATGGACTAAAAAGAACACCAAGTCAAAAAAAATGAATCACAGAACCTTAGAGAGCTGGACCATAGGTCAATTAAGAAACCATGATCAATTATAATTTAGGAAACTAGATTCTAGCAAGGTTGAGTGTCTTCTTCAAAGTTACCAGTTAATTAGTAGCAAAGCCAAGATCCTATCTCCTAAAAGTGTGACAGTCCTTCACTCAGTACACACTGAGGCTTCGCCCTAAAAAGAGAATGAAACAGGGATGGCACTGGGAAAGGAGAATCTGCAGGTTTACACAAAACGTTAGGAGTATAAAGAGGGATTTGATGAGGGAAATACAGAGATGCAGAGTTGAGGGTGGTAAATGAAATAAGATTGATGAACAAGTAACCGTTATTCCTTAGAACCAAAATCTCACATTATACTGACTTCCACCCACTTAAAAGTGTTTTATGTTTATTCTCACACTTTTGCCTAATATTTCTTTAGCTGGATTGTGGTGGTGGTGGGGAACCAAAAAACTTTAGTACATTGAAAATCGCTTCCCAGTATAATCATGTATGTCAAGAGAACTGGAAAAAAATGTAAGAAAAAAAGCTGTTGCTAGTGATCTTACATATTGTTTTTAATATTTAAGTGGGAAAAACAAGGTGTTGATATTTGTATCTTGATATATTATAGAATGCATCTTCTATGCCTTCCCTGGTTCTCTGTCCATTTTCATTTCGTTTATAGGACTTGCACTTTCCATTATAAGAATATTATATAGAACGTCGGGTGGGTGTAGGGCAATGGCACAGCCAGTGGAAAAAAACCTACCACTCAATGATTAGTAATACAAAAACTCAGGAATACATTTGTTTTTTGTTTGTTTGTTTAGTTTTGTTACACATTTTATTCTTAATTGGAACAATCTCAAGTTAGTCAGCCTACATAATGGCACATGATTTTGTTGTTTCTGCTAAATAAGTCAGTTAAGATTGGAATGTTATTTTAATTGAGTGAATTTATGTCAACATTTCTCAAAAAAAAGGAGGAAAGGAAGGACAAAGGAAGAAGAAAAAGGAGTTACTAGTGTGTCACAGAAGATATACCATCACACAAAAAATAATAATTTTTAAAACATTACCTCAATCCTAGAGGGAAACAAAAATGATTCCATCAAATTGTGCAGAGAACTGTGTAAAGCTTGAGAAGTGACTCAAAAGCAAGACAGATTTGAATTTCATCAAATCAGAAATGGCACAGTAATTAATAGAACCTGCAAAGAACTTGTTCATGTAACCTGTGTTTAAAGGGAGTGCAGTATTAATAATGTAAGTCTGAAGTTTCTTGCCAGTTAGTTGGATATTAATAGGTTTTTAATCCTTTAGGTTAAACTAGTCTTGAAATAACTGACCACAGATTTAGAAAGAATAATACTCTCTTGGAGTTCTTATGAAAAAAGAGGAAATGGATTGATGGCCCTCACTACTAGTTACTAGTTTACCCTCTTTCCTTTCCACTGATCACTTTAGATTATCTCATGGAGGCTGTTTTCTCTTCCTTCCAGAAGAGATACAGAGGCAATGTTAAATTTCTTTTATGTAACTATTTGCTCTAGACTTAAACAGTTGAAGGTACATTATTTTGTTACTAAATATGATCGTTAGCTTTGACTGCTGACCCTATATCTCCAACAAGCTAACAGTTCTAATAGCTCTACTAGCAAAATAGCATTTATTATTGATAAAGGATAAATAAGAGGAAGGAAACACAAGAACAAACTTATGGGTTTGAGTTCCATACTCTATAGTTAAGACTGAAGGGTTTTAATAATAAACAATAGCTTATATTAAATAAATATGTGTGGCTGAGATGGCAATTCTGTATGTTTAAACCAATTCCCTAGTGGTGGTGAAGATTATTTTTATTTTCTTTTTGTTGTTTAAATATATTTTGAGTATTTTCTTTTGCTAATTAAGGATTTTTAAAGGTCAACTATTAAGGTAGAGAGTATTCTACTTATAAGCATACCTTGGAGACATTGTGGGTTCGGTTCCAGACCACTGCAAAAAGCAAATATCGCAATAAAGCGAGACACACACATTTTTTTGTTTGTTTGTTTCCCGGTGCATATAAAAGTTATGTTTACACTATACTGCAGCCTACTAAGTTTGTAATAGCATTGTTTCTAAAAAAATGTGCATACCTCATTAAAAAATACTTTATTGCTAAAACATGTTAACCATAATCTCAGCCTTCAATGAAGAAGGTGGAGAGTATTCACTATATGTCTACTATATTTAGGATTCTATTATATCTATTTTGGTTCCACTTTTTGGGGAGGACCATTGACAATTATGGAAAATTCATAAAAATTCAGATACAGTTGTATTTTTCCAGTATCCAGTATAATTTGAGAGTCCTCCTGCATTTTAAGGACTCAAGAGATCAAGAGGTTAACTTTCTTTTTCAACTATAT
Source organism: Globicephala melas (assembly GCF_963455315.2). NCBI lineage: Eukaryota > Metazoa > Chordata > Mammalia > Artiodactyla > Delphinidae > Globicephala > Globicephala melas. The sequence continues at coordinate 39,697,907 of NC_083329.1, read as the reverse complement.
ATTCAATATTTTTAAACAAATTTTCCTTGAGCTACTCAAGAGGAATCTAGACACAGAAAGTAAGAAATAAAGATTGGCACTTACATGATCCTGGCCTGTATTTTACTGAAAACTTACAGTGCATACTTCGGTGAGCTCTGCTTTCTAATTGTCACAGAAATGCAGAGCTGTACTTTACCTGGGATTTGCTTTGAAAAAACTATAACAGCAAGGGAGTGAATGAATTTTATGGAACAATAAAAGACCAAAAGATGAAAATGCATTAAAAATCAGAAATAGTTATTATACTCCCTAGGACATTAAAAAGTTAAATTGAAACCTTTTATTGGAAGAACATAAATTGGAAAATATCTCCTGCTGTCAAATATGTGATGCCACATCTGCCTAACTTCACTGTCCTTTAGTCTTTTTATTATTTTCATTTACATATGTTTAAAAATATTGAATATACGGTTGAAAAAGAAAATTAACCTTTTGATCTCGAGACCTTAAAATGCAGGAGGATGCTCAAATTATACTGGATACTGGATACTATATCTGAATTTTCATGAATTTGCTATAATTGTCAAAGGTCCTCCCAAAAAAGTGGAACCAAAATAGATATACATAGAATCCTGAATATAATAGATATACAGTATTCTGAAGAATCCCATATCAAAGGTTCTAGTAGTTTCCCCAAAAAAGGCTTTTAGTTCAGTATATGTAGTTAGAAACAAAATATCTATCTATTCATTATTTTAACACATATAGAGTTATGGATATAGATGATAAATATATATTTCAAAAGTAACTGTGGAAATATATTTTAAATTTTAAATTGAATCAGATTTTATGTTTGTTCTGGTCTGGTTGTAATTCTAACCCTAAAACATATCTGAAGCTGCAAAGTTCCTTTTAAGAGTGCCTAGCTTCACAAAGTTCAGCCCCTAAAATCCCATCACGTGGGTCTTTTCCCTCATAGTCAGTCATTTAAAAGATGGCATCCTTTCTGGGCATGTCCTGCTGATGCAAAATGTAGTTCTGTCCTGTACAATGTAATGCCTTCAACCTGTATTTGAAAGCAGAAATGAGGGAGTAAAGGGTGGGATGCTGCATTCGTAATTGAGAACTAGCTTGGGGCAGAGTATAAATTCAGTAACTTAAAGCTTTTTAACCCCCTACTTATACCTTTAGCCCAGCATCTGCTGCTTTTGGTTGGTTAGAGCGAGATTCATCTCTGATTTAAAGTTTTAGAGAACAGCTCTCCTATCCCACTCCCCCGTCCCAAAAAACGGGTGAAGGAGCAGATGACTTTCACAAAGAAATTTTAAAAATGATATAAAGTTAGTAAGAAGATTTAACAGTCACCACTCTATAGAGAAAAGCAGCAGAAATGCCCCTAGGCTTCTGTTTATCGCTCTGGGGTTTCCCACCAACAAACATGTAATCAAAGGGGTGAAACATCCCCTTCAGAAGTGGCCCAGGGAAAATGACTTTGATATGGAAGAGAAATGTGAGTAACCTAAAGGGAAGAAAAGTCAAAGATTTTAATATGGGCTAAATGCTTTCCCTGGTAAGCAGAATACCTTTAAAAAAACACAAAACAACTGAGCTTTTATCGTTAAAAAATATAAAAATTACAGGAAAAATATAACAAACACCAATGTACACTTCACTCAGATTTAATACAAGTTGACAGTATGCCATATTTACTTCAAAATAAAATTTTTCAAAATAAATATTAGACTTCTGTTTCCAACAGTATGTGTGATAGATACCCTGATGAGCCAGGCTGTTGGAAACACCTGAACACACTAGATAAAATATTTTAAAAACATCTTTATAAATGCATGATGAGCTGGCAAGACACTAAGGAATATTTCAAGGCAAAAAAAAAAAAAAGACTAAAGTAGAGAGGTAAGCAAACACTCGGGGTAATTCAGCCTAGGGACATATGTTGAACCCTAGGGTCTATAAACCTCCATTTGGATGGCTAAATGGAGCTCCCATATGAAATTGGGGCCCCAAAATGCTACAGTGTCAATGTCATGTACAGCAGAAGTACTACTTAGACATTTTTTTATAGCCTCAAAATGCTTAAATGAGGCAGAGAATCCATGAATGCCATTCATGCATATTAACCAATTAAAGGAGAAAAAATAATTTTAAAAAATGCAGATCAAGAGCCCAAATAAATTCAACATTCTTTTGTGATTAAAAATGCATATTCTTGACAAACATGGAATAGAAAAGAACTTCCGCTGCCTGAGAGAGTATCTACCAAAAAGCCAGAGAAAAACTAATGTTCTTAGAAAGAAACATTGAAAGTTTTCCCTTGTGAGTAGGAAAAAGGCAAAGATGCCCACTACCACCACCTCTATTTGACATTATGGTGTAAGTCCTGGTCAGCAGACTAAGAGAACAGAAAGAAATAGGAAGGGAGGGGAAGGAGAAAAATTGCCATTATTCACAGCTGATGATTGTGTATATAGAAAATCCAAAAGAATACTCTGATAAATTATCAGAATTTAATAAAAAGTAACTGAATACCAAAGCAAAGTAGCAGGACACCAAGAGAACAAAAATCAATTATCTATATATTACAGCACACTTAGAAATTGTGCTGTAATACACAGCATTTAGTTTCCCCAAATATCAAGTCTCAAGGAATAAATTAAACAAATGATTTTAAAAACCTCTATGGAAGAAAATAATAAAACATTATTGACAGACATCCAAGAAGAACTAAACAAATGAAAAGATATAACATATTCAGGAACCAGAAGCCTCAATATTATAAAGATATCAACTTCATCAAAATCATTCTATAGTTTTATAATAATTACAAACAAAATGTCACTTTTAAAAAATTTTGGGTCTCAAACTGATTTTGAAATGCTATGGAAGATCAAAATACAAGGACTGGGACTTCTCTCATGGTGTAGTGGTTAAGAATCCGCTTGCCAATGCAGGGGACACAGGTTCGAGACCTGATCCAGGAAGATCCCACATGCTGCGGAGCAAATAAGCCCATGTGCCACAACTACTGAAGCCTACACGCCTAGAGCCACACGCCTAGTGCCACAACAAGAGAAGCCACCACAATGAGAAGCCCACACACCGCAATGAAGAATAGCCCCCACTCACTGCAAGTAGAGAAAGCCCGCACACAGCAACAAAGACCCAATGCAGCCGAAAATAAATAAATAAATGTATTTTTAAAAAAAATACCAGGACTACCTGGAAAACTCCTGAAGAGTAATAAGGCCTGGAACTTATCTTAACAGATATCAGAACTTATTACAGCACTATAGCTACTGAGAGAATATGATATTGGCAAGATATAGACAAATAGCCCAAGTGAACCAGAATAGAATCAATTAAACACATATGTTTATATGTAACATATAATAGATGCGTGAATATATATTTGACTTATGACAGTGATGGCACTGCAAATTATTGAGACGGTGGAAGGAATACTTTACAGTAAAGAGCGTTGGTACAACTGGGTATAATATATGGGAAGAATGAAATTGGACCCTTACCACACACCAGACTCCCAAATCAATTATAACACCTCTAGAAGACAATATAAGAAAATATCTAAAGATATAAACACTTACTAAATAAAACTATATGTAAAATATAAATGAAACATTGATAGGGCATATTAAAATATTAATCTTCTCATCAAATTACTGTGAAGTGATAAGCCACAAAAAAGGAAAACATACTTTACATACAGCTTATAGGAAATTAGCCTGAAGAATATAATTTTTAACTCCTATAAATCAATAAAGGAAACACAGACATTCATATAAACTCAATAAAAGTAATCTAAAGACAGAACATGTATTTCACAGTTTCAAGATAAAGTCAATGTAACTACATAATAATATGTGATATGACCCTGTCAAGGACTCATTCACTACTAAAACAGGCATCTTGTCAAGCACCTACCACGTACAATTCATTAACCATAACATTTTGTTCAGAAGGATGTCAGTGGTCTCAAAGTTGTTCAAATAGCTTGCAGTCAGTACTAGACAGAGTAAAAAGTACATAAGCTTTGGAGCCAATAGAAATGGCTTTGAATCAGAACCTGCCTCTTACTATTTATGTGATCAAAAGCAAGTGATTTGACCTCTCTGAATCTAGTTTCTATGAATATTAAGTGGAGATAACAGCAACTAGCTTTCAGGGTTACTGTGAAGACCCAACAAGCTGATGTATGCAAGTTACCTGCTGTATATTAAGTGCTCATAAAAGTGACAGTGAGAGCACCTGTGGGAGCTGGCACTGTCAGAGTTGCCCTTTAGCTCACAGTGTGGTAATCAGTTTACTGCCTTTCTTTGTCAAGGTGATAGAAGTAGTGCCTTTTTTCAAGTTCAGGGAGCACCTATCAGTGTTCCATATATCCAGTAAGAGAGCATTTTCTTCTCTCTAGATTGCAAAAATTCAGCAGGCGTGTTTCAATATATGAGGAAACAATAGCACTGTCTCTCCTCCTGGGGACTGTGAAGGATCACATACTTCTTGGGAGAAAACGATAATGGAAAGAATAAAAGCACTATGGACCTTGGGATTAGGGCTCCTCAGGGACAGCTCACTCTTTTCCACTGGAAAAGTCTATGCTTTCACACCTGAGTTGACAGCAGAGCTTGGGAATTGACTAGCACTACAGCTGAGGTGAGGCCAAAGAAAAATCACTATTTTCTGTGAGAAAACACCCAAAGGTGTTCCTAGGGAGGCAGCAAACTAGCAATAATATTACCTGCTTTGGAGGTCTTCAAAGATATACACTGCATAGATAGCCACATCCACAAAAGGGCAGACAGAAGAAGCAAGAACTACAATCCTGCAGCCTGTGGAACAAAAACCACATTCACAGAAAGATAGACAAGATGAAAAGGCAGAGGGCTATGTAGCAGATGAAGGAACAAGATAAACCCCCAGAAAAACAACTAAACGAAGTGGAGATAGGCAACCTTCCAGAAAAAGAATTCAGAATAATGATAGTGAAGATGATCCAGGACCTTGGAAAAGAATGGAGGCAAAGATTGAGAAGATGCAAGAAATGTTTAACAAAGACCTAGAAGAAGAATTAAAGAACAAACCAACAGAGACGAACAATACAATAAATGAAATGAAATGAAAACTACACTAGAAGGAATCAATAGCAGAATAACTGAGGCAAAAGAACGGATAATGACCTGGAAGACAGAATGGTGGAATTCACTGCTGCGGAACAGAATAAAGAGAAAAGAAATGAACACAGCCTAAGAGACCTCTGGGACAACGTTAAATGCAACAACATTAGCATTATAGGCGTCCCAGAAGTAGAAGAGAGACAGAAAGGACCAGAGAATATATTTGAAGAGATTATAGTAGAAAACTTCCCTAACATGGGAAAGGAAATAGCCACCCAAGTCCAGGAAGTGCAGAGAGTCCCAGGCAGCATAAACCCAAAGAGAAACACACTGAGACACACAATAATCAAACTGACAAAATTAAAGACAAAGAAAAATTACTGAAAGCAAAAAGGGAAAAACGACAAATAACATACAAGGGAACTCCCATAAGGTTAACAGCTGATTTCTCAGCAGAAACTCTACAAGCCAGAAGGGAGTGGCATGATATATTTAAAGTGATGAAAGGGAAGAATCTACAACCAAGATTTCTCTACCAGGCAAAGATCTCATTCAGATTCAACAGAGTAATCAAAAGCTTTACAGACAAGCAAAATCTAAGAGAATTCAGCACTACCAAACCAGCTCTACAACAAATACTAAAGGAACTTCTCTAAGTGGGAAACACAAGAGAAGAAAAAGACCTATAATAAACCCATGACAATTAAGAAAATGGTAATAGGAACATACATATTGATAATTACCTTAAACATGAATGGATTAAATGCTCCAACCAAAAGACATAGGCTCACTGAATGGATACAAAAACAAGATCCATATATATGCTGTCTACAAGAGACCCACTTCAGACCAAGGGACACATTCAGACTGGAAGTGAGGGGATGGAGAAAGATATTCCATGCAAATGGAAATTAAAAAAAAAGCTGGAATAGCAATACTCATATCAGATAAAACAGACTTTAAAATAAAGAATGTTACAAGAGACAAGGAAGGACACTACATAATGATCAAGGGATCAATCCAAGAAGAAGATATAACGATACATAAGGGAACTGCTAACAGCTCTAAAAGAGGAAATCAACAATAACACAGTAATAGCGGGGGACTTTAACACCTCACTTACACCAATGGACAGATCATCCAGACAGAAAATTAATAAGGAAACACAAGCTTTAAATGACACAATAGACCAGATAGATTTAATTGATATTTATAGGACATTCCATCCAAAACCAGCAGATTACACTTTCTTCTCAAGTGCACACGGAACATTCTCCAGGATAGATCACATCTTGGGTCACAAATCAAGCCTCAGAATTGAAATCATATCAAGCATCTTTTCTGACCACAGCACTGTGAAATTAGAAATCAATTACAGGGAAAAAGAAACCCATAAAAAACACAAACACATGGAGGCTAAACAATACGTTACTAAATAACCAAGAGATCACTGAAGAAATCAAAGAGGAAATCAAAAAACACCTAGAGACAAATGACAATGAAAACGCGACGACCCAAAACCTATGGGATGCAGCAAAAGCAGTTCTAAGAGGGAAGTTGATAGCAATACAAGCCTACCTCAAGAAACAAGAAAAATCTCAAATAAACACTCTAAACTTACACCTAAAGGAACTAGAGAAAGAAGAACAAACAAAACCCAAAGTTAGTAGAAGGAACGATATCATAAAGGTCAGAGCAGAAATAAATGAAATAGAAACAAATAAAACAATAGCAAAGATCAATAAAACTAAAAGAAAAAATAAAAAGATACACACTGCATCCCTGAGATAATAAGGACACCTCTTGTTTAACCTACAAGAGGACATTTTTGTTGGTGATATAGAGTCATGTGGAGAAAGGATCAATGTGGTTTTCTCTGAGGTGCTGTATGAAGGGCAGAGAGGAAGTCTGAAAGGCTTACTAACATAAAAGTCAAGGTAAGTGAATTACATTGTGTAACCAAGACTTGTAAATACAAACCCCTAAGATGAGAAGAAAGGAGGACAAAGCAGGCTCAGCTCCTCAGACCTGCCTCTAGGGAGAAAGCCAGAGCAGCAGCAGCAGCAGTCTGGCGGTGTGAGGATGGTGTGGCATCCTCAAAGAGATAAGAGATGCTAAAGGAAATGAATGACTTCCTGGGTGTAGACCAGGGCCTTTGGGCATCATGAAATCCTGTGCTATTTCCTCATAGGGAATATCCTTAGTTGAGGCCACCAAGTGCAGGAGAGAAACCATCTTTCAGAACAGCAGGTTAACCTGGCAAGTCCCTAAGGAAGGCTTAGTGGTGTTCGATCACTGAACTGGAGAGAATCCTAAATGTGAGGTTAGAGTTTCAAATGTGTAAAGGTGGTTTCAAGATAATGAGGAAGAAAATATTCAGAACAAATTGGAGGCTTTAAGTCACCCTCACAATTGAGATTCAAATAAAGACACTGAGAGGTAATATACAAATGAGTCTGCAGTCATCTGGATGAAAATCTAGAGGAACGGTACGTAGAATGCTGAGCAGAAAGGGCTGCAGCTACTGTTGCTTCTGCAGTCACTGCTTCTTCTCCACCTCCTCCTTCACCCCCTTCCCACTCCCAGAAGGTGGGATGCTGCCTTTGTCTCCGGCTCCGGGCTGAGTACTTTACCTGTGTCAGCCCTTTAAATCCTTAGTATAACCCTATGAGGGTTAGAATCCCAGCTTTGCCAACTGCTAGCAGTGTAAATTAGAGCAAGTTATTCCAACTCTCTCAGCCGCCGTCTCATCATGTATAACACACGGGTGATGATAATCCTACTCACTGGGTTATAATAAGCACTACATAAAATAAGCAAAAGAGCTCAATTAAATGAAAACTTTTATTAATGTTCCCACTAGGTCTGTTCCCTTGATCCAAGTTTCTTGTTCAGAATTTCTATTCCTTTTGTTACTTGCACATGGCTTTAAAGAGGGACACATAGCCTGTATTTTTTTTATGAGAAGATTTAACAAGTCACAGCACAGATTTCTTACAGCCTGTAACATGAGCCAGACCTACCGAAGATGAAATAAAGAGCCTGGGATAATGAGCGGAGAAAAATCTTACAAAATTGTGCTGGGAATCCACTATCTTGAAGCTTACATGTGTATGAGCGGATAAGAAGGTAAGTCTTACAGGCTACTCAGTAATAGTTTCTTTTTGTAAAAGGTAACTATAAAACCCATTTATGAAACATATATTATGCCTCATTCAGATGCCAACTCTAAATAGTGCATTCAATTTGATTCTACGCTTCAGCAGGTAAGAAGAAAGCGCCAGACACAAATCTCAGCCTCAGTTTTGCACATACCAAGCTGGCAACAAATTTTTTAATCAAACTGACAAGAGCACTTTAAAACTAACTCATCACTCTAGACTCCTATTTTCTTTTACTGACTCAAACTGACACGGGATATGAAAATAATTATCTAGGTTATGTCCAAGTACAAAAACAATTTTCTTTTTTTTTTTTCACTGCAGCTCCCATCAAGGGCTTCTTTTCTTTTTTTTCAACATCTTTATTAGCGTATAATTGGTTTACAATGTTGCGTTAGTTGCTGCTGTACAACATGGTGAATCAACTATACGTATATATATATATCCCCATATCCCCTCCCTCTTGCGTCTCCCTCCCACCTTCCCTATCCCACCCCTCTAGGTGGTCACAAAGCACCAAGCTGATCTCCCTGTGCTATGCGGCTGCTTCCCACTAGCTATCTATTTTACGTTTGGCAGTGTATATATTTCAATGTGACTCTCTCACTTCAATCCAGCTTACCCTTCTCCCTCCACGTGTCCTCAAGTCCATTCTCTACGTCTGGGTCTTTATTCCTGTCCTGCCCCCAGGTTCTTCAGAACCATTTTTATTTTAAGATTCCATATATATGTGTTAACATAAGATATTTGTTTTCCTCTTTCTGACTTACTTCACTCTGTATGACAGACTCTAGGTCCATCCACCTCACTACAAATAACTCATTTCTTTTTATGGCTGAGTAATATTCCATTGTATATATGTGCCATATCTTCTTTAACCATTCATCTGCTGATGGACACGTAGATTGCTTCCATGTCCTGGCTACTGTAAATAGAGCTGTAATGAACATTGTGGTACATGACTCTTTGAATTATGGTTTTCTCAGGGTATATGCCCAGTAGCAGGATTGCTGGGTCGTATGGTAGTTCTATTTTTAGTTTTTTAAGGAACCTCCATACTGTTCTCCATAGTGGTTGTATCACTTTGCATTCCCACCAACAGTGCAAGAGGGTTCCCTTTTCTCCACACCCTCTCCAGCATTTATTGTTTGTAGATTTTTTGATGATGCCCATTCTGACTGGTGGGAGGTGATGCCTCATTGTGGTTTTGATTTGCATTTCTCCAATGATTAGTGATGTTGAGCACCACTTCATGTGCTTGTTTTCAATCTGTGTATCTTCTTTGGAGAAATGTCTATTTAGGTCTTCTGCCCACTTTTGGATTGGGTTGTTTTTTGATATTGAGCTGCTTGTAATTTTGGAGATTAATCCTTTGTCAGTTCCTTCATTTGCAATTATTTTCTGTATTCTGAGGGTTGTCTTTTCGTCTTATTTATGGTTTCCTTTGCAGTGCAAAAGCTATGAAGTTTCATTAGGTCCCATTTGTTTATTTTTGTTTTTATTTCCCTTTCTCTAGGAGGTGGGTCAAAAAGGATCTTGCTGTGATTTATGTCATGGAGTGTTTTGCCTATGTTTTCCTCTAGGAGTTTGATAGTGTCTGGCCTTACATTCAGGTCTTTAATCCATTTTGAGTTTATTTTTGTGTATGGTATTAGGGAGTGTTCTAATTTCATTCTTTTACATGTAGCTGTCCAGTTTTCCCAGCACCACTTACTGAAGAGGCTTTCTCTCTTGTATATTTTTGCCTCCTTTATCAAAGATAAGGTGACCATATGTACATGGGTTTATCTCCAGGCTTTCTTTCCTGTTCCATTGATCTATATTTGTTTTTGTGCCAGTACCATACTGCCTTGATTACTGTAGCTTGTAGTATAGTCTGAAGTCAGGGAACCTGATTCCTACAGCTTTTTTCCTTCTCAAGATTGCTTTGACTATTCAGGGTCTTTTGTGTTTCCATACAAACTGTGAAAATTTTTGTTCTAGTTCTGTGGAAAATGCCATTGGTAGTTTGATAGGGATTGCACTGAATCTTTAGATTGCTTTGGGTAGTATAGTCATTTTCACAGTGTTGATTCTTTTAAGAACATGGTATATCTCTCCATCTGTTTGTACCATCTTTAACTTCTTTCATCAGTGTCTTATAGTTTGCTGCATACAGGTCTTTCATCTCCTCATGTAGGTTTGTTCCTAGGTATTTTATTCTTTTTGTTGCAATGGTAAATGGGAGTGTTTCCTTAATTTCTCCTTCAGATTTTTCATCATTAGTGTATAGGGATGCAAGAGATCTCTGTGCATTAATTTTGTATCCTGCTACTTTACCAAATTCACTGATTAGCTCTAGTAGATTTCTGATGGCATCTCCAGGATTCTCTATGCATAGTGTCATATCATATGCAAGCAGTGACAGTTTTACTTCTTCTTTTCTGATTTGGATTCATTTCTTTTTCTTCTCTGACTGCTGTGGCTAAAACTTCCGTAACTATGTTGAATAAGAGTGGTGGGAGTGGGCAACCTTGTCTTCATCCTGATCTTACTGGAAATGGTTCCAGTTTTTCACCATTGAGAACGATTCTGGCTGTGGGTTTGTCATATATGGCCTTTCTTATGTTAAGGTAAGTTCCCTCTATGCCTACTTTCTGTAGGTTTTTTTTTTTTTTTTATCATAAATGGCTGTTGAATTTTGTTGAAAGCTTTTTCTGCATCTATTGAGATGATCATATGGTTTTTATTCTTCAGTTTGTTAATATGGTTTATCACATTGATTGATTTGCATATACTGAAGAATCCTTGCATTCCTGGGATAAACCCCACGTGATCATGGTGTATGATCCTTTTAATGTGCTGTTGGATCCTATTTGCTAGTATGTTGTTGAGGATTTCTGCATCTATGTTCATCAGTGATATTGGCCTGTTGTTTTCTTTTTTTGTGACATCTTTGTCTGGTTTTGGTATCAGGGTGATGGTGGCCTCGTAGAATGAGTTTGGGAGTGTTCCTCCCTCTGCTATATTTTGGAAGAGTTTGAGAAAGACGGGTGTTAGCTCTTCTCTAAATGTTTGATAGAATTCGCCTGTGAGGCCATCTGGTCCTGAGCTATTGTTCATTGGAAGAATTTTAATCACAGTTTCAATTTCAGAGGTTGTGACTGGTCTGTTTGCATTTTCTATTTCCTCCTGGCTCAGTCTCTGAAGGTTGGGCTTTTCTAATAATTTGTCTATTTCTTCCAGGTTGTCCATTTTATTGGCATATAGTTGCTTGTAGTAATCTCATGATCCTTTGTATTTCTGCAGTGACAGTTTTTACTTCTTTTTCATTCCTAATTCTGTTGATTTGAGTCTTTCCCCTTTTTTTCTTGATGAGTCTGGCTAAAGGTTAATCAATTTTGTTTACTCAGATAACCAGCTTTTGGTTTTATTATCTTTGCTATGGTTTTGTTCATTTCCTTTTCATTTATTTCCGATCTGATCTTTATGATTTCTTTCCTCTGCTAACTTTCGGGTTTTTTTGCTCTTCTTTCTCTAGTTCATTTAGATTAGATTGTTTACTTTAGCTTTTTCTTGCTTCTTGAGGTAGGATTGTATTGCTATAAACTTCCCTCCTAGAACTGTTTTTGCTGCGTCCCATAGGTTTTGGATCATCGTGTTTTCACTATCATTTGTTTCAAGGTATTTTTTGATTTCCTCTTTGATTCCTTCAATTTCTTCAGTGATCTCTTGGTGTTTTAGTAATGTTTAGCCTCCATGTGTTTGTATTTTTTACAGATTTTTTCCTGTAATTGATATCTAGTCTCATAGCATTGTGGTCGGAAAAGATACTTGATACAATTTCAATTTTCTTAAATTTACCAAGGCTTGATTTGTGACCCAAGATATGACCTATCCTGGAGAATGTTCCATGGGCACTTGAGAAGAAAGTGTATTCTGTTGTTTTGGGATGGAATGTCCTATAAATATCAATTAAGTCCATCTTGTTTAATGTATCATTTAAAGCTTGTGTTTCCTTGTTTATTTTCATCTTGGATGATCTGTCCATTGGTGAAAGTGGGGTGTTAAAGTCCCCTACTATGATTGTGTTACTGTCAATTTCCATTTTTATGGCTGTTAGCATTTGCCTTATGTATTGAGGTGCTCCTGTGTTGGGTGTATAAATATTTACAATTGTTATATCTTCTTCTTGGATTGATCCCTTGATCATTAGGTAGTGTCCTTCTTTGTCTCTTGTAATAGTTTTTATCTTAAAGTCTATTTTGTCTGATATGAGAATTGCTACTCCAGCTTTCTTTTGATTTCTATTTACATGGAATATGTTTTTCCATCCTCTCACTTTCAGTCTGTATGTATCCCTAGGTCTGAAGTGGGTCTCTTGTAGACAGCATATATATGGGTCTTGTTTTTGTATCCATTCAGCCAGTCTATGTCTTTTGGTTGAAGCATTTAATCCATTTACATTTAAGGTAATTATCGATATGTATGTTCCTATTACCATTTTCTTAATTGTTTTGGGTTTGTTATTGTAGGTGTTTTCCTTCTCATGTGTTTCCTGCCTAGAGAAGTTCCTTTAGCATTTGTTGTAAAGCTGGGTTGGTGGTGCTGTATTCTCTTAGCTTTTGCTTATCTGTAAAGGTTTTAATTTCTGCATCAAATCTGAATGAGATCCTTGCTGGGTAGAGTAATCTTGGTTGTAGGTTCTCCCCTTTCATCACTTTAAATATGTCCTGCCACTCCCTTCTGGCTTGCAGAGTTTCTGCTGAAAGATCAGCTGTTAACCTTATGGGGATTCTCTTGTATGTTACCTGTTGCTTTTCCCTTGCAGCTTTTAATATTTTTTCTTTTTATTTAATTTTTGATCATTTGATTAATATGTGTCTTGGTGTGATTCTCCTTGGATTTATCCTGTATCAGACTCTCTGTGCTTCCTGGACTTGATTGACTATTTCCTTTCCCATGTTAGGGAAGTTTTCAACTAAAATCTCTTCAAATATTTTCTCAGTCCCTTTCTTTTTCTCTTCTTCTTCTGGGACCCCTATAATTCGAATGTTGGTGCATTTAATGTTGTTCCAGAGGTCTCTGAGACTGTCCTCAATTCTTTTCATTCTTTTTTCTTTATTCTGCTCTGTGGTAGTTATTTCCACTATTTTATGTTTCAGGTCACTTATCCCTTCTTCTACCTCAGTTATTCTGCTACTGATTCCTTCTAGAGAACTTTTAATTTAATTTATTGTGTTGTTAATCACTGTTTGTTTGCCCTTAGTTCTTCTCGGTCCTTGTTACATGTTTCTTGTATTTTTTCCATTCTGTTTCCAAGAGTTTGGATCATCTTTACTATCATTACTCTGAATTCTTTTTCAGGTAGACTGCCTATTTCCTCTTCATTTGTTTGGTCTGGTGGGTTTTTACTTTGCTCCTTCATCTGCTGCATATTTCTCTGTCTTCTCATTTTGCTTAACTTACTGTGTTTGGGATCTCCTTTTCACAGGCTGCACGTTCATAGTTCCCATTATTTTTGGTGTCTGCCCCCAGTGGGTAAGTTTGGTTCAGTGGGTTGTGTAGGCTTCCTGGTGGAGGAGACTGGTGCCTGCGTTCTGGTGGATGAGGCTGGATCTTGTCTTTCTGGTGGGCAGGACTGTGTCTGGTGGTGTGTTTTGGGGTGTCTGTGAAATTATTATGATTTTAGGCAGCCTCTCTGCTAATGGGTGGTGTTGTGTTCCTGTCTTGCTAGTTGTTTGGCATGGGGTGTCCAACACTGGAGCTTGCTGGTCATTCAGTGGAGCTGGGTCTTAGCGTTGAGACAGAGATCTCTGAGAGAGCTCTCACCAATTGATATTACGAGGGGCCAGGAGGTCTCTGGTTGTCCAATGTCCTGAGCTCAGCTCTCCCACCTCAGAGGCTCAGGCCTGACACCGGTCCTGAGCACCAAGACCCTGTCAGCCAAGTCTACATGAATGTAGACATTTCAGAATCAGAGCTAAAGTGTAATCATACAAGCCTTCTGAGAGAAAAAAATTAGGTCACATCCAAAAGATCAGGAAGCAGAAAAACCTCTGACTTCTCAAATAGCAGTTCTGAAATTAATTAATCTCTGTGTCCTCCATAAAAGGGTAGATATAAGAACTGGAATAGATTATCTTGACCTCACTATCAATTATAACCTGCCTTAGGAATCTGTTCAAAAGGTGATTTCTCCTGTTTCTCTCTTTTTTAAAAACAATGGAAAACTTCCCACTGTTAATATGTAGCAAAAAGAGGAGGGAAAAAAAAATCTGGTCTGCCCTCTCTGGCTGTTGCTACCTTGCAGTTTATGACCCCAGAACAATTTTCAACCTCAGTTGAGGCATTTGAGAAGAAATTACATATATGTACATTTATATACACACATGCACTTATGTATACACAGAGACACACATATTCTGTCCAATTTTAGACCTAGGTGTCTGATTAACCTAAGAGAGAAAACTGCATTGTTGTGGCAGGTAATCTGGAGGTCACTTCAAACAGCCCATGACAACGGAAGTGTGAATAGGAAAAAATCAATGCCACAGCTCTTATAGAAGTCCTACCAGTGTCTTCTTACCCAGTCATCCCAGGAAAATGAAAATAATCTCTCCTTCCATACTTTCAAAGTATTTCCAAAGAAGAAGGAAACTGAAGATGTTAAGGAAATAGGAAGTCTTGAGTCTAGTTCAGTATATTGATGGTGCGGAAGGCAAGATCATGGCATTTATATTCCTTCTCTGTGTGTACAATTCCCACACTCTCACATCTGGCCACAAAGTTAAGCATATAATTTTGGTGGATTCACTGATTTCAGGTTGAAAATCCCTGCTCTACAGGAAAGAACACAAAATAGATTTATCATATACCTGTAATTTATTAATAGAATTATCCACATAGGGAATGGACACACAATTTCCACACCTAAGACAGACAGAACTTCAACTATATTAAAAAGATATTATAGTACTTCTCAAATTATAGATTTTTTCATATTTCTACCTTTTGAATGGGTGTTTGGACCTTAGAATGTATATTTCTCTATAGAACAATGGCATAAATGGTATTTTAACTCCCAGACTCAACCTCCATACTCCAATTTTACCCATTCAATAGTCTAAACCTTAATGCTGTTAAAACTATCAAAATACCAAATTCAGGCAAATAATGACTGAATTACATAAAAATAATGGAGAGGAGAGTGGGATAAAAAGGATAAAAGAGAATGCAGAAGAAGTTGTTTTTCCTCTTTTGGGGTCAAAAACTTTTCTGTAGACAGCTATGCAGCATTTCATCTCCTTTTATCCATTGAGAACTAGGATCACAAGATTACTTACAGACTCATACAATGAATATATTCATATAAATTTGTCTCAATTTGTCTCTATCCCTAATACCTCGCAAGTGGCTTCCCTTCCCTTTCTGTAAATGAAAACTCTCTTCTCCTTTAGTGCAAACAGGGTCAGCCAGCAATCTGATTAAATATGTTGACATGATGAATAAATGATTAAACTTCCAGACTCTGAAATAACTGTATGGTTAAGCAATTTGTTAATCCTGAGAATATCTAACTGTTAGAAATCAATGTACCATGATGACATGTTGGGGAGATAGGAAAGATGTTTTTGGATAATGGAAAAGAGCACAAGGACAAGCAATCATTATCCAAAAGTGTGTGAGAAAGTCACTCTTTAAAGATGGAGCTGGGTTTCAGCAGATATTTTCTTCTCTGCTGACCTTACATATTTCTCTAAATTGTTCCCAGGCTCGTAATATGCAGGCTGCTCAATGAACTATGAGACATTTCTCGAAGTAAGGATGGGCCCTGGGTGAAATGTTCTATTCAGAGGTTTTTAAGTTTCCTTTCATCATCATGAACTTCTTTGGAGGTAACAGCCATAGCTATCGATTGGCACTACAGGGTATCTGATTATCTTCTAAATTTATCTTCAACTTACTTTTCTCCATCTCTGGGGATGCGTAATATAGGGATTATCCCTACATTGGCCTCAGTTGCCATCAACTTGACCTTGGATTATCACACAATTTCTACCTATCCTGTCCTGCCTCATCCTGCCCCTTTTAATCCATTCCCCACATTACAGAGAATGATTTTTTAAATGTATATTAGATGGTGTTACTCTCCACTGTCTAAGCCTGCAATTGCCCTCTACTAATTTCAAAATAAAACCAAACAGCGTAAATGGATTTAAGTCCTTGGACAAGATCCATCTAGCTTCACCCATTCCTCCTTCTTTAAGTCTCTCCCCTTCCACCATCCAATAATTAATGCCCCCTATAATTTGAGTTTTTTTTCATTTTTTTGGCATTTGTACTTGCCATGCCTTCTCTTACCTCTGAATTTTCCCCCTTACACCAAGGCTGTCATCACAGCCTTCTATATTCTTTTGCTCTTCTCTCTCAGCTGTCTAAATGTGAGATGACAGGCTATAAAGTAATTTGGGACATATAGGAAAAGTTTTAAAATATAATCTAACTTTTAGAAGAAAATATAGAATAGTTTTATGATATCTGAAAAGGGAAGGATTTCTTAAACAAGATACAAAAAACGTCAAATCACAAGACTGATGTATTAATTAAAATTTAAAACTACATTTAAATAAACATAAAAAACTTTCTGTAGAACAAAAGATCTTATTAAAGTTCAGAGACAAGCCACAGAGAAGGGGAGGATATATAACTGGCAAGAAATTAGTGTCTAAAAAATAAAAAGAATTCTTACCAATCAACAAGAAAAAGACCCTTGCTCCAAACAAAAATCTAGAGGAAAAAGTATAAAGAATACACATAGGCAATTCACAGACATCCTTCCTTTCCTTTCCTTGACATTATTTACAACATGAGCATCACAAAACATACATATTTACTAACCTCAAATTTAAATGTCAAACATGCGATTTTAAGGTATATTTTTTTATTAAATAGAATCTGTAATTTCCAAATAGGAGAAGTGTTTTGCTTTTATTCTTAACTCTAGTTGTAGGTATAATGTGCACATATTTACCAATGGAAAAAATATATATAGGGAAAATATTGCACCTAAGTGTTCTTTAACCATTTCCATGGTAAGCTTTCTTTTTTGAAGATATCCAATGATCAGTAAGTAGAATAAGAGTACTGGAGAAACAAACTTGACAGACTTCCCTATATTCCTTAAGAGTGCTTGTTTTATAAAGATGTGACTACTCAAGACAGAGGCATAGTTAATCCGTTCTTTCTGTGGAAGAATGTCCACGATGTCAGCTGCTCTGAAAGAGGCATCTTATTTTTCCATGGGAACAAGCTAGTTCTAACATCTCATGTGCTCTGGGCTGCACACATGTGAGACACCACTGCAGCTGAGGTTTTACTTCTAATCCTGGACATCTGTTATCATGGTGGAGGCTACTCCGAAGAATCAAATAACCCAGGCCTAGGGACCAAAGTTCACTTTGGAGCAGGTGTTTTCACAGTGATCAGTCCACGATGGACTTTGTCTCTGGCAGCTGGTGCTCAAAGTCGCAGCATAACTATGGTTTAAACTATACAAACTTGATACTCTTAGCTCACATCATCTCAGGTTCTCTCACTTTGCCCAAATATCCAAGAAAACGCTCATCAAAAATCATAGTGTTTTTGTGTAACTTCTTCCTTCACTCACACTTTGAAAATATCTCTTTTGAAGTAACTGTCTTCTTTGTTTTATGTGACTATATTAAAATAAGTTCTTCTGGACACTACAGGTTTGGAGGACATACTGAAGGAAATCATTACAAGAGTCACTCAAAAAAAATTAAAGGTGGTGAGTGGTCAATCCCTAGTTCAGAAACTTTCCTTCATTCATTGTAATCTCTAGACCCCTTCTCCCTAAAAACACACACAAAGTAAAAAGACCATAGTTAACTACGCAAATTGTCCCTTAAGGTAGGCTAACTCTTTCTGATTTATATTACCAATAAATTTTATATTTAAAACATGATGCATTCAATTTTTTAAATGGAGGCAGACTACAAATAAAGAACAAATAGTCACAAAAGATATAACTTAGATGCACCCTTCTGTAACTTCTCCAAGCGTGCAATCAAAACTGAAGAAATGAGATTTTCTTCCCCTCTGATTGATGTGCTAAGAGCCAAAAGAAGTAATCTTAAAAAAGAACAATCGATACAATTCTCATGTTCTTTCCATAAGCTTATTACATTTTTAGCACTGCAAAATATTTCAGCAATCACAGTCATTCAAATAAAGTGATGGATAGATAACCAACAAGGACCTACAGTAGAGTACAGGATACTCTACTCAGTACTCTGTGATAACCTATATGAGAAAAGAATCTGAAGAAGAATGAATATGTATATGTATAACTGAATCACTTTGGTGTATAGCTGAAATTAACACAACATTGTAAAGCAACTATATAATCCAATAAAATTTAAATAAAGTGAAAGATAACAGTTTTCAACATTGATATCAATAACATATACATAATATTATGGATACCCAAGGATTTTGCTCTCTCTGAGATGCTCTGAATTTTGTGCAGCTGATAAAAGTTAACAATGTTTTGCCTCTGTCAGTCATGTGAAATAAATCTGAACTATTTTCTCCAAATACTCCATGAGCACTTCTGCTCATGGGCTAATCTCATTTCTTGCTACTTTCTAACAAGGGCTTGACTAATTTAGTGTGACCTGGCAAAGAACAAGTTTAACATTAAGGCATGGAATCAAACTCCAGGATGTGCTCCATGAATGACCAGTTCTTCAATATAATTTAAATTCAGAATGAACTACTGCCTAAATATATGTGCTGTGGAATTGATAAAACGTTAGCAAAAGGGAAGCAGTTAATTTGGTTGGCATGCATTCTAATACAGGACTTTCCTTTTTTTTTTCAGACACGTATTCTTCAGTGAAGCATTAAGGACACTGCACAAAGGAAATAACATCATTTGGAAGCAGAATTTGACCTTACTGTCATGCCCTTGTCTTATAACTGAAAGCACCAGGCCTCTTGATACAGTATATTTTTTTCTGCTAAATCTTAATCTAGACTTCAGGGAGTTAAGATCATTCAGAATGATTAGGACTCAGCCCCAACCAACACACCTAAGCAGCTTTCAGCGTCGACTTCTACCCACTTTCGGATAGGAACCATTTTTATAGACTGAAAACCATTTTTCAGTCTATAAAACTGAAGCCATGTTTATAGACTAGAAACCATTTTTATAGACTAGAAAATGACTCTCTCATTACCAGAAGTTCCACTTTAGCGGTCCGCAGTTAGACACCTGAAGATTGTAAACTACAATATTTCCTAATAGTTCTTTGAATTACATGTGGCTATGTTGCATCTACGGGTGTAACAAAAGTCTCATATCTACCCTGTTCTGCCTGGAAAAATCCTACAATGCAGCCACAATTTAGTTAATTACAATTGCACACATCTTGAGTACCATATGAAAAATTGCTAAAATATGATCTTACATGAAAAACATAAAATAAAATGAATTAAATAATGTGAATCTACCAATAGAAAATAATTGTTAATAATTATCAATAATCATATTTAAAATGGCAGAAGTAATAAACTGTGTTCACATTACTGTACTTGCCAATGCAACTTTAGCTTGTAAACAGTACCTGCCAGTCCGTACAAATGAGTCTTGAATTATGCAAATTTTGAACCACATACCATGTTGGTTCACAATCCAACTTGAGTGAAGTTTTAGATGGGTTCTTCCTACAAAATATGACTACCATGTACTTCTCCCAAGTCATCTCCCACATCACTCTCTGTGACATACATCGCCAAGAATTAAGTTTCCCTTCTCCAAGTTCTGTGTGCACTTTGCTTCTATAACCTAATATCACATAGATCCTCTCAAACCACACTTGGTGGTTAACATATCTGTAATTGTGTGCTTCTTGAGGGAAGTAACTATGGCTTCCTCATCTTCTCCCAGCACATTGTGTGTAGTCAATCACAATGCAGGCAAGTGCTCCCCACTGTTGGTAATTTTATTTATCATTTAGATACATTGTTTTTATTAATGTTCATTTTTGGAAATGTTACATATGCACAGAAAATAAAACTCAATTGCTGCTTTGAGTACAATCATAAACCATAAATAAGTAACTAGAAACACACATCCAGAAGTTCATTAAAAATCTAAATATACTTTGTCCTAATGAATTTTACACCAAATAGTGTTTTTTTATTGCCTCTATTGAGATATAATCTATACACCATGAAATTCAGCATTTTAAATTGCACAATTCAGTGGGTTTTAGTGTATTCAAAGGGTTGGGCAACGATTCCCACAATCTAACTTTATAACTTTTTCTTCCCACCCAAAAAAAACTATCACTAGTAGTCATTCCTCAGTCTCCACACGCCCATCATTCCAGCCCCGAGCAACAACTAATCCGTTGTTTCTACTGATTTGCCTAATGTGGGCAATTCATATAAAGGGAATCGTACAGTATGCGGTCTTTTGTGACTTGCTTCTTTCACGTACCATATTATTTTCAAGGTTTATCCAGTTTGCAGCTTATATCAGTTCTTTTTTTAATGGCTGAGCAATAGTTTATTGTATGGATAAACCACATTTTGTTTATCCATTCATTAGTTGATAGACTTCGGGATAATTTCCACTTTTGGCTATTATGAATACTGCTGCTACAGACATTCACATAAAGGTTTTTGTGTGTACGTATGTTTTCATTTCTCTTGAGTACATACCTAGGAGTGGAGTTGCTGAGGCCAAGATAAATCAACATTTAATATTTAAGGAATTGCCAAATAGGTTTCCAAAGTGGCTGCACCCCTTCACAGTCCCATCATCAACGCTTGAGAGTACCAATTTCTCCACACCCTGCCTAACGCTTGTTATTACCTGTCTGCTTGATTATAGCCAACCTAGTGGGTGTGAAGGAGTAGCTCTGTGGTTTTGATTTGCATTTCCCTAATGACTTGTGATGTTGAGCATCTTTTCATATGCTTATTTGGCCACATGTATTTCTTCTTTGGAAAAATATCTATTCATTCCTTAACCTAGTTTTTAATTGGGTTATTTGTCTTTTGTTATTGAGTTGTAAGAGTTATATATTCTAAATGCAAGTCCCTTATCAGATAGATGATTTTTCTAATGTTTTCTTCCAAAAGGTTTTTGTTCACTTGATTGCTATCATTTGGAGCACAAAATATGTTCATTTTAATGAAGTCAATTTTATCTATTTCTTTTTTCTTTTCACAACTTCTACTTTTGGTGTCATGGCTAAGAAACCACTGGCCAACCCAAGGTCATAAAGTAAATGCATATTTTTCTAAGAATTTTATACTTTCAGCTCACAGTGCCGTCAACCAGGCCAAGATGGCAAACACATGAATTAACCCATGGCACAATTTCACCAAGATCACATACCTGTAAATATACACGTATTTGCACAAACAAAGCTATAAGTGGCAGAAATATTTAAATTTACTTAAGAACTGATTTTTCACAAGCCTGAAGGTAGAGATATGAGTAATGTTTACAACCAGTATGATATAACAGGACTTGTTTTTCCATTTTTTACATGGGTTTTGATTACTGCTTTCTAATCGTGATGGACAACGTATTTTCCCCCTATGATTCCTTAGTTGGTGGTGAAGTAGGAAAGAATTACCCTTCTTATCACCCATAATGGATCACGTGAAGGTTGCTCCTGTTCTAAGTTGATGGACAGAGCCTGGTCTAAACTAGGGATTCTAACAGACTTGGGCTCTACTCCAAACTCTGCCTCCTGTCTGTCCCCAAGCAAAGTACTTAATATCTCTGAATCTGTTTCTTTAACTAAAAAATGAACCCATGAAGCCCATTTTTGATGGTTACTTGTCAGTACTGAAAGAGAGAACATTTAATGCACTCAGCATAAAATCTGTCATTAAGCAGATATTTTATAAAACATGAGTCTTCCTTCCCTCTGAATCCCAATTAAAAGAATCAACATATTTCTATATTTTCCACTATTTCAAAATGAAAACCTTTTGTCTGCTTTTCAGAACTATCTCTGTATAATTGGGTGCAAAATTCTAATATATTCTCACTCATTCAATATCTTTTACTAGGTATAAGCTACTGGACAGGGTTTAAAAAATGTTCTCAACCTCAAGGGCTTTCCCATCTTCCAGGAAAGCCTTAAAGCCTTTATTTAAAAAAGCATAATGTTATCAGTGTCCTAATAGAGACAAGCAAAGCATTTTGGGGTTCAGAAAATGATAAGATTATGCAGATGGGGAAGTCAGAGAAAAATTCCTGGAGGAGCAATTAAGGTGAAACTTGAAAGTTGGTTAGCATTTGGACAGAGTAAAAGAAAACTAGCATAAAAATACGAAGATATGAAAAGAGAGGTAATACTTGAAAAAATAAAGAGAATTCTGACTCCTGATGTGTCTGAAGTATAGGGTATACACAGGAGTAAGATGGATCTAGAGCATAGAGGGCACTGAATGGCAGGTTGAGTTTGACCTTTAATTTGACAGGTGATAATGGGCTAAGCAGAAAAATAACATGTCAAGAAGGCTATCCTAGAAAGCTCATTCTGCCTGCATTATACAAAATGATTTGGATGGGGAAGAGCGGAGGCAGACTGCAATAGAGAAACAAGTTAGCTGTAATAATATTTCCAATAAGGCCAACACTGTTATGTGCCTCCCACTAGCCACCATCCCTCCAGGGTTCTGCTAACAGAACCCTGATTTTGTTCCAGAATCATGCAAGCAGCAATATATTCAAGGAAAATGGACCCTTACCCAAGGGATGAAAAGAGCGTGCTCTAAGCAAGGATGAGTAAACTTTTACTGTTAATGGCCAGAGAGTAAACATTTTAGGCTTCGCAGGCTGTGACGGTTTCAGTCACAACGCCGCCATCGTAACAGGCAAGAAATGGTAAACGATATATAAATGAATGAACGTAACTGCTCATTAAACTTTATCTATGGATACTGAAATTTGAATTTCATATAATTTTCATGGGTCATTAAATATTATTCCTTTGATTTTTTTTTTAACCATTTAAAAATGTAAAAACCACTCTTAGCTCCTGGCCCATAGAAAATCAGCAACAGGCTGTATTTAGCCCATGGGCCCTAGCTTGCCAACTCCTGCTCTAAACCAATCATTGCTGCTCTCAACTGTGCCAGGTATTGTTTAGGGAGCACTTGGGTATGTGGTGTCTTTTTGTTTTTGATAAATTTATTTATTTATTTATTTTTGGCTGCATTGGGTCTTTATTGCTGCGGGCGGGCTTTCTCTAGCTGTGGTGAGCAGGGGCTTCATTGCGGTGCGTGGGCTTCTCATTGCAGGGGCTTCTCTTGTTGTGGAGCATGGGCTCTGGGAGCACGGGCTTCAGTAGTTGTGGCTCATGGGCTCAGTAGTTGTGGCTCACGGGCTTAGTTGCTCCACGGCAATGTGGGATCTTCCCAGACCAGGGCTTGAACCCGTGTCCCCTGCATTGGCAGGCGGATTCTTAACCACTGTGCAACCAGGGAAGCCCTGTGGTGTGGGGTTTTGAGCAGTGATATATAAGGGAAAGTCTGCTGGAGGGTTTCCAGAAAAGATATTCCCATCCAATAAAAACAGATGTGCCAAAAAAGTTAAATCTCTGAAGATGAATTGTTGACAGCTGTGTAAGCAACTTTTTGCATCCATTAGAGGAAGTCCAAGAGCTTTGTGGAGGACCATCCTAACTGATATACCAAGTGAAAGAAATAAGTAGGACTTGAATGAGCACAGAGTAATGGGGCAAGAAAACAGTTGGCTCGAGAGATACTGTTGAAGTGGAATTGGGGTTCCAGTGGCTCCCAGGTTAGGACACAGGCAAGGGAACATGACAAACATTAAAACTAAGTCTCAGGTATTTGAGCCTGAATGAAGAGGGGAATGGTGTTACTTTTAAGGAAGAGGAGATGGTTTGAGTAGGAAATGAGTGTGGTCTAGATCTCAGGGAGGCAGCAAGAGATGAATAAAAAAGACAGTTGGATGATAGCAAGAGCTCTGCTGAGTCAAGCTTGCTGGAATGTGCAAGAGATCATGTCACCTTAGTTCTTACCAAGAGCGCTTTTCAGCTCCTGGAGGTGCTAATAAAACCATGACAGGCAGTGGTCACACATTCCGTGTGACAGGATCAGCCTGCACATTCCCCCAAACAGAATCTCATCAACAGATATTAGTACGGCTGGGCCTTGGGCTGATCCTGCGCCTTGAAAGTGCGGCTGCCTCATGGGTGTGTCACACCAGGGAGCCCTGAGAAAGACGCAGCTTCTGTCCCTTCATTCTATGTACTTCAGTCTGGCCAGATCAGTGACTTTCAGCCTGTGATCCTGGGAAGCTTAGTGTTCAGTGATACACTGGAAACTGCCATGGGCGGAACTGATGCTTCCAGTAAAATGACAAAAACATACAATGTTGTAAGAAAAAAAAGTGCAACAAGTCAGAATGGCAAAAAACACACAAAAAAATGTGATTCTGATACTTATTCTGAAAGACTACTAACTGAGCCACGAGGGAAGTCCATGGAAAAATATTTTTAAAAAAGAAATTCCCAAAACTTTCTAAAAGCAAAGCTTCAATTTCCTGCATGCTAGCAACTATTTATATAGCATTTACCCTGTATTTACAACTATTTACATAGCATTTACATTGTACTAGATATTATAAGTAATCTAGAGATGATTTAAAGTATATAGGAGGGGCTTCCCTGGTGGCGCAGTGGTTGAGAATCTGCATGCCAATGCAGGGGACACAGGTTCGAGCCCTGGTCTGGGAAGATCCCACATGCCGTGGAGCGACTAGGCCCGTGAGCCACAACTACTGAGCCTGCGCGTCTGGAGCCTGTGCTCCGCAACAAGAGAGGCCACGATAGTGAGAGACCCGCGCACCGCGATGAAGAGTGGCCCCCGCTTGCCACAACTAGAGAAAGCCCTCGCACAGAAATGAAGACCCAACACGGCCAAAAATAAATAAATAAACAAATGTGGGGTTTAAAAAAAAAAGTATATAGGAGGATATTTCTAGTTTTATGCAAATACTACATCATTTTATATAAGGGACTTGAGCCCCCATAAATTTTGGTATCCAAGGGGGTTCCTAGAATCAATCCCCCATGGACACCAAGGGTCGACTGTACAATCATTTATGTAAAAATTTTAAACATATGAAACCTATTGTTACACATGCTTACATATGTCATAAGCCTAATTACAAAGCTGTGCACTAACTTCAGGAGAGTTGTACTTGGGAGGGAGGGAGAAAGTTAGAGGTTATGGGGAATAGGATAGCAAAGAGGAGGTTTGGAAAGAATCTGTATTTTAAACTTTATTTAAGGTAACAAAGAACTGCAGTAAATGTGGCAAAATGCTAAAATGTATTATATCTAAACGGTGACTTCATGTATGCCTACAAAACTGTATAACTGTATGTGTAAAATATTACATAATTTTTAAAGAATGTCCTGCAGAGCTCATTTTAATAGCAAATATTTTTTCAAGGCAGAAGACTCCAATCACCAAGTCTATGACAAAATTAAACATTTTTTACTGTACATAATAAGGTACTGTAATAAAAAATGAAGTGTAGATAAGGATGAAGTATTTCTGTGAGACTGTAAAAGCGATAAAGAACCATTCAGTTCACTATATGACACAAGCAACCTGATCCATTAGCAGAAGATAGACGCATCAGCATTCTCCCCAACAGCAGGCTGAAGCATTCACTCATACAGCTGGGAAAGCAGTGGGAAGAAAACTTAACTTTTACAACCATACACACACACACACACACACACACACACACACACACACACACAGAGAGAGAGAGAGAGAAACTGCCTGAATGCAAAGCCTAATAAGTGCTATTATTCCCATCATTTCAAATCAATTTTCTGATTTTGTAGATTTAATGCAAGAGCATCTTAACCATTTAGCAAGAAAAGAAGTAAAATGTTTTATGATTTTTTAAAAATAACTTCAAACAGCATCCTTATACTAAAAGAAACAGATACATTAAGAGATAAAACAACCTCTACCAAAATTTTAAAAAATAATTTGTATTGAATTAAGATGGATATAGAGAAGTGTACAACTAGGTAGTTCTATGAATTTTCATAATATGGACACAAAAATGTAATTACAGCCCATTAAGCAACAGAAATAGAGTATTACCAGCATCCTAGAAGACGCTCTATCACCAGTCATCACTACTTTCCTTCCCAAAAGTAACCACTATCCCAACTTCTAACACCACTGATCCATTTTGCCTATTTTTGGCCAAAATCATACATTCTAGCTCCGTTTGCTCAGCTTTATTTTTGTGAGATTCACCAATGTTTTGCAAGCAGCATTGGTTTATTGATTTGCACTGCTGTATACTACCCCACTGTACTAATATACCACAAGGTGCTGACCCACTATACTAATAAAGGACACTTGGATTGTTTCCAGATTTTGGCATTACTAAAGCTTCTCTAAACATTCTAATCCATATCCTTTTAGGTATACAAATAGGCCTTTCCATTGAAGATACACACACACACACACACACACACAAAATTGATGATTTATAATTTATGCAATATACTTGGCCTTAGAGTTCTCAAAAATAGTTGTACCACTGAGTAGAAGTATAAATGAAATAAAGTTGACAAAAAGTTGATGATTATTGAAGCTAAGTGATTGTTACATGAGATTCATGGTAATATTTTACTTACTTTTCATATACGTTTGGAATATTTGATAAAAGAAGGCTTTTAAAATAGTGTACCAACCCTCTTATTTCATAAAAAGAGGGAGGGAGATTGGTTCAACATGGCGGAGTAGAAGGACGTGTGCTCACTCCCTCTTGCTAGAGCACTGGAATCCCAACTAACTGCTGAACAATCATCAACAGGAAGATGCTGAAATTCACCAAAAAAGATACCCCACATCCAAAGACAAAGGAAAAGCCGCAATAAGATGGTAGGAGGGGTGCAATCACAGTAAAATCAAATCCCATAACCGCTGAGTGGGTGACTCACAATCTGGAGAACAATTATACCACAGAAATCCACCCACTCGAGCGAAGGTTCTGAGCCCCATGTTACGCTTCCCAACCTGGGGGTCTGGAGACAGGAGGAGGAATTCCCAGAGAATCAGACTTTGAAGGCTAGTGGGATTTGACTGAAGGACTTCAACAGAACTGGGGGAAAGACAGACGCCACTCCAGGACCCAGGGGGAATGAGCAGTGATCCCATAGGAGACTGAACCAGACCCTACCTGCTAGTGTTGGAGGGTCTCCTGCAGAGGTGGGGGGCAGCTGTGGCTCACCGTGGGGACAAGGACACTGGCAGCAAAAATTTTGGGAAGTATTCCTTGGTGTGATCTCTCCCGGAATCCACCATTAGCCCCACCAAAGAGGCTGTAAGCTCCAGTGTTGGGTTGCCTCAGGCCAGACAACCAACAGGGAGGGAACCCAGCCCCACCCATCAGCAGACAAGTGGATTAAAGTTTTACTGAGCTCTGCCCAGCAGAGCAACACCCAGCTCTACCCACCACCAGTCCCTCCCATTAGGAAGCATGCACAAGCCTCTTAGATACCCTCATCCACCAGAGAGCAGACAGCAGAAGCAAGAAGAACTACAGTCCTGCAGCCTGTGGAACGAAAACCACATTCACAGAAAGATAGACAAAATGAAAAGGCAGAGGACCATGTACCAGATGAAGCAACAAGATAAAACCCCAGAAAAACAACTAAATGAAGTGGACATAGGCAACCTTCCAGAAAAAGACTTCAGAATAATGACAGTGAAGATGATCCAGGACCTCAGAAAAAGAATGGAGGCAAAGATCGAGAACATGAAAGAAATGTTTAACAAAGACCTAGGAGGATTAAAGAACAAACAACTAGAAGAATTAAAGAACAAACAAACAGAGATGAACAATACAATAACTGAAATGAAAACTACACTAGAAGGAATCAAGAGCAGAATAACTGAGGCAGAAGAACGGATAAGTGACCTGGAAGACAGAATGGTGGAATTCACTGCTGTGGAACAGAATAAAGAAAAAAGAATGAAAAGAAATGAAAACAGCCTAAGAGACCTCTGGGACAACATTAAATGCACCAACATTCGCATTATATGAGTCCCAGAAGGAGAAGAGAAAGAGAAAGAGAAAGGACCTGAGAAAACATTTGAAGAGATGATAATCTAAAACTTCCCTAACATGGGAAAGGAAATAGCCACCCAAGTCCAGGAAGTACAGAGTCCCAAGCAGGATAAACCCAAGGAGAAACACGCCAAGATACACAGTAATCAAACTGACAAAAATTAAAGACAAAGAACAATTATTAAAAGCAACAAGGGAGGGCTTCCCTGGTG
This sequence comes from Globicephala melas, assembly GCF_963455315.2. Taxonomy (NCBI): domain Eukaryota; kingdom Metazoa; phylum Chordata; class Mammalia; order Artiodactyla; family Delphinidae; genus Globicephala; species Globicephala melas. Next base: position 39,669,229 of record NC_083329.1, on the reverse strand, counting down.
GCACAGTGATTAAGAATCCGCCTGCCAATGCCGGGGACATGGGTTAGAGCCCTGGTCTGGGAAGATCCCACATGCCACGGAGCAACTAACCCCATGCACCACAACTACTGAGCCTGCGCTCTAGAGCCTGCAAGCCACAACTACTGAAGCCTGTGTGCCACAACTACTGAAGCCTGCGCACATAGAGCCGGTGCTCTGCATAAAGAGACTCCACAGCAATGAGAAGCCCTCGCACCACAACAAAGAGTAACCTCAGCTCACAGCAACTAGAGAGAGCCCATGCACAGCAATGGAAGACCCAACGCAGCAAAAATATAAATAAATAAAATAAATTTATAAAAGCAACAAGGGGAAAGCGGCAAATAAAATACAAGGGAACTCCGATCAGGTTAACAGCTGATTTCTCCGCAGAAATTCTATAAGCCAGAAGGGAGCAGCACGACATATTTAAAGTGATGAATAGCAAGAACCTACAACCAAGATTACTCTACTCATCAAAGATCTCATTCTGATTTGGAGAAATCAAAAGCTTTACAGACAAGCAAAAGCTAAGAGAATTCAGCACCACCAAACCAGCTCTACACAAGAAAGGCTAAAGAAATTTCTGTAAGTGGGAAACAAAAGAAAAGGACCTACAGAAACAAAACAAAACAATTAAGATGATGGTAATAGGAACATATATATCAATAATTACCAATGTGAATGAATTACATGCTCGAACCAAAAGACACAGGCTCGCTGAATGGATATAAAAACAAGACCCATATATATGCTGTCTAAAAGAGACCACTTCAGACCTACGGACATATTCAGACTGAAAGTGAGGGGATGGAAAAAGATATTCCATGCAAATGGAAAGCAAAACAAAGCTGGAGTAGCAAGACTCATATCAGATAAAATAGACTTTAAAATAAAGAATGCTACAAGAGACAAGGAAGGACACTACATAATGATCAGGGGATCAATCCAGGAAGAAGACATAACAATTATAAATATATATGCACCCAACATAGGAGCACCTCAATACATAAGGCAACTGCTAACAGCCATAAAGGAGGATATCGACAGTAACACAATAATAGTGGGGGACATTAACAGCTCACTTACACCAATGGACAGATCATCCAAACAGAAAATTAATAAGGAAACACAAGCTTTAAATGACACAATAGATCAGATCGATTTAATTGATATTTGTAGGACATTCCATCCAAAAACAGCAGATTACACTTTCTTCTCAAGTGCGCACAGAATATTCTCCAGGATAGATCACATCTTGGGTCACAAATCAAGCCTCCGTAAATTTAAGAAAACTGAAATCATATCAGGCATCTTTTCTGACCACAACGCTGTGAGATTAGAAATCATTCACAGGGAAAAAAACGTAAGAAACACAAACACATGGAGGCTAAAAAACACGTTACTAAGTAACCGAGATCACTGAAGAAATCAAAGAGGAAATCAAAAAATACCTAGAGACAAATGACAATGAAAACACGATGATCCAAAACCTATGGCATGCAGCAAAAGCAGTTCTAAGAGGGAAGTTTATAGCAATACAAGCCTACCTCAAGAAACAAGGAAAATCTCAAGGAAACAATCTAACCTTACACCTAAAAGTACTAGAGAAAGAAGAACAAACAAAACACAAAGTTAGCAGAAGAAAAGAAATCATAAAGATCAGAGCAGAAATAAATGAAATAGAAACAAAGAAAACAACAGCAAAGATCAGTAAAACTAAAAGCTGGTTCTTTGAGAAGATAAACAAAATTGATAAACCATTAGCCAGACTCATCAAGAAAAAGGGGGAGAGGATTCAAATCAATAAAATTAGAAATGAAAAAGGAGAAGTTACAACGGACGCCACAGAAATACAAAGGATCCTAAGAGGCTACTACAGACAGCTCTATGTCAATAAAATGGACAACCTGAAGAAATGGACAAATTCTTAGGAAGGTATAGCCTTCCAAGACTGAACCAGGAAGAAACAGAAAATACGAACAGACCAGTCACAAGTAATGAAAATGAAACAGGGATTAAAAATCTTCCAACAAACAAAAGTCCAGGACCAGATGGCTTCACAGGTGAATTCTATAAAAACATGTAGAGAAGAGCTAACACCCATCCTTCTCAAACTCTTCCAAAAAATTGCGGAGGAAGGAACATGCCCAAACTCCTTCTATGAGGTCAGCATCACCCTGATACCAAAACCAGACAAAGATACTACAAAAAAGAAAATTATAGACCAATATCACTGGATGAATATAGATGCAAAAATCTTCAACAAAATACTAGCAAATTGAATCCAACAACACATTAAAAGGATCATACACCATGATCAAGTGGGATTTATCCCAGGGATGCAAGGATTCTTCATTATACATAAATCAATCAATGTGATACACCATATTAACAAATTGAAGGATAAAAACCATATCATCATCTCAATAGATGCAGAAAAAGATTTTGACAAAGTTCAACACCAATTTATGATAAAAAACCTTCCAGAAAGTGTCACAGAGGGAACCTACATCAACATAAGAAAGGCCATATATGACAAACCCACAGCAAACATCATTCTAAATGGTGAAAAACTAAAGCATTTCCTCTAAGATCAGAACAAGACAAATGTCCACTCTCGCCACTATCATTCAACATAGTTTTGGAAGTTCTAGCCACGGCAATCAGAGAAGAAAAAGAAATAAAAGGAATCCAAATTGGAAAAGAAGAGTAAAACTGTCACTGTTTGCAGATGACATGATACCATGCATAGATAAACCAGAAATCTATTAGAGCTAATTGATGAATTTGGTAAAGTTGCAGGATACAACATTAATGTACAGAAATGTCTTGCATTCCTATACACTAACAAAGAAAGAGCAGAAAGAAAAATTAAGGAAACAATCCCATTCACCATTGCAACAAAAAGAAGAGAACACCTAGGAATAAACCTACCCAAGGAGGTAAAAGACCTCTATGCAGAAAACTATAAGACACTGATGAAAGAAATCAAAGATGACACGAACAGATGGAAAGATATACCATGTTCTTGAGTTGGAAGAATCAATATTGTGAAAATGACTATACTACCCAAGGCAATCTACAGATTCAATGCAATCCCTGTCAAATTACCAATGGCATTTTTTATAGAACTAGAACAAAAAAATCTGAATATTTGTGTGGAGACACAAAAGACCCCAAAGCAGTCTTGAGGGAAAAAAATGGAGCTAGAGGAATCAGACTCGCTGACTTCAGATTATACTACAAAGCTATGGTAATCAAGACAATATGGTACTGGCACAGAAACAGAAATATAGATCAATGGAACAGGATAGCAAGCCCAGAGATAAATCTAAGCACCTATGGTCAACTAATCTCTGACAAAGGAGGCAAGGATATACAATGGAGAAAAGACAGTGTCTTCAATAAGTGGTGCTGGGAAAACTGGACAGCTACATGTAAAAGAATGAAATTAGAACACTCCCTAACACCATACACAAAAATATACTCAGAATGGATTAGAGACCTAAATGTAAGACTGAACACTATAAAACTCTTAGAGGAAAACATAGGCACAGCTCTCTGACATAAATCACAGCAAGATCTTTTTTGACCCACCTCCTAGGGTAATGGAAATAAAAAGAAAAATAAACAAATGGGACCTAATGAAGCTTAAAAGCTTTTGCACAGCAAAGGAAACTATAAACAATACGAAAAGACAACCCTCAGAATGGGAGAAAATATTTGCAAACGAATCAACAGACAAAGGATTAATCTCCAAAATGTATAAACAGCTCATGCAGCTTAATATTAAAAAAACAAAGAACCCAATCAAAAAAATGGGCAGAAGACCTCAGTAGACATTTCTCCAAAGAAGACATACAGATGGCCAAGAGGTACATGAAAAGCTGCTCAACATCACTAATTGTTAGAGAAATGCAAATCAAAACTACAATGAGGTATCATCTCACACCACTTAGCATGGGCATCATCAGAAAATCTACGAACAACAAATGCTGGAGAGGGTATGGAGAAAAGGGAATCCTCTTGTACTGTTGGTGGGAATGTAAACTGATAACAGCCACTATGGAGAACAGTATGAAGTTTCCTTAAAAAACTAAAAATCGAATTACCATATTACCCAGCAATCCCACTTCTGGGCATATACCCAAAGAAAACAATAATTCAAAAAGGCACTTGCACCCCAATGTTCACTGCAGTGCTATTTACAATAGCCAGGTCATGGAAGCAACCTAGATGCCCATCGACAGATGAATGGATAAAGAGGATGTGGTATGTATATACAGTGGAATATTACTCAGCCATAAAAAGAAGTGAAATTTGGCCATTTGTAGAGACCTGGATGGACCTAGAGACTGTCATACAGAGTGAAGTAAGTCAGAAAGAGAAATACAAATGTCGTGTATTAATGCATATATGTGAAATCTAGAAAAATGGTACAGATGAACTGGTTTGTAAGGCAGAAATAGAGACACAGATGTAGAGAACAAACATATGGACACCAAGGGGGGGAAATGGGGGAGGGGGGTGGGGGCTGGTGGTGGTGGTATGAATTGGGAGATCGGGATTGACATATATACACTAATATGTATATAATAGATAATAAGAACCTGCTGTATAAAAAATAAAATTCAAAAAAATAAAAAGAGGGGAGCTGCATTCTTTAAACCATATCATAAACCACATAGAAAGGCTGTGGGGATGTTCCAGATTAAAGGAGGCTAAAGAGACATGACAACTAAATCTAATACCTGATCTAAGATTGGATCCTGAAGAAAAGGGGGAAAAATGCTATGATGGACATTATTAGCTCACCTGATAAAATGGAAAAGGAAATGGCAGATTAAGCAAAAGGAATTTAACAATGTTAAAATGTACTGACACTGATAACTGCTCAGTGGTTATGTAAGAAAATATCCTTACTTTTAGGAAACATACACTGAAGTATTTGGGGGTCAAGTTTCCTGACATATATAATTTATCCTCAGATCATATGGGGAAAAAAAATATGTATATCTATATATATATATAAATATGTGTGTATATATATATATATATATAAAGAATATGGGTAAATAAAGCAAATAGAGTGAAATGTTAACAACTGATGATCTGGATGAGAAGTATACAAGTATCCTTTGTACTATTATAAAATACTTATTTTTCCACCTTTTCTGTAAATTTGAAATTATTTCCAAATAAAAAGTTTTTAAAAAACGCTGTGTCAATTTACATCCCACTGGCAGGTCATAAGAATTCCTGCTGCTCAATCCTCATCACTACTGGTTGCTGTGAACCTTTATATTTTAGCCTTTCTGGTAGGAATACAGTTGTATTTCACTGGGGCTTTAATTTGCATGTTTCATTTTCCAAAACTAATGGTATTGAGCTCCTTTTTTTATGCTATTTGGCTGTTTAAATACTCCCTGTTGTGGATTAACAGTTTGAGTCTTTTCCCCATTTTTCTGCTGGGTTGTCTGTCTTTTTCTCATTGATTTGTAGAAGTTCTTTCACATGATTTCACGTAAATTTTAAAGGAAAAAAATGGTTTCAAAGAAATTCAAAAATTATAGGGAAAAAGGCTTGAGTTGTATCCCCAGTCTCTGAGGAGTATTTTTTTTTTTTTTTTTTTTTTTTTTTTTTTTTTGCGGTACTTGGGCCTCTCACTGTTGTGGCCTCCCCCGTTGCGGAGCATAGGCTCCGGACGCTCAGGCTCAGGGGCCATGGCTCACGGGCCCAGCTGCTCTGCGGCATGAGGGATCTTCCCGGACTGGGGCACGAACCTGTGTCCCCTGCATCGGCAGGTGGACTCTCAACCACTGCGCCACCAGGGAAGCCCTGAGGAGTATTTCTTGTAAACATTTTAGAAGCTCCACTTTAGACCAATAGATAGAACTTTTAATTTACACCCTGATGGGTTTTGTTTAAATCTTACTTGAACAAGTAACTCCAGAGTGACCACAGTTTTGCTTTTTCTTCCTGACAGAGGCACAACGCATAATGAAAACTAGAAGGATTTCCAGGCACAAGTGAGAGCAGTGTTGACATGAGATGCCAGAAACTGAGTAGACTTACTCAGCAAGCCCTTGTATCTGCTACAGTGAGGTTGTCTAGGTGGTATTTATCAACCTTTTTTCTACCCACAGTAAGAAATACATTTTACATCATGATCCAGCACACACAAATATGACTGAAAAAAATTCCAAACTGATATTTATCTTTACTACATTTTCATTTATTGTACCCTGGTATTTTCTATATATTCCATTTTATTCCATTTTCATTGTTGTTGTTGCTGTTCTTAGTACAGACTGTAATCCACTAAACTGACTTCACATGACAGCTCTTAGAGAAAAAAAAACAAAAAAAACTCACTGCTTTAGAACATTGCTTCTCAAATTTTAGTATGTGTACAAATTATCTAAAATTCTCATTGAAATGCAGATTCTGTTTTGATAAGGTGGGACAAACCATTATTATTAATAATACTATCATCAATATCATCATCATCAATTCCACTCAGCACAGACACAAACTGAAGGGAAACACACATGGGTAATCTGGGGTGTCTGAAACTATCAATTCCATAGTCTTTTTATCTATATATCCTCTTCTCCTCCATTCCTCCCATTCATGGCATTCCCATAGTCTGCTCTTCCTTGCTATGCTTAGATCACCTGGAACCACTCAATCACCCTTAGAGTTTATCTGGCTTGCCAAAGACGAGAGAAAGAGTACAGATATCCTCAGTCCCCTGGTGCTCTAGAGCAGTGTTTCTCCAACTTTAATGTGCATAAATGTTAAAATGCAGATTCTGATTCATAGTTCTGGGTTAAGGCCTGAGTTTCTGAATCTCTAACAAGTTCCAGATGATACAGATACTACAGGTCAGTGGCCTCCATTTAGAGGGACAAAACTCCAGAAGACAAGAAAGCAGATAGTTGACTTTTAGATTCAAATACTAGTAAGAATGAAATGCCTAACCACAACACTAAGCTCCAAAACTTCTGTAAGCACAAACAGAGAAAGATTTCTAAGGAGGTAGTACACAGAAACACTGAAATGGTTGATGGGATCCTGATTACAAAGGAAAGCAAATAAGGCCTAACTCAGGGGATGGGCTGAGAAAATGGAGATGCACCGAAGTATTGATGCCCTGAGTCAGATGGGAGGCAGATTCTGTAGGAAGAGGGAGAAGGAAGGGTGAAGGTGAATGCGGTCACAAAAGCAATATAAAAACCCATGATGTTTCAGGAAGACCCCGAGTAACAATGAGATCCCAGCTAGGAAACTACAGCGATACCCTGGAGGAAGTAAAAAGGCTTTGAAGTCAACAATTCTTGAAATTACAAAGAATGATGTCAAGGCCAAGGCTGGAGGTCGTTGGGACACAGGGAAACTGTTCTGGAGTCTGGAAGACAATCTTGCTAGGATGATGAAAGGCTGGTCTAGACAGAGAGCAGAGGCTTCTAGAAGAGAGTGAGGGTGGTCACCAGGGTGCTGCTGGCCTATATGACACTTGTGTATGCCTAAGCAATCAGAACCGTGCTGGATTTCAGCCTGTCCTGGGCTATACACACAATGCATGACCACAGCAGGATGTAAGTAACATCAGCCCCTCCTCCCAGTAGCAGTTAAAGGAAGTGGAAGAAAGTGTGGTATCTTTTGCATAATGCTTTGAAAGAAATGGGATAGACAGGAAATGCCACTTAAAGTTAGGAAACAGAAAAATAGTGTTGATAGGAAATGACACTTAGGGTAAGGAAAAAGGAAAAGAAATTATGGAAAAGGTTAAGAAATAAAATATCACACACAATAATGTTGAGCTTATATGTAGTGAAAGTGTTCCACAGGCCACACAGAAAGGGATTATTAAAGGTTAAGGGGCTCAGAAGGTCTCTCACTAAGCTGCTTATGGTAATAATAAGAGATTACAGTGAGCCAGGCACTGTGCTAAGGGCTTTATATGTAGGTCTGCAATATAATTGATTAACCAGACCACAGCATCTAGAGAATGAAAGTGTGCTAAAATCATTAATCACATAAAATCATGAATCTGCTGATCAACTTGTTTTATTACATTAGACCTATGTCAGTTCCATTCAAAAACTATTTTAATGTCATTCAAATAAACTTAAAACATATCCGTATATATTAAAGCAAAATTGAAAGAAAAAATATAAATATATATATACTCTCTATATTGAGTATTTAAATACTAAAAATCACATAATCACATAATAATTATTGTGATTAAAAATATCACACAATAATTATTATTCTTGGTACATGACCATATACAATACTATACCCACATCTGTATCTGTCTCTAATACGTGTCAGTGGCATTTTTCTAAATAACTTGTTTTTCTAAATGATATTATTGCTTCACAAAATTTCCTGTAATATTCTTCAAAATTACATTTTATGTTTCTTAAATTTGAAAATGACATTTTCAATGAACTGTGCTCTGTAGGTCATACCATTTTTGAGAAAATATTCTTTCTACAGTTGCAAAATTATCTGGATGGATAGGAGCAATCTTCTAAATGGAAGATATTCTCAATTCTAATTTTTTAATATTGAAATTCATAAACACTTCCATCTGGATACTGTTACTGTTTCTATGTTAATGACTTTCCCCAGAATACACTTTATCAGCAAAACTTTTGAAAAAAAAATTATCAAATAACTTGTTTTGATACATTATTCTTTTCAAAACTATAGACCTTATTTTCATTATATTCTGATATGAATATGAGTTATCAAATTAAAAACGGGAGCTTAATCAAAAGATTCTCCCCACAAGTCAGGACAGTTCAAAAGACAATCAGAGTTCTAAAATTAAATCTTGCATAAAATTTGAGTTCTCCAATTTTAGTTTGTCCAATTTCTTCCATGCTTCTATAAAAATAAGTTTCTATGTCTTCCCGTAAGCTTTTGGCTTTTAATAATTGCAATTTTCTAAAAGTTTCAAAATCTTAAGTTTTCTGGTTTTCTGCTTATTGAATACTTTGATTAAAAACTTCCAACTGATTTTAAATAAAACTTCCACAAAAATTTAGGTGATTTATTTACAAATTAGTTGAAGACCACTGTAGAACACTCAGTTAGTTAGTCTAGTCTTGAACACTCAGTTACCAGTTAGTCTTCCATGGCCTCAAATATTTTTAAATCCAACTGAAGGCAAACAGTAAGAAGAAGACTGCAGTGCTGGAGTTTTATTTCTTTCTTTTTTAAAATCCAATGTCAACTCTATCATAAAGGTTTTTTAGCTCAGTACTGTGTTGTGTGTGTGTGTGTACCTGTAAAATTTGATAACCAAAGCATCTACTTTTATTGTTAAAATATTCTAGGGCTAATTATGGGCACATCAATTATTTTTACACCAAAACCTCTTGCAAATACATTTCTGCTCCATAAATGTCCTCATTTTCTAAGAACATTGTTTTCAGCACGACAGTGCTCTGCAAAATTTGTGATTGTCTCAAAAACAGTAACTTTATAATCTATATTGAACTTTTTAACTTAATTTACAATAGCACACACAAAAGGAAAATTCTATCAAATTTGATAGAACTTCCAAAAGCTTTATTTAATTCTATGTATTGATCAAATTATTATTGGAATTAACAAAACTAATTATGTACTTGAAGCATCTCTGATAAGCAGAATAACGAGCCTCCGAAGATGTCTATACCCTAATTCCCAAAACTGGAACGTGTGTTACCTTACATGGAGAAGGATCTTCACAGATGTGATTAGGAATCTCAAGGTGGAGAGATTATCTTGAACTATCTGGATGGATCCTATCACAAGGGTCATTATAAGACGGAGGCAGGAGGGTCAAAGACAGGAAAAGGATATGTGACAACAGAAGCTGAGGTTAAAGTAAAGCACTTTGAAGACGTCACAAGCCAAGGAATGCAGATGGCCTCCAGAAGCTAGAAAGAGCAAAAAGCAGATTATCCCTAGAGCTTCCAGAAGACCACCAACCTGCTGACACCTTAATTTTAACCAGTTAGACTCTTCTCAGACTTCTGACCTCTAGAACTGTAAGATAATATATTTGTGTTGTTTCAAGCCACTAAGTTTGTGGTAATTTGTTACAGCAGTAATAGAAAACTAATGCAGCATCTAATAATACTGATATAAAATTGGAATCATCTGAATGTTGGCAGAGTTCTTCTGCTAAAGGAGCCAATGTTTTAACAGCTTCCATCTCATTTTTCTTATGTGCACAGAACACAGAATAAAAAATGGAGATGAATTTAAAACAATAGACACTTGATATCTAAATGAAAAGTCATGCTTTATAAGACATTTGAGACCTATGATCATCCCTATTTTGGCTTCTTGGTTCCCTGACCATGGACTGAACCCCGGCCTCAGCAGTGAAAGCGCCAAATCCTAACCACTAGACCACCAGGGAACTCCCATCCCTATTTGTGTTTATTATCTTGTTGAATTCAAAGAGCATGATACTAAGTTATGTATACACATCTCTGGACAGGGAAGCTAAGACTAAGGGCCCAACAGCTCTAATAGGCAGAACTAGTACTAGGGCTCCTACCCAACTTCAACCTGCAGCTCTTAGGAATCCCTCTTCCTGGGCCTTTTCCTGAACTGTATCTCCCAAACAAACATCCTCCAGCCTGCAGTCTGTTCTCTGCTTTCAAGCCTTTGACTTGCCTCTCCTCAGTTAATGGATTTTGGTTTTTGTCCCACAGTCCTTCAGTCAAAATCAACTTGCTTTCATACATTTCAGTCTCTTCAAAAGGGCCTGATGTTTGTGGTGCTATGCTTTCAAATTATAAAAATTTATTATAGAGAAGCTTAGAATATAATTGAGAAAGGGAAAATTACATTGACTACTCTTACAAAACTTTTTTCAAATTAAATATGTTCAGTGAAATGAATGCCTTTGTTGACAATAGCCTGTGCGATAATAGAAAGGCTCTCTGGCAGTTTCTCAGATGAGCTCAATACTTCAGGTTGGTGTTTCTAAACGGCAATAATCCCACTGGAGCAGCAAGACACGTAAGTAATTAGTGCCCTAATATATAGGAACAGCCAAATTCTTTGAATCCCTAAGCAGTTTCACAGCCTCCTTCTTTTTGGCAGAGCCATGAACTGGGGAAGTAGGATATTCTGCTTTCCTGCTCCTGTTTGGATCCCCGCTAAATGACAAAGTTGAGCATCCCCACGTGCAACACGTGGCTCGTTTCCCATTTTAGTCAGATCACAGAGAGCTTCTGCTTTCTAACAGCTGTCTGCGAAAATCCAGGGCAGATCTCTTAAAAGACCATAGAACCAGTTTCAGTTTATACAAAAACTGGCTACGTCGTCATTGTTTCATTTTACCAATAGGTGGCGTTGTGGGCAATGTTATGGAACGAATGAAAAACTAAAGATAGAAAAAGCTTTTATGGGGGGCTGGAAATAATAGTCCATCCTATTTACAAGTATCTTGTTCTCATAAATTTTTTTTATAGCTTTATAAATGTTTCTACCTTAATTACTATTTTCTCTTCCTTCATACGTTGCTTCTCCGAAGACTGTTAGGGGAATCGTTTAACCCAGTTTCACATCTATGAAATGAGAAGGTTGCATTAGCCCAGGGGTAGAAAATTCAAGTGATTGCTAGAGCCAGGTAGCTTATTGAAATGAGTTCAGAGGGTCTGGTGCAAGACGATAGAGAGGCTAACCGGAGCCCATTCAAAATAATTCAATTTTAAATGCTTTTGTTTGTTTTCTGATTAGTTTTGCCTTTTGTTTTGTTTTGTTTTTAAAGTAAACCAAAGCAAAAATGTCTTTGGGAACAAATTTTTTTTTTTGCTTGATTAGACAATGTCTAGAAGCTCCTCTAGCTATAAGACACTATAATGGATTCTAAACTTGACTAGAGGAATATCTATATAAAACCACACATGTATTTCTAATCATGTACCTACATTAATATACATCATTCTAATATCTTTGATCTTTGATAAATCTGCTTAAGCCCAATGTGAAACAACATACAAAGATACTATTTCCCTTCCATTAAAACCCAGGATGATATGAAATAAACTTTACGGTTCCCTTAACTTGCAACTTTTTCCATCTCTGGTAACAGCATCACCATCCACTTGGGTCTCCACAGTCAGAAATCCTTGAGTTGCGTTAATGCTTCAGTCTGTTTTACCTTCGGCATCTCATCAATCACTAAGCCCAACAAATTTTACCTCCAAACTTTCTCTATATATCATTCCTAATTTGTAATCCCTATGACTATTGCCTTAATTCAAATGTTCATTGTCTGCATCTCACTCAGTACTGAATAAAGTAGCTGGAGCAGTTTATGGGTGGTTTATTGGTAAGGGAAAAATGTAACTGACTCAGGAGGCATCAAGAAGGAAACTGGGACACAAGAGTTGGGCCCATTCTTGTCCCTCCAGTCTTGCCTCTTCCATATTACCTCAAACATACCATGCATTTCCATCCTCACTTGCACAGAACGACTCACTATTATTGGAACAAACCATGTGACAGACTTTGACAGGTTCCATAGTCTGTAATACCTTTGATTGCCTAGCAGATTCCTAGATGTCTTTCAAGATGCAGCTCAACTCTTTTCTCCTCTACAAAATCTTCTCCAATCCTCCCTGATAAAAAATGAGTACTTACTCCATGATTACATATTTGTATCCATTTCTCACATAACAACACCATAACATCATGTTGAGTATATGTTCTACCACAGAAGAGACTTTAACCACTCATCTTTCATTAATTACTGAATTGCACCTGAAATAGAATGATCTCCCAAATTAGTCTCCCTATGAGCACTACCACCAAGCAACCATGAAACTTTGAGCGAGTTAACATAACCTTTTTAAACCCCATTTATTCATTACTAATAACAGATACCATAGAACTGCTATGAGGATCAGATGTGAAAGAGGGTGCAAAGCACTTACCACTGTGTTGGGCACATGTGACCCACTTCATTATTTCGATTCAACAGCCTCACCTGTGGAACGTTGGGCTTGGACTAGAAGACCCATGTGATCCTTTCTAGCTCAAACATTATTTGACTTTATGTCCTGATTTGAGTGGACATAAGGACAGTGTTAAATAAAGAAGTGTGCTGCACACATGGGAGCAGCAACCAGTCACAAGACGTCACAGCCCGATTCTAAATCGGATCATTGTACTGAAATCAAAGTGTTGGGAAATATATTTTAACTTATTAAAATAATAAAATAGGGACTTCCCTGGTGGCACAGTGGTTAAGAATCTGTCTGCCAATGCAGGGAACATGGACTCAAGCCGTGGTCTGGGAAGATCCCACATGCCATGGAGCAGCTAAGCCCATGCGCCACAACCACTGAGCCTGCGCTCTAGAGCCCACGGGCCACAGCTACTGAGCCCATGTGCCACAACTACTGAGGCCCACACACCTAGAGCCTGCGCTCCACAACAAGAGAAGCCACCGCAATGAGAAGCCTGCGCACCACAACGAGGAGTGGCCCCTGCTCACTGCAGCTGGAACAGTAACTGAAGACCCAACACAGCCAAAAATAAAATAAATAAAATAAATAAATTAACTAATAATAATAAAATATATGTTTCTTGTTCATTTATGTCCTTCCTGACATAGTCTTTCTTCCTTAACTTCCCTTCCAACACTTAATATATTCATTTCCAGAAAGATTTATTTTGGAGACAACCAATGGACAAACAAAAAGAACTGCTTAAACATTACTTAAAATACTGGAAGATCATCATGGTCACAGAGGACCAAGCTATCTCAGAAAACTCTGGCAAAGTTTGAAACTTCCACTATCCCTGCCCCTGTCCCAACACACACACACACACACACACACACACACACACACAATGAAATATTACTCAGCTGTAAAAAAAGAATAAAATCTTGACATTTGCAACAACACGGATGACCTAGAGAGTATTATGCTAAGTGAAATAAGTCAGGCAGAGAAAAACAAATACTGTAAGATTTCACTTATACGTGGAATTAAAAAAAAGAAAAAAACAAATGAACAAATATAACAAAACAGAAATTCAGTTATAGATACAGAGAACAAAGAGGTGGCTGCCAGAGGGAAGTGGAGTAGAAAAATAGGTGATGGAGATTCAGAGCTACAAACTTCCAGTTACAAACTAAATGAGTCAGAGGTATGAAACGTAAGTGTGGGGAGTGTAGTCAATAATTAGGTCATATGTTGGTATGGTGACAGATGACAACTATACTTACCATGGTCATCATTTTGAAGTGTATAGAGGTAATGAATCACTATGTCATGTACCAGGAACTAAAATAGTGTTATAGGTCAATTGTACTTAAAATATAAGCAAACAAACTCATGGAAAAAGAAGTAAGATTTGTGGTTATCAGAGGCATGAGGTAGGGGAGGGGGAAATGGATGAAGGCAGTCAAAAGGTACAAACTTTCAGTTTTAAGACAAGTAAGTAATGAGGATGGAATGTACAACATAATAAATATAATTAACACTGCTGTATGTTATATATGAAAGTTGTTAAGAGAGCAAAGAGTTCTCATCACAAGGAAAACAAATTTTTTCTATTTCTTTAATGTTGTATCTATATGAGATGATGGATGTTCACTAAACTTACTGTGGTAATGATTTCATGATGTAAGTAAGTCAAGTCATTATGATGTAGACATTGAACTTACATGGTGCTGCATGTCAATTACACCTCAATAAAACTGGAAGACAAAAAATCAGTTGGGCAGACTCACATTTTGGTTCCTATTTCAAAAATACTGATTAGTGTTATTCAAAAATAACAATGCAGGCATTACTATTATGACACATATGCATTCCTGAGAAATGTGTGTTCAACAAAATTACACATTAAGAATCATAGACCTTATGGGAAAAGTAGATCACTCAAAACATATAGGATGATATAACCAAAATATGAACAAAAATAATGATCCTAATAAAAATACTAGCACAACTAAATCTTAACTAGCTTTTGCACCAAGAATACACACTGTCAGTCCATCCTTTATAGTCCTGGATCATGGGAAACATACTTCCCTCCTTCAAGATATAGTTCCTTAAAGAAATCTGCTTCTAGTTAGAGACCAATTTTATCAAAATTAAAAATATGATGCAAAGGTAGCCTTCTTCACCAACCTTTTCTCCCTCCTTAAACACAGAATAAATGCCTTTTTATCTTCTTTATCTGGAGGTGCAGCTTCCCCAGAAGTTTGGCATAGTGAAAAGAGAAGAATGGCAGCTCTAAAAGCCACAAAACCAGCTCTTCTTGCATGAAAGAGAGGCACATTCTAAGACCTCCTAATTTTTAAAAGCTTGCTTCCGATCACTTCAAAACATTAACGTGTGGGGAAAATTATGTATAAACTCCCACAAATTCCACGTTATACTGATCACTCCCCATTTTACCAACCATGTATGAACCAGTTATCATTAGGAGAATATGGGTAATACCGACTGGACTGTACCAGGCTAATGATTTCTAGACGTAAGAGGTTTTAAAATCTAAAATAGATTAGAGAACTTTAAAAAGCTATCAATCATAGTAGCAAAGTCAAATGACATCTTGCATATAAGATCTTCATTTGAGTGCTATTTAATATGCTGAAGCTTACAAAATATTTAACATGCATGTGGTACGAAATGTATTTTTAGAATTATTGATCTTTCAAATAGCTTTAAAACTAGGTACACTAGTTTTTTTTAAAGTATGATACATGTGAAAAAATGCTTAATTTATTTTGGGATTTCAATGGGCTACAGTAATCCATGAAATGATAGACCTTTTCCTATCAAAAGGAACACATGATCCTGGGTGCCTGCAACAATCAGACCTTGACCTGAAAGGGCTGCTGCATATTGGTGGATGGGACAGATCCACTGATTATGCTCCCCTGGAAAGGGGGTCCCCAACAGACACAACTTCCCACTAGCTGATATCTAGAGACCAGTTCATGACTGGGTCCCATGTAGAATACCCCACGGAAACCTGGATTCCACTTTTTAAAGACTCCCCAGCAGATTCTGTTCTATAGGCCAAAGAAGAAATCCTAAAAACTAACCACAAGTTTATATTACTTAAAAAAATAAAATAAAATAAAGCCCTTAAAAGTGAGAGGTACACAATGACGCTTTAGACCTTTGAAATGATATGTTATCTAGGCTTGTTTTAAAACAGTCCAGCAAAAAGAACTGTTAAAAGGCAGAAAGGAGAGATGACAAAGGACTAGTAAAATGTTGATAATTATTGAAGTTGAGTGACAGGTACAAGGGAAGGGGTTGCATTTATTCTATTTTCGTGTATTTGAAAATTTCTGTCTCCAGGTGTAAAATAAAAAGGAATCATAAGCAATACCAAGGCTATTCCGTTCTGCACAGTGAATATTAGTTACAAAAAATAAAAATAAAATTCTCTGCTCATTTATTGAGTTAACTAAATTCCTAAGGTTTATAAATTTTTTGCCAAGATACACACATTTGACTCCTCCCAAAATCAAGTTCTGAGCAAACATGGGTCTGTGTTCGGAGAATTTCATTACACTAACGTATCATATGTTATCTAAGTGTTGTCTCAAATGCAAATAAATACAAAGCATTTTAAGGGGTGGTTAACAGATCTAACAGCCACTGTGTGTAATATGCAGTTATCATAAGACACTCTGAAACTCTTTATTATAAACATTCATCTTTCAAAACATTGCATTTCTAAAAATTCTACTATATTCAGTAAAGATTTAGCCTAGCAACGTTGCTCTAAAAAATGAGTATCATTAATTTAATTCTTAGTTACTAGGCAAAGTCAGAAAAGCAAAGACTGTATTCTTCTCTACTTCTAGTTCAGATCATATGTAGACAAAACACCTAGTCATTCTATACCAACAATCCAATAAATTGAGCCCGTCATTTTCAATGGATTATAAAAATTATCATTTTAAAATCATTTTTAAAAACTTGGGGACTGTCCTGGTTTTTATGTTTTTTCAAGCAAACCTGGCATTCTCTGACATGTACTTATGATTCCCCTGGAATCAAATGCATAGAATCCTCGATAAAATATGATCAGGTTGTAAGAATACGTAATTCATTCGTATATCGTTAACGATAGTAGAGAAAACAAATTCCTTCGTCCCAACCCCAAGCAATGGGTTTATAAGAGCAGATGCCTAGTCTTGCTCAGTGGGAATCCATATCAGAAGCAAAACCAGGGGCAATTTCTTTATTACAAAGATACAGAGTCACTGATTGTAAATAAAAGTAAATAAAAGCATGGTGCTTCCATGGAAAATGTTCATTTATCAAAGGTTTTTGAGCATTTTCTCTGGGCCAGGAACTGTGCTAGGCACTGGATATACACCAGTGTACAAGGGCCACTGCCTGTACCTCCCAATGTAACTTGTCACGAATAATTCTGTTTCATTGTTCAGTAGTCGCCATCCATTTAGCAGCCTGCAGTAAAAGGGGGATTTAGTAAAAGGGGGATTGGGAGAGGACAGGGATTAGGACAAAATGGAGCCAAATAATTTGCTGAATAGGAACCTCTGATGACACCAATCCACTACTACACATTGGAAATCACTGAAAAACTGAGCGCAGGCTGGAAAGAACTGACTTTGTTTCTCATATTTTAAAATCTATGCATGTCACTTCTACCCCTACACTTAAATTTCTTCCTGGGAAACAGTTCAAAGGTATGTGGGGATTTTTTTAGGACTGAGAAAAATCACTTGTAGATTTTCTCCTTTTAAATTTCCTACGGTTTGTGAAACACAACATGCAAACTTGTAATCTTCCATTGGTAACACCCATGCCTTTCCTGCAGCAATCGTTTCTGATCTTGCCACCAGGATTTTGACTCCAGTGGAGAAATGAGCAGGAGAAAATTAACTCTTTAATTGAAAACAAATTTTGGCTTGAACACAGAAGCTAAAGACATTTACAGAATGCTTGCATTTGAGTAAAGGGCATATTAGAGGGCAAAAAAAAAAAGATCAAAGTAGAAAATATTACTCTGCACCAGGCTTGAGTCACTTAGATTCCCTTGGCTACAATAAACATGCATTAATCAGACTGTGCCAGCCTCTGTATTACACACTGGAATAGAGTAGGTAGTATCTATACTGCTTTTCATAATTTTCAGAGTTTTAGAAATGACTGAGATACATGTGTATTTTTATTTCCATTTTACAGATGAAGCAAGTGAGCTCCAGTGAGGCTAAGTGGTTCTATGTTAAACTGCAACTCATATTCATGTCTTCTGACTCTAAATATAGTTCTCTTTCTTACCAAGATGTCTCATTTAATCTGTACCTCTAGTAAAAACTACTGCTAATGATACTTATACTAATGGCAATAATAGGTAATAGTTAACTAAGCATTTACTATGTGCTAGGCACTGTGTTAATACTATGACTAATCCAAATTTATTACTTAATTAAATCATCACAACCACCTGATGAGTTACCTATCATTCCTGTCATTGTACATATGAATTAACTGAGGCTTACAAAGCCAAGCATATTATGTTGTATAAGAGAGCCCAAGGTTTCCCAGCCAGTAAGTCCTAGAGCTCAGACTCGAATCCTACCTGTCTGTTTCTATAGCCTGTGTTCATGGCCAGAACCAGTGACCCCCAAACTTGCCTGATGAGAGCACATGCCTGGGTACTTACAAAAAACACAAATTTCCAGGTCTTTGCTCCTGGATTCTGATTTAGCAGGTCTGGACTAGGCCAAAAATGTGAATTTTTAATAAGCACTGGACAAATATTAGGCAAGTAAAAGTAACACACACTCTATATGTTTAATTTCAACTTCTCTAATTTATCCCTTGGCTGAGAGGTTGGCAAGGTTTTTCTGTAAAGGGCCAGATAGAAAACACTCTGATTAATACATGTTTACTGTAGCCAAGCTGCATGGCTTTGCGGGCCATGCAGCTTCTGTTGCAAATACTTGTCTCTGCTACTGTAGTTTGAAAGTAGCCAAAGGCAATATGTTAAAAATGGAGGTGGCTGTGTTCCAATAAAACTTTATTTACAGACACTAAAATCTGAATTCCATATAATATCCATGTGTCATAAAATACTATTCTTCTTTTGATTTTTTTCATCTTATTAAAAATATAAAAAAGGATTCATAGGTTACAGGCCATACAAAAGCAGGTTGTCTGGACTTGGCTTGTGGGGTTTTGTTATTGGTGTTTTTGGCCTGTACCTGCTCTAGTCCTCTTTCTTTTAGAAGTTAGTTCCAGCTAGAACAGTAGCTGATAGAAAAATTCTTTTCCCAACTTACTCCTACTGATATTTCCAGTAATGTCCTGTTGCTGTTGTTTTTCTTTTGGTTTTTTGCTTTTTTTTTCTTCCTGTCTCCTGCCTTTCTACCCTGATATCTGGATACTGTCTCCTTTTAAATTCTAAGTATACAAAAGAGTATTCTTTGAACAATTCTGTAAATAGTGCCATGAGGTCTTTGGAGAAATAAACTAATAAACCAAAACATATTTACTATAAATAAATGTATTATAAGGAATAAGAATCTCTTGCAAACTATTTAGGCCATATCCACAGGATGATAAGTGGGTTTTATCATTTCAGTGGATCATTACCAGCAACCGTTAAGCTTAAGAACCATAAAGAGGACCGTTTGGCAGGCAACCATCTAAGTTCATGACATTCAGGTTGGCTGTGC
Source organism: Globicephala melas (assembly GCF_963455315.2). Taxonomy (NCBI): domain Eukaryota; kingdom Metazoa; phylum Chordata; class Mammalia; order Artiodactyla; family Delphinidae; genus Globicephala; species Globicephala melas. Next base: position 39,649,491 of record NC_083329.1, on the reverse strand, counting down.
AGCTCTGGACGTCAGGAAACCTTTGCCTCATAGCTTTAATCGATGTATAATCACACCTTTTCGGCTTTCTACTTCACTGAATCCTTTTCTAATAAGATGCTTCTACAACCTTTCCTCTTCCAAAGAACCTTTCTTGTGATTCTCTGTAATTGAAAATAAATAATTTTAAACTGAGTCAATAAATACCTTATTCACCATGTACTTGGTACTGTATTTTATCCCTTGGTTTTTCTAGCTTATTGCAATTACTTTCTAAGAGACTTTTTATTTGCTAAGAAGAAGTATTTTGCAGGGTTTAATTACACATTAAAGAGAAAAGTCACATGCACATTTGGAACACATGGGTGTGTTCCGAGACCACGCTATGATTTTGTGAGTAAAAGAGAGTATGATATTCGGAAAAAAATAGGACTCTTATTTAGAGACTTTCATGTAGGGTGGGGATCTAGGAAGTATCTAGTCAAACTTTTTCTTCATTTTGTGCCCTTCCTCAATGGAATCACCCACTAATTGCTTAAATACCTTCAGTGACAGAGAGCTCAGTACTTACTGTAGCAACTATCACCATTTTTAACCAACCCTGTTAGTTCTTCCTTTCTCATTTTAAGCTGGAATTCTCTCGTTATAACTTTCACCAAGTTGTTCCTTGGGCACAATAATTCCAATTATAAGTTAATGAGGATACATAATAATATATTCAGAAATGTTTCTCATGTATGTGTGTGTGTGTGTGTGTGTGTGTATATATATATATATATATTCTATGGTAAACATAAAGTCTTTCAGCCAAATAAACAAATCAGGAAAAAAATATTAAAGATGATGCCCAACTCTGCCTCATGTGAACGCTTTGGTTTCAGAACTGCCTAAATTAAAAGTCACAGATTGAAAGAGGTGAGGAGAGATCTGGTTTGAATCAAATGGAGCTCAAGGAAAAAGTGGCTTGATGAAGAAGTCAGCTTCATTCCTATCTGGTTTATAACTCCAGTATCTGACATCTCATCCCAGGTATGTGGGATTTTTCTAAACATTAAATTCAGAGCAGGGGCTAGAGGTTAAACTTGAAATTCCATGCAAAAGTTGGAAACAGGAAAGGCAAGAAGATTGAGTAAATTCACACTTATTCACCTGGATACAATAAAAATATCCCTCCCCAGCAAAAGAAAGAAACCTAGGAATGTGGTTGAGTAGACTAAACAGCTGAGAGAAGGACATCTTATGATACTGCAAGACTGCCCCGCTTCAGATCCTCACTCTTTCTCAATCCAGAAATACTAGACTCCAGCTAGTAGGACAATCATCTAGGAAATGTGTATGCAGACACAGAACCTTTGATAGTGGTCAAAAGCTACTGACTCTGTCATATAATAAAATGTATACCCTGGAGCTATTTTCTGTACCACGGTTTTCTTACATGCAAAATGGCAACAACAGCACCTACTATATAGGGTTGCTGTGAAAGTTACATAAGTTAATAAATGCGAAGTGTATTGAACAGTATTTGGCACAAAGTGAGTAATGTAAACAAATATTATTTACTTATTACCAATACAATATAGCTCTATCTTAATATTTACCAAACTGCAATATGATTGTAGATTTTAGCATTTGTTGCAAACTGTAAACTCTTCAAGGCCTGGAGTTTTGTGTTAATTTCTGGTTTAGTTATTGTGTCCTTAGTAACCTGCATAAAGCCTGGAACATAGCATGGGTCTTCAATAAATGTTTATGGAAAAATGGACTAAATAAGTTGCTTTTTCATATTCCATTTGGATGGTAACTTGCTCCTTAGATAATTGAATTTTTAATAAATACTTTAATATACCAAAGTTATGATAGGAAGTTTGGGATTTCATAATAAATCTAGTGAACTATGAAATCTAATAGGTTTGCCTTAATCACTGAGAATATAATACACTGAATCGTATAGATAGCCTGTTAAAATCTCTCCTTGACTACCTAAATTAAAAGCCTCACATTAAAACTTGCAAATAGGACAATAGCAGCAGTGAATAAGTCTAAAAACTGACAGGCTGTTATGATATTGCAAAAGCAACCTCTTTCAATTAATGAATCTCCAGGACTATTCAGTAATTTGCATAAGAATTTTAAATTTCATTTTTATCTTGGACAGTTAAGCAGAGAGCATTTTATATGTATCCAAACCGGATCCGACCCAAGGATTGCCAAATGAAGTTCAGCCAGACAACAAAAATGTATGCAAAAGAATGTAAACACAGTAGTCTTGGGGAATGAGACCCCCACATCCTGACGGTTCATTGGGTTCTTTCCATGTACCTCATTGCTAAATTTAAACATGAGATCTGGCGTGAGGTATGACTGAATCTGTGTAACAGTGACCATGTCAACAACAAGGCTCTACTCACTTTGCGAACTTCCTTCAAACAGGTTAAATTAAAGCTTCAAGTTTATATGAGCAAATGTCAAGTTGCTTGCCACTTGCATGGCAGAGAACTCAGAGGGCTCTGTGGGTGCCATGGGGTTCCCAGAGAAGCCCAACTGGCATTCACAGTGTTAGTAGTGTTGTACACTGGACAGGCAGCCTTAGTAAAAGCTTACTTGGATGTAGGCTAAGGAACTCCATGGCGGAAAACTCAGTTTAAGGGGAGAAGCACAAATAGCACATGCTAGTATTAAAACCTTAGTTATCGGGCTTCCCTGGTGGCGCAGTGGTTGAGAGTCCGCCTGCCGATGCAGCGGACACGGGTTCGTGCCCCAGTCTGGGAAGATCCCACATGCCATGGAGTGGCTGGGCCCATGAGCCATGGCCGCTGACCCTGCGTGTCCGGAGCCTGTGCTCCGCAACGGGAGAGGCCACAGCAGTGAGAGGCCCGTGAACCAAAAAAAAAAACCTTAGTTATCAATAGAAACTAGAAGTATTGGTGGTTGTCACTTGGACCTGTGCCAGGGAGATGAATTAGATCTTAAAGCTCAGCAGTGAGTGCTATAAATTAAGTCCCAAGTAACTACTCCAAGAAAGTTTGGGAGACCCTGGACATAAATGGCATTGCTTCAAAGACCAAACAACAAATTGCGACATGGCTGAGGATGGGGGAAGGGAGGGGAGTCTTCTCATTTCTGCATATATCACCGTATGGTTCTAATGCAGTGACGCCTAAATGGAGCACCATGGAGCTCTGGGGACCCCAGCAGATACTGACCTAGCAGTTAGGTCATGCTCTTACAGACAGCGACCAGCTGCCTCTCACTAGCACTTTGTGGGCAGATGACGTCCACTGGGAATTCTGAGAAGACACCCCCCGAGATGCTGAGGAGGTGCAGCAAAAAAATATGGGCATTTAAGTAAAATATGACTTCATTTATGTCTGCAGGTACATAGAACCTGGGGACTTGGGTTAAACAAGGGATATTGGGAGCATTATCTGATCAAACCCAGAACCGTGGAAACACAAAGTTCTCAACTATCAGGCTGCATGCTCCCCTGACAATCAGTTTCTCTGACTCCCTAACACACCTTAGTTTCTGAATTGGCAGCTCTCCTATTACTGTATATATGCTCTGCTTATTTCTTGCGTTTCTCATTATCTCATCTATAATACTCCTCTACTCTGTTCGATCAACCTAAACCAAACCTATTATTCAAAGCCCTGCTCAGCTGGGTTGACGCCTTCCATGAATCCCTCTCACAACCCTAGCCCTCAAAAACGTAAACCCCCCCCCCGCATCTTGCCTCCTATGAGATAACATACGTATTATTTCGTACTACTTGCTACGTTTTTCTTGTGTTTAAATGGACTCCCCAATTAACTTGTGGGCTTTATAAAGGCAGGATTTAAGTTTGAAATGTATATATTGAAGCAAGGCTCAGTTACAGTGCTGAAAATAGAGTGTTGAACATACGGAAGACCAAGACACTAAATAAAAACCATACAGTTGTTGTGTAAGTTTTCTGTCCTAGTGCAAGTCTTACATAGACTAACAAAATTGGGGAAAATATTCAGAAACACCCCTCCATCACCACCCACACACACACACAGTAACTCATACTGTTCTAGTTATCTTATACTTTATAATCATTACTGAATCAATTCTTAGGAAGTTAACTATAATTTACTTCAAGGGGATTGCCCTCGAGTTTAGTTCCAATGAATGAGTGGCCAAGAGACATATAAGTCTCTTTCCAGATTACAAAACAGAGAGTAGTATTGCTAATTTCCTTAAGTGTCCTTACAGAGGTGGTGGCCTTCAAAACAATTGGCTCATAGAAACCCTTTCTTTGACAACTCAGAAAAGTAATGCCCAGAGTCCATTTCTGAGGCTACCAAGACCAAATTTAAACAAATGCTGCTAAAATTATCTCTCAATTTATATATATACACATATATACAAAATATATATACACATATACACATTTATAAACACATATATACATATACAGGTATAAATATACATATATGCATTTATAAACATATATAAGCATACATATATACACACCTACATATATATGTATACATATATACATACTTCACATATATGTATATGAAACAAGTTTCATGAAACAATAGCTGTATCACACACAATCCAAAACCCTTATCAATTACAACCTATTCTTTTTTTTTTTTTTTTTTTTTTTTAACTGTACGCGGGCCTCTCACTGTTGTGGCCTCTCCCATAGCGGAGCACAGGCTCCGGACGCGCAGGCTCAGCGGCCATGGCTCACGGGCCCAGCCGCTCTGCGGCCTGTGGGATCTTCCCGGACCGGGGCACGAACCCGCATCTCCTGCATCGGCAGGCGGACTCTCAACCACTGCGCCACCAGGGAAGCCCTACAACCTATTCTTGATACTTTCTATCCTGTTGTCTTTTTAATGCTGATAATAACTCAATACATCAATCTCAATAATTTCATTAATATCACAATCTACAATTTAAAAAATACTGAGGAAGGGGGGGAAAGAGTATAATTTTTAAAAACTAGAAATTTTTGAATTGGTAAGGAAAAGCCACTTCAATGTCTTCAAAGTCAAATCTATGAAAAAACGGTCCTCCATATGGCAATGACCTATTTCTCAGTATACCAAACTCCTGAAATGTATGTTATAAATCATGGTGAGCTAGTACTTGATTGAAGTAACAATTTAAATAATATATATTATAAATTGAGAAAGGTTTTTATAAACCTATATTCTTTCATCAAAAAAAAATATATATATGTCATTTATACAAAGGCAACAATGAATATGAGATTAAAGAATAAACCTTAGGGCTTCCCTGGTGGCACAGTGGTTGAGAATCTGCCTGCTAATGCAGGGGACACGGGTTCGAGCCCTGGTCTGGGAAGATCCCACATGCCGCGGAGCAACTAGGCCCGTGAGCCACAGCTACTGAGCCTGTGCGTCTGGAGCCTGTGCTCCGCAATAAGAGAGGCCGCGATAGTGATAGGCCTGCGCACCGCGATGAAGAGTGGCCCCCGTTTGCCACAGCTAGAGAAAGCCCTCGCACAGAAACGAAGACGCAACACAGCAAAAATAAATAAATAAATTAATTAAAAAAAAAAAAAGAATAAACCTTAAAAAATACATACAAGTGGGGCTTCCCTGGTGGCGCAGTGGTTGACAGTCTGCCTGCCGCTGCAGGGGACACGGGTTCGTGCCCCGGTCCGGGAAGATCCCACATGCCGTGGAGCGGCTGGGCCCGTGAGCCATGGCCGCTGAGCCTGCGCGTCCAGAGCCTGTGCTCCGCAACTGGAGAGGCCACAACAGTGAGAGGCCCGCGTACCGCAAAAAAAAAAAAAATTACATACAAGTTCTTTAAGAAAATTGTAAAACTTATTAATGACATAAAAATCTGGAAAACTTGAGAGTTGTGTCGTATTTGTGGATAGGAATACTCAAAATCATAAAGACCTTAAATCTTACCACATTAATCTACAAACTCAGTAAGTTTTCAATAAAAATCACAACTGGATTTGTGAGTGTTTAGGGTGGGGTACTTAACAAGCTATTTTTAAAATTCACATGGAAAGCAAAAGGCTAAGAAGAGATAAGACAATTTTAAAAAACAATAAAGAGAGGGGACCATCCCATTTACCATAAAGTGGTAATAATTAAGAGCATAACACTGACCTACATAGTCCCACATTGACCCATATGGATGGATGGAACAGAATAGAGTGCCCAGGAACCATGTTGTACAGACAGACACATAACACAAGACACATATCCTTGCATGTTAGTGGGGAGAAATGGACAAAGTGGTACTACTAAAATTGAATATCTGTATGGAAAGGGGGAATATTTGCTGGGAAAGTCCACAGGCCCAGTTTTTTTTTTTCCAACAAATGTCAAGGAAAGAAGAGGTAAAAAATTAGGAGTAGCAACCAGATAGTAGCAAAAGACATATCAATCAAATGCAATATGCCAACTTTGGTTGGATCCTAATTCAAACAAAACAACTATAAAAAGAAATCTCTAAGATATTTGGGAAAATTTGGTACATTAACTGATATTTAATAATATTAAGGAATTACTGTTCATTGTTTTAAGTGTGATAGTTGTAATAATGGCTATAATTTCTAAAATTCTTTATCTTTATGTTTGTTTTCTTTTTTAATTAAAAATATATATTTTTTTGTTTTTGGCTGCGCTGGGTCATCATTGTGGTGTGCGGGCTCTTTGTGGCACGTGGGCTTCTCTATTTGTGGTGCGTGGGCTCAGTAGTTGCAGCACACAGGCTTAGTTGCCACACAGTATGTGGGTTCTTAGTTCCCTGACCAGAGATCGAACCCACATCCCCTACATTGGAAGGTGGATTCTCAACCACTGGACCACGAGGGAAGTCCCCTAAAATTCTTTATCTTTTAGAGATATATACTGAAGCGTTTACTGAAAGAAAAAAAAAAAAGATACAATGTTCAAATTTACTTCAATCCAGTGGTGGGGGAAGGGAGAGAGAGAAGTAGGGTGATGGGTGAAATAGTATTGGCCAAGTATTTATAATGGTTAAAACTAGAAAATGGGTAAATGCATATTTATTAGTCTATTCTCTCTACTTTTATTTATGTTTGAAGCTTTACATAATAAAAGAAAATAAAGACTGTCAAACATACTAAAAATTGCTTATAAACACAAGCTTATGTGATAAAAATATAAAGAAATGCACGTGAATGCTAAATTCAGTGTAGGGTTTGCTATAGTGGCTGAGCCAGGATATAGTACATGGAAGAATACATTGAAAGCTTCAACTTTATGTATAAAGTTTTATTTCTTAAGTCACATGACTGGTACTAAGTGTTCATCATACTACTCTTTATTATCTTTTGCATTTTGAAAATATTTTACGTTTAAAAGAAAAAGAATTATACACAGAAGAAAATTCCTAAACCACACGTGAAAGTTGTTTACCAAATTTCATTGATTCTAAGATGTTTCTTTTTACATTTACTGTTTCTAAAATTAGGATGTGTCTTACAATTGAGGGTGCCTAAAACTCAATGAAATAGAGTGCTTTTTTGGTACATAACAAACTGAATATATAGAATAACTAAGATAATCAATTAATACTCTTCCCTATCTAGATAGGATTGGTTTCCCCAAACTTGGACTCCGAGAAGTAAAATCTTCCTGCCTTTCAATCTCATCACATGGGTAACCATGATAATAATACCTACTGTGACCTGATGGGGATTTTTCCTTCAAAGGATGTTTTAATCATTCTAGGACAGTAGATGGATAAGGGCTTTCGTTCTTTGGTGGGAAGAAGAAGGGAGAGGAAAGAAGAATCTTGAAAGGGAAGTAATAGGAATGCCAAAGTTGAAGAGAAACAGTGCTTTGGAGCCCCAATAAACAGCTCCCCATGGATGGAATGGCAGAGTGGAACCGGCACGTCAGAATGACTCTAAAAAGCCTTACCGTCTAGAACTCAGGTCAGCTTTGGCGAACATACCCCTGGTTGACACTTAAATGAGGTTGGGCTCATTCTTCCTTGAACCATGAAAAACCAGTACAGCCCTAGTATCATCAAAACTAGTACCAGTGACAATGACGGTAAACAGAGGTCTAGTCTCAACCCCATTTCCTCGTATCACATCAACAGGGATTCTCTCTTACTCACAGTGATGGAGTTGTTCAGGAGCAGCAAGGACTAAACTTTGGAGATAAGTACATGCCCTGAGGACAACCTATGATCATCACCAGAGGACCGATCTGCCAAATAATTGAAGGGCTTTCTTGAATTAAACAAGTTGGAGCTCAAGCTATTTAAAAGAAAAGAAGATAATAGTTTATTTTTTACTCCAAACGAGAAAACGTAGGGATTATTGGTTATATCCATCTTGCCAGGAATACAGGGAAGTCATGGGGAACAGAACTGAATTAATAGCCACAGTGAATGACTAACTACCTATCTCTTTCAAAGGGGAAAGTATAGAACCTTAGAAATTCTCCATCAATGTTAATTTTAATTCAAAGGAAGTACAGAGCAAATCAGTCAGAATATAAGAGTCCCATTCATTGCAGGTTTCAGCTTTCCTAGGAATTCAACAAATAGTCTCAATTTTTCTCAGTATCTAAGTCATGCTTAGAAATATCTAATAAAAACAAACAAGCAAGGAAGCAAACAAACTAAATAAATTGGCTCACTCATCAGTATGAATTCTCATAGCAAACCAAATTTTAGTAGGTTTGAGAGAAAATGCAAGATTTTTCTTCTTTAGCTGCGTAGTACTTTTGCATTTGTCTACCATATTTTTATTACTCCCATTGGTAAATTAAGATGCTATTTCATGCTGCACAACATATTTAAGGATTCTCCTCCAAAAAACAGTTATCAGAGGCCCACAGAGCTAAGCTGAAGCATATTATGGCCATGATAGCAAAGTCTCAAAACCAAGTATACAGAACATCCTTAATTTTTTCTTTTCATTTTTAGTGAGATATAATTGATATACATTATTAAGTTTAAGGTGTACAGCATAATGATTTGACTTAACATATATTGTGAAATGATTACCACAATAAGTTTAATTTCCATCATTTTGTATAGATAAAGGAAAAAAAAGTTTTTTCCTTTTAATGAGAACTCAGAATATACTAGCTTCAAAACTTTCAAATACATCATACAGCAGTGTTAACTGCAGTCATCACGTTGTACATTATTTACATCCCTAGTACTTATTTATCTTATAACTGAAAGTTTGTGCCTTTGAACCACCTTCACCCAATTCCCACTCCCCCCAACCCTCACCTGTCTGACTTATTTCACCTAGCATAATGCCTTCAAGGTCCATCCATACTGTTGCAAATGGCAGGATTTCCTTTTTTAATACTTGAATAATAGTTGTACATGTGTGTGTCTGTGTCTGTCTGTATATATATCAGAACTTCTTTATCCATTGATCTGTAGATGGACAGATCCAGGTTGTTTCCATGTCCTAACTATTGTTGTTTCCACGTCTTAGCTACTGCTATGAACATGGGGGTGGGGTGCAGATATCATTTTGACACAGTGTTTTTGCTTCCTTCGGAATATTCCCAGAAGTAGAATTGCTAGATCCATCCTTAATTTCTGACTTAAGCATTTATAAACCCATCAAGGAAGAAGAGATGTAAGAATGGGATCGGAGTTTGCTCTCAATTTTATATATTTGTTAAGCCTAGGCTCTACTTCCTTATATCATTTGGAGTTTGTACGTTTATTCAGGCTTATAATGGATTGTGGAATTTTTTTAAATTAATGACGGTTCCAAAATTAACAAAACCAAACAAAAACCAGTACCAGTCACAACAGGACAGAAAGATTCTCAATTTGGCTGTATGTTATGTGTTTTCTATATGAAAAGGAAATTAACAAAAATCCTTGAGAAACTTCTTCTATAGTTATTATGGTAAAATTACATGAACAAGTTTAGATTCTAAAAAGGACATACCACAAAATAATGTTCAATTATGGTAATTAACGTTTGATGACAATGGGACAATGACAAGAGCATATAAAAGGATAATAGCTGGAGTTGTTCAAAACAGCAAGGGTGATCTGATGCATGGGATGAACTAATGAAAACTGATCCAAGCACTAGCACATCAGAAGAATTATTAGACATTTTAAACAGTTCTACAGGCTCATGTACAACAAAATTCATCCCCTCCGGTAAGTCCATCCACATGCCCTATTTCTCTGCCTCCCACTTCAAAAATAGTGACAATAAAATAATATTAATAATATATTTCATTTAATCCTTCCCAAACCTCACAAAAAACCCTCTGGAGTACACACAATTATATTATTCCCGTTTTACCTGATGAAGAAACTGAGCCTTACAAGGTTAAACAATTGGCCCAAAGTCACACATCTCGAAGGGAAGTAGCAGAATTGAGATTTTAATGTGAGTATCCTGACATCAAAGAAGTGCTCATACTACTGCACTGCAAGGTGAATAGGGGGTGCCCTCTAAGCCACAGAATCCTGGGAGGGCATCACATGCTAGTGTGGCTTCTCAATGGAAGAAAAGGTAAGAAGGAAGAAAAAGAGGCAAAAATGTCACTATGTCTTGGTATAATGGTTGAGAAGAAAGGAATGTTTAAGAATGTAGTTTCCAATCACTTTAAAAACGAGGGATGATACCAATGACCTCCTAAAGAAGAATGCATCTTTCCAGCTTGCTCTAAACCACATTTCTGTTCAGACTCAAGAAGAGCCTATTAGGAATCCTCGGACCTTAGCAAAAACAATCAGTGGAAACTAGGCACTTGAATATTCCTGGGTAGTGGCTATACCGGAAGTCTCTATTTTTAGCTAATATAAAAGGGAAACCACAGCATTATTTTTAAGAAATTAAATAAACTACAGTGAAATTAAAGAGTAAATAAACAAGGAGTTCACAGAGTCTCTGAATGCAAATGGTGTGTGTGTAGAACTCTTGGATTAGATTTCTGAAGTCAGGTTGGAACAAAAGGAATTCAGGCTAACTGAGGACTTAGTTCTTACACTTCTGCTAAGGTTTACAAACCACGGCCTGTTTCAATAGGGTCTCTCTGAGAGCACATAATAGCTAAAACCCCCTGGAAACATTAAATCAGGTTAACCATTCAAAACTGGCCAACACTGGAGGGGAGTCAGATGCATATTAATTTATTCTTTATTTCATGGTTTTATTTAATGCCTTTCTTTTTAAGAGCTCATGATGTACGAACATGGCCACCATAATATAATGTGGAATATACAACTCTCTCTGCTTGCACTGGGAAAATTATTTTATACTTGTAAATGAAGTCCTATCAAGTGGACTGCAAAATCTAGAAATAACATTATAAACATTAAATCCATCACTTCACCGGTACTGAGAGTACCCCATCTTTCTTTCTGTAATTTTCTTAAAAGTAAAGTGATTTCCAACTCAGCTGACTGAACAGCAAAATAATTATTACTTTCTGAATTTCTGTGAATCATGGAAATCTTCCCAAAAATCTCTTATACTTCCACTTCTGACCCTATCAGCTCCCCAGAGAAAAATCAAAAACAAAATGAGAGCTCTCAACTAAAAAAAGTTTAAAAGGATTCAGGCAAAATGGGTTGTTTCTATTATGAATGACATAAGCTTCTATACTAGGAATGAGCACTTCACATATACTTAGAAGATCTTTTAAGAATTATAAACTCTTTTTATCATTTTCTTTGATTCTGCTTAAATGTCTATTTATACAAGCAAAAAAGGTCTGTTTCCAAACTGGCATTAAAACAATTACATTTTGGTTAAAAAAAAACTATAATTCTAGCTTTACTCATTTTTCTCCCATAGTGAATGGAAGAATATATTAGATTAAAAATGTAAGATGTAAAAAGATGGGAGATTTCCCATAAGTACTACTGACTTTTAGAATTTTGTACTTTGCCCACACAGATCATTCCACTATCTCTAGCTGCAAATCAAGTTATCTAAGTGCAAAATCTGACCTTGCCACTTGCTTTCAAAAAACAAAATTATCAGATATAGCTTGACTTGTCAGCATCTCTTTGCACGTCTAACGTCATTCATTTGTAGTATAGCTATATATTAAAGACATGTGATTGGCACTGACAATTTAGAAATAAATGACTGCTCCTTGATTCAAGGAGGTCATTACCACCAGTGAAAAAAAAGTAAACAACATTAGGGATTCATAATAAAATAAACGCTATGACAGAGGTATGAACCAGTTGTTAAGACAACACAGGGAAAGAAACATCTAACTCCTAGGTAATGTTGAACGGGAGGAATCAAATTTGTAAGATTCTAACAAAGTCAAATAAACAGGATTTAAGATTAGGGATGAAAAAAAAGGAAGAACAAAGGAACATCCAGTTTCAGCCTGGGCCAAATACTGCCTTTCACTAAAACAGAAACGGAAGGAGAAGGACAATTAAGGAAGATGATGAGTTTGGTCTTGAACAGGTTAAGTTAAAGATTATTGGAATGTTGAGCAGGCAATTAAATATGTGGGTCTGTGTTCAGGAAAAATAAATAGATACGTGCCATAGATTTTAGACACATTCACATATGCATATTAATGGTAACAAACTTACTTTAGGAAAGTTTAGTGAGTAGCATGGTGAATACCTATGCTGAAGGAAGGACAGGAGGACGAAGAGCTTATAAGGTAAAAAGAAATAACAGCCAGGAAGACTGGAAAAAGCCTAGGAAAGTGTGAGGTTACAAAAGACAAGGCAAAGATTTTAAGGAGTGATTGGTAGTATCAAATTCAGAAAAAAGGACATGTGATGAGGAATAAGAAGTGACAACTAGGACTTCCTTGATGGCTCAGTGGTTAAGAATCCGCCTGCCAAAGCAGGGGATGCAGGTTCGAGCCCCGGTCCAGGAAGATACCACGTGCCATGGAGCAACTAAGCCCATGCACAACTACTGAGCCTGCACTCTAGAGCCCGCGAGCCACAACTACTGAGCCCACGTGCCACAACTACTGAAGCCCGTGCACCTAGAGCCCGTGCTCCGCAACAAGAGAAGCCACCGCAGTGAGAAGCCTGTGCACCACAACGAGGAGTAGCCCCTGCTCACCGCAGCTAGAGAAAGCCCACGCACAGCAACGAAGACCCAACACAGCCAAAAATAAATAAATAAATTTATTTTTTTTTAAAAAAGTGACAACTAGGTTTAGAAGTGAAGAAGTCTTGCACAACTAAGTGATATGTGAGTGATAAGTGATATTTCCTTATAAAAGCAGGAACAAATGCCAGGTTGTGGAAAACGAGAAGGGAAATTAAGTCTGCGGTTCATCTGTCCTCCAAGACTAAATCATGGTTATCTTTGAATCTATCCTATCTCAAGCCCTCCAATTACTGAACTCCAACTCTAAGAGTTCAGTAAATGCTTAGTGAGTTGAATAATGCTCCTCTCTTCCCCATAACTTCCCCTGTCTTTGTTTAAACCATAAGAAGCACTTCCCCTACAGAATACTCCTGTTTGTGAGTTAACACAACCACAGGTTATACTGAGTTTCTCCTCTATCTTTAAATGAGGTGTATAAGTACCTAAATAACTATGTATAAACCAAGTTAAATGATACCTGAGTTCAAAGAATTAAAATGCAGCAATTCTCTAAGATTTAGAACCTGGGAGTAGAGAGGGTCTTCCCTATCAACTTTCAAGATGAACAAGATAATCCAAAGTAAAGATTTCCAGGGACCTAACCTACTCTACCATAGTCAACCTACACAGTGAGCAGGAAGATGTAGTTTTGGGGTAGCCAGTAAAGAGGCTTGGTACTGGGAGCACCATCACCCAATTTCTATGACCAGTGCCATCCTCCTTAGACTGGAAGCTGATAAAAAGATTCTTCTAAACCCGTAAGTTGCAGTTCTGCTCCAAACACTATCATTTGGTTCTTCCTCTTTCCTGTCTCATGATGTTGTCACTTGATACCTGATTAAAATCCATGCAATAAAGAACGGTTGAACTCTTTTTTTTTTTTTTTTTTGCGGTACGCAGGCCTCTCACTGTTGTGGCCTCTCCCTTTGGGGAGCACAGGCTCTGGACACGCAGGCTCAGCAGCCATGGCTCACTGGCCCAGCCTATCCGTGGCATGTGGGATCTTCCCGGACCGGGGCACGAACCCGTGTCCCCTGCATCGGCAGGCGGACTCTCAACCACTGTGCAACCAGGGAAGCCCAATAACGGTTGAGCTCTTTATTCAACTTCTGTATGAGAAAATGCATTGCTCAGACATAACTAACTGTGAGCTTTACCTTTGGAAATACAGTCTAATAATGTTGAAGGAATCAGGGATGCTCCTGATAGCTTGTCCTCCTCATCACCAACTGGTAAAGCTAATTTATCTATATTCCAGAGGTTATAGAAAGAAAACAGGAGAAACAGGGATAAACCTTTGTCTCTGTTACAGTGATCATGGAAATAGAGGTTAAAATGGAGCCCCTGTTAGCCTTGGTCCTCGCGAGACCACAACCAGCAGAGCCCCCATACTGACCTACACTGAACATGTAACGCGAGTGAGAAATAAACTTAAGCTGCTGATATTTGGAGGCTGTTTGTCACTGTAGCATAACTTAGTCTATCTTAACGAATACAAGGTGACTGGAATTAGTTTTCTTAACTAATATAAGGTGATTGGTAATTTTCAATAGATTTCAAAAACAAGAAGTTAAAATGTCAGGAAAGGAATTTCCCCAAAATAATTTTCAAAACATGAAACCTGAAGAAAGTTTAGTTATTTCTTAATGCACACTGTGCTTTGGCTGACACAACCCAAAATATAATCTGAAATAGCCCAGGGTGTGTGTATGTGTGTACATGCGTACACATGCGTGAATGTGTGTGTTTTCTCTTTTCCAATGATTACTCTGCCTTTCCTATCTGATTTGTTGTTCTGATCTTGGGACCTGAGTGATTGCTTTTTGAAAATCATATCAGCAAAGCTTTTCTTCCTACTTCAATTTCTGTGCGATTCTATCACTGTAGCTCAACAAAGGGCATTTCTCGCTAGTCCCCCGGCTTAACGTGTGTGTGTGTAAGTATATACATAAGTATTCTACTCACTCAAAGTAAAAAGTTTGTAACTCTTTATAACAGAAATCCAAATAATGCTCTTGAACTATTTTTAAAGATGACACTACAACTAGATATTAGCTATGCTGACGTCACGTCATGGTTGACACTCCTGTTTCGAAACTGTGATTCTGGCAAACCTCCTCTTTACTGCTGTACTGAGAGCGATGTGAAATATTGTGGCTCTCATTGTTAAAGCAGATGAACATTATTAAGTAGCTAAAGGTTTATGCCAGATATATTCTAATTATCTTATTTAATCCTTACAACAACTTTTGACACTATTTCATTATATGGGATTATATCAATATCTCATTGAAGAAAGCGTAAGGCACACACAGGTTGTTCAACTTGCTCAGGATCACGCTGAATATAAATGGTGGAAACAGGATTTGAATGCAGGCAGGCTGGTTCTGGTAAGTTTTAGTTTCAACTTGGATAGCTGCAAGTTGTGATTTTTGTGTGCCTTCAGTTTTCAGAATAATATGTGTCCTACCTACCACACAGCTTTTCTGGATGGCTCAATGACAGCATCATGATAAAAAAAAAAAAAACTTTTTTAATTAGTGGGTACACAAACTCAAACCCATACTGAAGATTTATTTCCTTTAACTTGAACAGTACTGATTAAAAAAAAAATCTTTGATAAAAATATGGATTTTTTTCAGCTTTTAAAAAGAACAGGTGCCCGGGCTTCCCTGGTAGCACAGCGGTTGAGAGTCCGCCTGCTGATGCAGGGGACGCGGGGTCGTGCCCCGGTCCGGGAAGATCCCACATGCCGCAGAGCGGCTGGGTCCGTGAGCCATGGCCGCTGAGCCTGCGTGTCCGGAGCCTGTGCTCCGCAACGGGAGAGGCCACAACAGTGAGAGGCCCACGTATAGCAAAAAAAAAAAAAAAAAAAAAAAAAGAACAGGTGCCAACGGTAGCCCTTCATTCCTGCACGGAAAGAACTGGTGCGAGCAGAAGAGCAGCTGCTCATCTGAGACCCGGCACAGTTCCTACCCTACTGGCTTCAACCATCATAGGTATATGTGTTTGCTTCCCCTTTTAGTAAAGCGTAAAACGCTGGAAGAATATAAGGTAGGATTGTGATCAGGAGGCACCATGCTAGTCCATGCATGTCGCCTTACATCGTGCTTTGAAAATATGACCACCATCACACGGGAACTACTACCCAAACCCTTTGGATAATATCTGTTGGTCTAGACTAGTGAAGAAAGAAAGGAAAGGAAGGAAAGGAAGGAAAAAGGAAGGAAGGGAGGAAGGGAGGAAGGGAGGAAGGGAGGAAGGGAGGGAGGAAGGAAGGAAGGAAGGAAGGAAGGAAGGAAGGAAGGAAGGAAGGAAGGAAGGAAGGAAGGAAGGAAGGAGGGAGGGGGGAGGGAGGGAGGGAGGGAGGAAACAAGGGAGGGAGGGAGGGAGGAAACAAGGGAGGGAGGGAGGGAGGAAACAAACAGGCAGGTTGCCCAGATGCAATTTCTGTCAAGAACATCAGCTGTTCCAGAAAAACACTTCAGGAACTGATTATGAAAAGAATAAGTTGGGTTTTTTTTGTTTTGATTTGTTTTCCACTTTGCTTCTGAAGCAACTCTCACCTTACCTCTTTTTGCAGTACAAAGCAAGCATAATTGCCAAGTTCATCAGCAGTTCACTGGCAGTCAACAGAGGTACTTGAAGGCTTTTCATCGAAAAAGAAATTTTAAAGTGATAGAAAGGTTCCCACGATTCAACCTTTCATAAGAAGCTGTTATCACTGCCTTTAGAAGTTCCCTGGCCTTACACCCTGTTACAGTCCCCACTGGATGGGGCCTTCTTAAAGGGGCACAACTAAGCCCCTAATTGTTCCCCAGTAAAGCCTCTCACCTGCCTGTACACTAGAAGTCAAGGCAATGTAGTATCAACATTAAAAGTCTGGTCTTGGGTGTACAACAGACCTAGACCCAAATCCTCCACGCATCACCTTCTTACGTGGGTGTTCTTAGCCAAATTTATCTGTAAAATGGCCTTAGTACTACTTCAAAGTATTATCTAAGAATTCAGTAAGTGAACTAAAATAAAGGCCTTGATATTTGACACAAGTGAATATTCAATAAACTGCTGCTATTGTTATTATCAAAGGATAATGATTCAGGGTCAACAGTAAGCTAATTTTCTCAAGTATTGATCTTTTATTGTTTTTCCAGATAGTATAGAATATTCTGGGTATTTTTAGACTTATAGAAACAATTTTACTGAAATAAATTAAAGAACATTATCCTCAATTAAAAAAAAATCAACACTAAACCAATTCAGGGGACAGCAAATGATATTCAAATGAGAAAATTTCTGAGGTGAGGAATGTAACAGAATATTTGTAAGAATAAGTGAATTATAATAGTACATTAACAAAAATTATCCTTTCTAATGAGGAGAACTCAGGCTAAATTTCTACATTACTCAGCAGAGAAAACTGCTTTCTACAGAGAAAAACTGAAAATAACACCAGGATTTTCAAACACACCAACTATGTACGGTAGTATTTTTCTCCTTTTTTAATTCAAAGTTTGAAGACAGAATTCCATAGTACATTATCTGGATTGAAATTTGTACAAGATGATCTCATAAACACTTAAATAAGAAAACAAATTCTAACAGTATTTTTCATGAATGTGAATTTTGTTATTTTACTAACAACTTATAAGCATTTATATACTATTGTTGGTCACATAGCAGAATGGAATGTACAAAACGTATTCCTTGATGCTTTTCAAACTTCAGCATAGGTGAATATTATTTTCTATTGCATTAACCTATCCTACTACAACTGAAAGTCTTTCCTTTCCTATAGGAAGTGATGGAACCACTTTTGAGTGGAGATTCATTAGCTGATATCAAGGAAACTATATATTTATCACATCAAATCTGGCTCCCTTATAACATGAAAGGGTTGACCAGGATCATTTCCAGGGCCTCTCCCATCTCTAGCATTTTACTTATTACCATTCTATGACTTTCCTATTACAGAAGTTATTGTAATTTTGAGATGCTGATGTGATCCCTGGTTCATCAGTTTTCAGGTAATAACACTGTGTAATAGGTGCAGTCCGGGACAATTAGTTCTGTGTCAGACAGATGTGCCAGAAATACCAAGAATGAATATTCAGTTCCATAATAGGCCGGTGAACTTCACAGAGAGGAAACCTACTTCACAGCCACAATACTCCTTTAGCACACAAATTTATGCTGATGTTAAGAAAGAAATGGAGAAAGAAATCTGCAATAAAAGGAGTAGCTAGCCCAGTAAGACTCAACAGTGCTACTGGCTGGGATGGGGGAATGGTGGGAGAAGTGAGGGAGACAGAGGAAGCAACTCTAAGATACTGTAAACTCTTACAGAGGCTAGCAACTCAGTAATATTTTTATAATAATATAAGAACAACCTGGGGACAGCATTTTCCTAAGTAAGAATAGCTAAGAAGAAAACACAATTAAAACTATGCTTGTCCTTCATTTTTTTTAAATAAGAGAAAGCTCACTTAGACATTAAAAAAATAAATCTCATAACAGAAGACATTCTTTTAAATTAAATAAATGTTAGTTTAGAGAAACTAACTATACTGGTCTTTCTAGTATCATCATAGATTCATCATGGACCAACAGCAATCCTGGGTATTTGAAGCCACTTCGTTTATAACATACTGAATATTTTATAAACATATATAGACCAATATTAAAATGTATGAATGCATCATTACTTCCATACCAAAAATGACAAATTCCATTGGACTTCCCTTGTGGTCCAGTGGTTAAGAATCTGCCTTCTAATGCAGGGGATGCGGGTTCAATCCCTGGTCAGGGAACTAAGATCCCACATGCTGCAGGGCGACTAAGCCTGCATGCCGCAACTACTGAGCCCGTGCACCACAACTAGAAAGAAGCCCATGCACCGCAATGCAAGATCCTGCATGCCACAACGAAGATCCCACGTGCTGCAACTAAGACCCAAGGCAGCCAAAAAAAAAAAAAAAATCCAACTTCACTGTAGAGGATTTGGGTAATATAAAAAATAAATTTAGGAAATGTCATCCAAAATACGGCCAGGTGTAAATATCTGTACTCAAAAAAGAATGTGTCTCTTAGAAGATAGCTGCTGAGGCAGTGAGGTAGAGCACACATCTAAGGCTCCCCACTCCCACTCCCCGGAGTGCACCCCGTCAGCACAGTGAGCATAAACTCTGGGCCTCCGAGATCCTGGCACCTCGGGCTGCATCACTTCCTTCCCTTCCAGGGCTCCCGCTGCTGTCTTACAGTAATCAAAATTTCCCACACGCCCTTCCAGCTCAAGCCAACTTTATGACAAGAAGCTTCACGCCTAGACCAGCATCTCCCACTGTCTCTTTCATGGTGCTCTGTGGAATGTTGACAGGTAAAAAATGAAAATTACAAGCCTCAAAAATGCCCTGGGTCAAGTTTGGGAAATGGTGAAACAAAATTCAGAAGATCTTACTAGGTTTCAATATGTCAGCATCCTTCAAGAGGAGGCTATGGAATGGCTATTTCTCAAAAATTTTACTTGGGAAATAGTTTTAGAAACAAATTTGTTCTGTTTTGCTACTTATATTAGAATTCCGATCTTAGACAAGTAATGCTGGAAATAGATTATACATTTGGGGTGGAAAAAAATCCTTTCCTTTCAATATATTTCCACTTAAAAACAAATTAATGTAATGTTACGCCTGAAGGCATTGCCTTAAGGTTATTGATAAAGCCCATTGATAAAAGTTGAGCAATTGGCAGGTGAGTCACTTTTGATTAATCAAAATTTAAAATTCGTTTCAGTCCTCTAACTTCAGCCTTTTTGATTTACACACTATAATTACAAGTATATTATTTTTTTTCCTCTGGTTTGGGGTATATTTATCACTGGATTTGGCATGCACAGTTTAATTACTCTACTTGAATATCAAATAAAAGCAAGTAAAAGATAAATGACCCTAGGCAATACTCTCTTTCTGCAATTTCAAAATAATGGATCAAGTAAGTTAGCAGTGAAGTATACATTTTAGACTACTGCACACAATTGTGTGGGCTGCTTCTAAGCAAAAGATTTACTATTTTAAACATATTAAAGCCATTTCACTGACTCTTTTTGTGGATCAGTAGTAATTATGCCTGAGGTATCTTTGATTGTTGTCAAACAGTGATGCTAGCTGTTTTGTAAATTCAGCGGGGGGGAGTCACGTTTGAGAGGTCAAGGTCTATAACATGTAAACTAAACTACTCTGGAACAAATCCAATGACCCCTTAAATCAGTTAAAAAGCAGGGGGTCATTCTCTAGAATTCTTTTAGCTGGTGGTCCCAAATCATCAACACATTAAACAGCTACCCTGTCCTCCTCTTAATAGCTACTTTGTTCTTACAAATAGCTTCTTTTCTAGAGCAGGAAATGGTAATTAGGATTTCAGAGTTTGGTACAGCCAGCCAGCATTAGCATCCTGGCTTTGTGTGTTGAGGATTAATAACAGTAGCTATAATGATGACAGAAAATAATAATAGTTCTAATTACTAATATTCATTTTAGGTTGGTGAGCAGCTGTTAAAACATCTCTTTACAAGTGAAAGTTCAGTCGCATATCTTTTTCACCAAATAGGGAAAACCTTAATACTAATTAGGAAGGAAGATTACAAATTCGAATGTCAGTCAAAGTGCACTGTAATTGTTCTTTACTAACTTTTTTTTCTCTCTCCACCTTAAGCTTTCTGGCCCTTAAGCTTTTTAACAGCTGACGGTGAAAGTAATGACAGGAGACCCAGAAGCCTCCTGGTTTCCACTTAAAACAACCCTTTCCAATTCAATAAGGGAAATTTCTCATCTGTTTGCATTTGAAGAATGTGATCTGTTTCCTCAAAGGTGTCACTAACTGGTATGCCTAGAAAGTCACTGACTACTAGTAATTATTTTAAGGCACACGATATACTGCCAAGAAAGTCTTCCAGAGAATTGAAGTCTAGTCCATCACTTCCAAAATCAGCTACAAACACCTTCAGCAAATGACTTCTTGGCAAGCAAGTCCATCATTTCCTCTATGAAATTTAAGAAGTTAGAACTGGTCGGTGTTTCCTAAATTCTCCGGACCACGTGAATCACCAAGGATATTATAGAGAGAATGGATTGTGACTGTGGTCTTCAGCCCAAACTCAGTATCAGAACCTCCAGGTCAGAGAATACAAAATCAGAGTCAGGGTTAAATGAAAGGAAATTGTCTCCAGGACCCTGGAGGGTAGGAAGCAGGGAGAGCGATCCTTCAAGACCACTTGGGCACTGACTCCATCCACTTCCATCAGATAAGGATGGGACCCTGCTGATGCTGGCCACAAACAAGGACAGCCTGATATCTGTCAACATTCTCTTAAATCAGGGGTCCAACTAGTGAATAGTCTCTGTAAACTTTCTCTGTAAAGGTCCAGCTAGTGAATATCCAAGTCTTGTTTCTGTTGTAACTACTCAACTCTTACTGCAGAGTCAAAGCAGTCATAGACAGTAAGTAAAGAAACGAATGTTACTGGCTTCCAGTAGAACTTACATTTGAATTTCATATAATTTACATATGGCATGAAGTGTTATTATTCTTCTGATTTTTTTTTCAACCATTTAAAAATACAAAAAACATTCTTAGCTCACATACAAAAATAGGTGGCGGGCTATTTGCTGATCCCTGCCTTAAATGGAAATGCCAAAATTTTAAGGTAATGCCTTTTCAAATGACATCAGAAGCCACATAATGGAAGGACAGGAACAGAATCAAGTGTCACTTTCTCTTTTAGTCCTAGCAGGATCCCACCTGTCTCAAATGTCACTGGCAGCAGGGTATCCATAGGAGGAAGGGGCATGGGAAAGGTCCGCAGAGGTAGACTGTGTCTTCTCCTGCTGGTCTAGCTACCTAACTTCCATTATGTTCTGTTTCCTTAACTAAATAAATTGTGAATGGGACATGAATGGGAATCTATGAATGCATGCATGCATGTTTGTGTGCCTCTGTGTGTGTATGTGTGTGCGCACATGTGTGTGTTCTCTGCTGCCAATCTGTAACTCGACCTGCAAAGTTGCAGTGCTGTTTAAAATACAGGTTTCCAGGCTCCTCTCTAGATATGTTTCAGTAGTTCTCAGGTGGTGCCCAGAAATCTGTATTTTAAGCTACTGCCCCAAGTGAGTCATATGATCTAATCTTTTTAGGAAACTAATATTGGAATCAAGGTCCAGCACAAATTGAAAGTTCACAGTACACTTTCTCGCTCAATCTTCTCTTGGGCTGCAAGGATGACCTTTTCTATCTTATACATACAAAATTGGTTTTATGAGTGATATCATCATACATACCAATCTTAATACTAAAAGGCAGGATTGTGGACCATGAGGTCCTGAAGCAAGAAAAGCTTCTAGAACTACTCAGAGGTGATGCTTAGGGAAGAAAAACAACAGAACAACAAAAACACGCTAAGTCAAGACTTGTTCAGGGAAAATAGGCCATAAGCAATCAGTCTATGGTGAACTGATATGACCACAAGCAGGCAAGACAGAAAGGATCGCACTTTGCTGATACTTTTCAAACACTGGCAGTTCTGAACCACTGGGAAACAGTAGCACACAGAGCAAGTAAACCCCCAGAAACACACAGTAAACAGAGATGAGAAGGCTCTGTGTGAGCAAAGAGGTTGGGCAGGGCCACACGTCTATGATAGCTTTGCTCTAAACAGTGGCGACAGCCGCGAACCAAACGGCAGCCTTTCTTGGAGTCAACTGTTCAACAGTATCTCCTGGCACAAACAGCAATCCCCATCAGAAGCACCATCTTGCAAAATAAAAGACAAAGCTGGCTATATCAATTCAGCTATGGGTCAAACATCTCAACAGGCTATTATCCCCTTCATCACCTTTTCTACTTCCAAACTTATACTCCCTTGAGTTTAATTTTTGCTATTTTTCTTCATGTTCCTCACTGGTCCCTCTTCTTACAGGTTCTCTAGCTCAGCTTGGATTTCTTATTCATGACAGTGTCATCCTGTAATTCTGATTGCTGTAGATCTCTCACCATACTCAATTTCTTCCTTAAACCTCTAATTTTGTACAAAACTAACTTTTTAATTTGCTCAGAGAGACGCACTCACTTTTTTGATGCCTATTATATCATGCTATTTAATTATTAGAAAACAATTTTTGATGAAATCAATAATAAATTACAGTAATAGCTAACAATACAGCCTCACTTTATGCCATGCATGTGCCACATGCTTTATACGGATATCACATTTAATATTAAAACACAATAGTTTCTAGTATGACCTGTAAGGACCTTGGAAGTCATCACTCTCATCCTCACAGCAAGAAGAAAGCTGAACAAACTGATCATCAGTAATTTTTCTTAGAACTGAGGTCACGGGGCCAACTGCAGCCCTGAAAACTGGGGATGGAGATAAAGAGATTCACAGCAAAAACCCAGAGGCAGAAGCCCCCAGCGGGAGACAGTATAAGTAGGAACACTTTAAACCATCACTGATGCATTGTTAGAGGCTCACTGCAGACTAGCTTGAGAATTGAAAACTCCTTGAGGGTCCAGTCTTACAGGGGTCCCCACACTTTCCTGAGTTCTACCCTCTACCAGGTTCTGACCCTGAATACAAGTTAAAAATCCCCTGTGCTTCCCTCAAGGAAAGAGGAAAGTTGTCATTTTGAAATATACTCAGAACTCTCTCTCTTCTGTTTAACAAGACCTGCCCTCAGGAAAACTATTTTAGCAGAGCCAAAGGAGGTTTTAATAAGGCTAACTAACCTCAGTGAAGAAAATAACTCAATTCTTTAGCCCCCTCTAGCCTTTGATATGAGGGGAAAAAAATACCTAATTGAGGCTCACTAAAGGACCAAGATTTAATAACAGGACTATAGAATAACTTCCTCCCCTCCACACCTTACGACCTGGGAGGGTTAATTTTATGTGTCAACTGGATCACAGTTATTTGGCTAAACATTATTTGTGAGTAAGTCTGTGGGGTGTTTCTGGATGAAATTAGCATTTGAATTGGTGGACGCAGTAAAGCAGTTTGCCCTCCCTGGTGTGGATGTGCATCATCCGATCTGCTGAGAGCTTGAACAGAACTAAAAGGCAGAGGAAAGAAGAATCTGGCCCTTCTTGCCTGACCGCTTAAGCCGGAGCATCAATCTTCTCCTACTGTTGGCACACCTGGTTCTCAGGCCTTCATACCCAGACTGGGACCAATTCCATTGACTCCCCTGGCTCTCAGGCCTTTATATTCAAACTGAATTACACAACCAGCTTTCCTGGGTGTCCAGTGTGCAGATGGCAGATTGTATAATGCCTAAGCCTTCAAAATTATATGGGCCAACTCGATATAACCTCTCTCTCTCCCCATAATATATACATATATACACAAACACACACACATGCACACAACACACAAAATCTCCTATTGGTTCTGCTTCTCTAGAGAACCCTAATACTCCACTGCATCAGTAGTGCTCCTGTACAGTAATGGGGGATTATAGCTCAAAGAAGGAAAATCTCAGAATCTATTTAAGAAGGAACTTCCAGGGAAACCCAAAGACAAGAGAGGAGGAGAAAACAAAAACACTAGAGGAAATTGTAGCCTTTGACACCACCACTACAGCAAACAGTAAACACAGCCCAACTCTTAGCCAGACAAACACAAAACGTCCCACTAAAGGTCTGTCTACTTTGGTTCTTGTTACCCAATACATCATGTCTTACTTTCAACAAAAAAGTTACAAGGCATGCTGAAAGACACAAACACAATTTGAAAAGACAAAGCAAGCCTCAGAACCAAACTCAGTTATGGCAGAAATTCTAGAATTATCAGACAAGAAATTGTAACTATGAATAATATGCTAAGGGTTCTTACAGAAAAACGTGGATAATGTACTAGTACAGATGGGTAATGTAAACAGAAAGAAGCTGTAAGGAAGAATCAAAAGGAAATGCTAGAAAATAAAAATACCATAACTGAAATGAAGAATGCTTTTGATGGGGCCCATCAGTAGACTGGAAATGACCAAGACAAAAATCAGTGAGTTTGAAAAACATGTAAATAGAAACTTCTAAAACTGAAATGCAAAGAGAAAAAATGAATGGGGAAAAAAAGAACAGAATATCCAAGAACTGAGGGACAATTACAAAAGGAGTTGATTATTTTCTTATATTCCATATGTGTAATGGGAATAACAGAAAAGAGAAAATTACAGAAGAAATATTTGAAGTAAAAACAGTCGAGAATTTTCCAAAATTCACAACAAACACAAAAATCACAGATGAAGGAAGCTAATTGATCATCTAATAGAATAAATACAAAGTAAGCATATAATATTCAAACTTCTGGAAATCAAAGACAAAGAGAACAACCTGAAAGGAGGCAGAAGAATAAAAACACTATGTACAAAGGAACAAGGATAAGAATTACATGGGACTTCTCTTCATAAACCACCTGCTTTAAGCAAGAAGAGCGTAAAATGAAATATTTAAAGTGTGGGGAAAAAAATGTAAAAGCCCACCATCCTGGGATTCTGTGTACAGTGAAATTATCTTTCAAAAGGGAAGTAGAGGGCTTCCCTGGTGGCGCAGTGGTTGAGAGTCCGCCTGCCGATGCAGGGGACACGGGTTCGTGCCCCAGTCCGGGAGGATCCCACATGCCACAGAGCGGCTGGGCCCGTGAGCCATGGCCGCTGAGCCTGCGCGTCCGGAGCCTGTGCTCCACAACGGGAAAGGCCACAACAGTGAGAGGCCTGCATACCGTATTAAAAAAAAAAAAAAGTGAAGTAGAAACAATGTCTTTCTCAAACAAAAACTGAGGGAACATGTCACTCAATATTTTTCCAAATTGAATTTGTCATTCAATTTGTTTTCATGACTTGCCAGAAATGTTAAAAAATCATTCTTCAAAGAAAAGGAAAATGACATAGGTTGGAAAATGTCCACATAAAGAAGGGAAAAGTGTAGACAAGGAATAATAAAGGTAAAATAATTCTTTTTCTTATTCTTAATTGCTCTAAGAGATACAGGTTAAAAATTATAATAGCTACAATACATTGTTTATTATTAATCTCATGAATACACAGAATGCATGATAGTGGGATAAAGGAGAGGAAATAGTCTGTTACAAGGTACTTGCACCACCTGTGGAGTAGTATAGTGCTACTTGAAAGAAGACTTGAACTGAGAAGTAAATTGCGAACTCCAGGGCAATTACTAAAAAAAATATATATAAAAAGAAAAAAACTTTATAATTGCTATGCTAAGAAAGGAGAAACAACAGAATCATACAAAGTGCTTAATTAAAACAAGAACAGCCATAAAAAGAGAGAAAGGAAGGAAAAGGGGTAGGAAAGAACAAAGGCAATGAATAGAAAACAGTTAAATGTATGGTAGATATTAATCCAAGTATGTCAATAATCACTTTAAATGAGAATGATCTAAATACACAAATTACAGAAACTGTCAGAATGGATAAAAAACAAAACACAACCATATACTGTCTTCAAGAAATCTACTTCAAATATAAAGACCCAGAGGTTAAAAGTTAGGTGATGGAAAATGATATACCATACTAACACAAATCAAAAGAAAGCTGGAGTAGCTATATTATTTTTAGATAAATCAGACTTCAGAGCAAGGAAAATTATCAGGGATAAAGAGGGGTATGCATCATGATAAAAGGATCAATACTCCAAGAAGATATAACAATATATAACAATTCTTAATGTATCAATATATGTGCCTAATAACAAAGTATCAAAATACATGAGGTAAAAACTGATAGTACTACAAAGAGAAATAGATGAATCTACTATTATAATTGAAGATTCAATACCCCTTTATTGGTAATTGATGGATCCAGCAGGCAGAAATTCAAGAAGTATACAGTTGAACTGTATCATCAATCAACTGGATCTAATTGACATTTATTGAATAATTCATTCAACAACAGAATACACATTTTTCTAAAAGTCACACGGAACATTCACTAAGATAGACCACATTCCTGGCCGCAAAACACACTTTAACAAATTCAAAAGAAGAGAAATCATATAAAATATGTACTTATAGTGGAATTAAACTAGAAGCTAATAGAAAGTTAGCTGAAAATTCCAAAAATGTGGAGATTAAGCAATACACTTCTAAATAGCACATCGCTCAAAGAAGAAGTCTCAAGAAAAATTAAAAACTATTTTGGTCTAAATGAAAATGAAACTGCAACCTATCTAAATTTCTAGGATGCCGTGAAAGCAGTGCTTAGAGAGAAATTTATAGAATTTAATGCATACAGTCAATAAGAGAGATCTAAAATCAGTAATTTAGCCTTCCACCGGAGGAGAATAGAAAAAGAAGGGCAAATTAAATTCAAAGGAAGCAGAAGAAAATAAATAAGATTTAGAGAAGAAAACAATAAAATTGAAAACAAGCAATCAATAGAAAAAAAAATCAATGAAACCAAAAGCTAATTCTCTGAAAAAGATCAATGAAATCTGTAAGCCTCTAGCTAGCCTAACTAACAAAAAAGAGAGAAGACA
Organism: Globicephala melas; assembly: GCF_963455315.2. Classification (NCBI taxonomy): domain Eukaryota; kingdom Metazoa; phylum Chordata; class Mammalia; order Artiodactyla; family Delphinidae; genus Globicephala; species Globicephala melas. The sequence continues at coordinate 39,621,885 of NC_083329.1, read as the reverse complement.
CAACTTTCTAATATCCGAAATTAAATAAGGTACATCACTACAGATCCCATGGACATTAAAAGGATCATAAAAAATATTATAAATAGCTCTGTGCCATTAATTTGATAACACAGATAAAATGGACCAATTGCTTGAAAGGTTCAATCTGCCGAAACTCACATGAGAAGAAACAGACTATCTGAATAGGCCTATACCTATTAGGGAAATTGAAATCAGTAGTTACTAACTTTCTAAAACAGAAAGCATCAGATGCAGCTGGGTTCACCAAATGTTTGGTAAATTCCACCAAACATTTAATAAAGAAATGATACCAATTCTATAGAAACTGATCCAGGAAATAGAAGCAGAGGGAACACTTCCCAACTCGTTCTTTGATACTTGCATCACCCTATTATCAAAACTAGACAAAATATTAGCAAACTGAATCCAATAATGTATATAAAAAATAAATCATATGATTATAATATACAGAAAAGCATTTCACAAAGCCCGATACCCATTCATGACCCCCCCAAAAAAAATAAAGAAAGAAAAAGAAAAAACAAAACAGATTCTCGGTAATCTAGGAGTAGAGAAACCTACAGTTAAAAGCATACACCATGATGAGAAACTAGATCCTTTCTCCTAACATGGTGAATAAGATAAGGATTTTCCCTCTCACCACTCTTACTCAACATCATACTGGAAGTCCTATCTAATATATTAAGAAAAATATACATATACAGATGGGGAAAGAAAAAATGAAACTGTGCACAGGCTACATAATTGTCTATTCAAAATAAATGACAAAAAGACTCCTGGAACTAATAAGTGATAAGGCTAATACACAAAAGTAAATTAATTTCCTATATACCATATGAACACGAGGAATTTGAAATTAAAAACACAGTATTATTTATATTATCTAAACTACAGATATAGAAAAAGGGGGAATGAAGGGCAGAATAAATAGGTGGAGCACAGGGGAATGTTAGGGCTGTGAAACTGTACATCATACACAATACTGTAATGGTGGATACATGCCATTCTGTATTTGTCAAAATACAAAAGACCCACCAAAGAGTACAACACACAAAAAAGAACCCTTAAATGTAAACTATGGACTTTAGTTAATAGTCATGTTTCAATGTTGGTTCATCAATCGTAAAAAAAAAAAAAAAAAAGAAAAAGAAAAAGTACCATACCAACGATAGGGTAAACTGAGTGGAGAGAAGGGAGTATATGAGAACTCCTTATGTTTTCTGTTCAATTTCTCCATAAACATGAAACTGAGGAATAAAGTACGTTCATGAGAAAAACAATGGTGTTTCAAAAACATAAAAAGGGAAATCAATCCTATGAGGTGAGTACTGTTATTATATATTCCAGAAGTGAAAACTGGGACTTAGGAACGTTACATAACCTTCTCAAGCCCAAATATCTAGTTAATTGTGGAAACAGAATTAAAACATGTTGCCAAGACTGAAACCCAGGCATTATCACAAATATATAGAGATATATAAATACAATATACACATACACCATTGACCTTTGAACAACAGGAGTTTGAACTGTACAGGTCGACTTATACTGGGAATTGTTTTCTATAAATACTACAGTACCCGAAGGTGGCTGAATCTGCAGAAATGGAACCACCAATAAGGAGGGCTGACTATTGGACTTGAGTATCCATGGATCTTGGTATCCAAGGTGGGTCCTGGAACCAATCCCCTGCAGATACCAAAGGACAACTGTATGTGTGTGTGTATACACACACATATATATAAATGTATGTATACACACGTGTAGGATAACTATCTCTATTCTTTAGATGAGAAGCTAAGTAAAAAGAGAGAAAAGATATGTACACTGTAAACCTATAGATTGGGGGATTGCCACAAGCAAGTACTGAGCTGAAATTGTAGGAAACCGGGAAGATGGCTTCTAGAGGCTTTTATTCCCTTGTTATCAAGTAGTAATCTACAATAGTTCAGCTCTGTGCCTAAGGACATTACACTGTAAAGTTAGCATCTTTATCAGTGCTCCCCTTCTTTAGAATATGCTTCCAAAGGTTTGGCCTTTGTTTTATCTCCCTAACATGAATAAGGGAGACCAGAGATCTGATAGAAGAAAAATAAGTCTTACTCCTTTTCCATGATCTTGTAGCCCTTGGCTCTCCACACCCTCTGTCTTTGACCTTTATTTTGGGTCCTTGGGAATCTTCTACTTACGACCTCCATATCATCAGATAGTACTTATGAATTCCAGTATTTCAGAACGCATGGCCCTGATCCTTGCCACATTTGCAGTCTAGTTGTGGTGATATCATCCAAACGTACAACAGAACAGTTCTGTTTCATTCACTGTCACTCATGTAGCACATATTTACTGAAAACCTACTTAGACTATTCCTTCAACAAGTATTTGGGCTTCCCTGGTGGCGCAGTGGTTAAGAATCCACCTGCCAATGCAGGGGACATGGGTTCAAGCCCTGGCCCGGGAAGATCCCACATGCCGCGGAGCAGCTAAGCCCGTGCACCACAACTACTGAGCCTGCGCTCTAGAGCCCGCAAGCCACAACTACTGAGACCGCGTGCTGCAACTACTGAAGCCCACGCACCTGGAGCCCATGCTCCAAAACAAGAGAAGTCACTGCAATGAGAAGCCCGCGTACCGCAACTAGAGAAAGCCCACACACAGCAACGAAGACCCAACATAGCCAAAAATAATAAATTAATTTATTTTTTTGAAAAAAAGCATTGTTCAAAATACTATTTAAAACAAAACAAAACAAATATTCATTGGTTATGTAGTAAATGTGGGGCATAATTCTTATGCAAATCCTTGCTCTGCTGGAAACTTGGGATATAAGCTGAGACATATCCTACCCTTAAGGTATTTAGAGAAAATTGGGGAAAAGACAAGTTCCAGGCAATATAGGAGCAAGTATATGATTCTGAAGCACAAACTATAAAAGAATTAAGGGACCAACAAATAAGATAAGGCAGAGTCAGTCAAGGCAAGCTTCTCAAAAGAAAGACTTGATTTTAAAGAACATCTTTGGAAGAGAGAAAAGGAGTCAGGGATAGCCCAACTGCTCTCATGCTCACTATAACTAATGATTCTTGGAAATGTAAAGTAATTTGCACAAGCCATATGAAGCAAAGAGAATGGCAGAACAGCACTGCATTGCAAGCCTATTTACAAAACAAATCATGCTACCTTTATTAAAATAATAATTTTCTGTTGTAAGTAATAAAATGAATGGTAAGCCTTCCCAGAGAGCTAAGAAAAGCTCACTTATAGAATCTCATAGTAATTAAGGGCACATACAGGACATGAAACACACAGGACTTTTCTATACAGCTGCAATCTCACTAAAGCCTTGGTGGGTCACAGTTCCCTCCTCATTAATACTGACTGGCTTCTGATGTACACTCATGCCTGATATACTGCCTGCCCTGGTTCAGAGCCTTATCTACCAGGAAACAGCCTTGTAGCCACTGGCCTAAGAAACTGCATGATTCCTTCTCTGCAAAGCTGGTAGGTTGACTTGCAGTGGATTCTTGCGGGGGGCCGGGGGGGGGCGGCGGGACATGCAGCCAAAGGCTTTGGGGAGACTTGGAACTGAATGCCCATTTTACCCCCTGCTCTAAGCTGTTTGATAGCTGTCTCCAGCCCATACAAGCTTTGTATTTTGTGACTAAAACTGAAAGCCCAACCGGTTTTCTTATCTTTAGCTTCTTACTGTTAAGTGTAAGTGGGCTTCTATTCTTCAATGATTTATGTCTCGGATGCCAACTGTGTACAAGCCCCCGAACTAGTTTTTTTTTTTTTTTTTTTTTGGCAGCTACAAAGATGCCTCAGATTAAAAAAAAAAAAAAAAAGTTGAAAATCTTGGGTCATGCTTTCTTTTAATCAGAGAAGTTTGTCTAATTCAGACCAGATGTTTATCACTCTGCTCTGTAAAAGGAATTCAAGGTTTATCATGATCTGCTCCAATACTATCAACTAGCATTTTGTAAATAGGATCTCACACTTATGCTAAAGACGAGCCACTAATTCATATTTTCACACAAATTCACTATTTGTTTATAAACCCCACAAAGGGGAGTGAACCACAAGTACCAAGCAGGCTTATATATTCTTATATGGCAACCACTTCAAGCACTCTACAAATGTTTTCTAGAAAGCTGATTTATTACAGATCGGTTTCCTAGTTGCAGAGCACATACGTTTCAATGAATTACTGGCAGCATAAAGCAAAACATACATATCCTGATGATAAAATGACTAGAAATGGCTTGTTTCAAAGTTGGTTGAAGGCATAAAATGGATTCCTGTCGTAACAAATTAAAAATGCTGACTGGGAAAAAATTAATTACTCCCAAGGGAGGTGGGAGGGAAAAGTCAAGTAAACCTTTTCAGAAGGAAACATCTATTTATATTTTTAAAAAAAAAGAGTGGGGGATGGGATAAATTTTTCATTTATGCTACAAATTTTCAAGATGTAATACAGCATAGGAATAAAAGATACCAATTCCAGCTTCAGACTGGATGGAGTAAACTACTTCCCCATTAGCTGTATTACCAGAGCCTCAGTTCCCCCAGCTATAAACTGGGAATAGTAAAAGTACAGCTGACCCTTGAACAACATGGTTTTGAACTGTGAGGGTCCACTTACATGCAGATTTCTTTCACTGAATATGAACTACAGTATTAAGTGATCTGAAGTTGGTTGAACCTGTGGTTCCACATCCACAGATACAAGGACTGACTGAAAAGTTATACATGGAGTTTCGATTGTGTGGAGGGTCAGTGCCCCAACCCCTGCTGCTGTTCAAGGGTCAACTGTCATAGTAGTTACCTCACAGGGTTTTAAACAGATGCCCTTAGCCTGGCACAGAGTTAGGCTTAGTAAGTTGAAGGTATTACTGTTGCTTTTCTCAACTGCTTACAAGTACCCAGTGAAAAGAAATACCAACATAGTAATAGCCTTATACAGAACTTACAATCTAAAGTGGTAAAACTTCACAAAACTAGAGACAAACTTAAAGCGGACAAGCACTTATTTCTTATATATAATGGTAACTAAATAGATCTAGGAGATATAGGAGAAGGAAGTCCCTAAAGGGAGAGAAATGAAAATGACTGAGGCTCAGAACTAGAAGAGTCTCTGTTGAGAATGTGATCATACAGAATCTTAGAGTTAGGCAGAAGCTGAAACGTCAATGTTGTTCAAGCACCAAATCAATGCTTAAGTACCTACAACATCCTAACTAATCTCTTTTACCCTGTAGCTTTTCAAATATGTATGATTTCTGTTCATACTTAACATTTTGTACTATACTTTGCCATCTGTGATATTTGCAATGGCTGTCAACTCAAAGTCACCTCTTCAGATATAACTTTCCTAACCACCCTAGCTACAGTAGTCCCCCTGTCCTTGGCCATCTCTACCATATTACCTTATTTTATTTCCTTCATACTTTTAGCAGTGTTTCCCAACTGCTGTCATATCTACCCTATAGCAGAATTTCCCAGTCTCAGCACTATTGACATTTGGGGCTGAATGGTTGTTGTAAAGCTGTTCTGTGCATTGTAGAATGTTTAGTAGCATCCTGGCTTTTATCCACTAGAGGCCAGTGGCAGCCCTCTGTTACCCTCACTCAATATTATAAGCACCATAGATGTCTCCAGACATTACAAAATGCCTGCTCCGCCCTTCAGACGGAGAGCCCAGTAGGACTTGGGACAGCCTGACCAGTCACCTCCAGCCATAAGGAGTTTTGTTAACCTCAGTATGTGTGCAGGATAAACATTTTCTGTATGTGTCAATTTGTGAAAGGGTTTGGTAAGCACTGCTGATGGACATCTGAAATTATGTTTGCATATTTAATGGTTTTACATTAGTTCTTCAATTTAAAACCCACAGCAATATCACAAGAGGCAGAAACTGCTGTTACCCCGATTCATCAATGATGGGTTAAATTATTCGTCCAGTCTATTTTTAGAGATGGAGCTCCCCATCTTCTGAACACAGAAAATAGTGTCCACTAAGTTAAAAAGGAATCCAGGGCTTCCCTGGTGGCGCAGTGGTTGAGAGTCCGCCTGCCGATGCAGGGGACACGGGTTCATGCCCCGGTCCGGGAAGATCCCACATGCCGCGGAGCAGCTGGGCCCGTGAGCCATGGCCGCTGAGCCTGCGCGTCCGGAGCCTGTGCTCCGCAACGGGAGAGGCCACAACAGTGAGAGGCCCGCGTACAGCAAAAAAAAAAAAAAAACACACACACACACAAAAGGAATCCAATCCCTTCCCGCAAAGTCTTTTCCAAGGCAAATTTCTAAGTTACTTCAATTGTTTTCTTCCATTGTTTCCAGCAATATTGCCTATACTCTGCCGTGTCTTCACTATCCTATCCTTCTGGAATTTTTTTCTTTTTAATCATGTGCAAAACTATACTTTTCTCCTCTGGTACCATCTTAGTGGATCTCACCTGTTATTCCAACCTGTTTAGATATTTTGGGTCTTTGTCATGTGTAAGGCCACTGGTTCAACTCAAGTGAGAAAGCTGAAGAAAAATGAAAAACTGAATATTTTGTAGAATGTGGAATAGGTTATATAAATAAGTAAAATATGTAATTTAAAGAGGTAGAAAGCTCAGGGTGAGAATGAATTGTATAAATGCTTACAGATCAAGTTACAGACCATTTTTCAAAGAAGCTGAACCATTTTACAAGCCCACCAGCAACATCCTACAGTGGTAATTTCTCTATATCCTCACCAACATTTGTCACTGTCTTTTTTATTCTAGCCACCCTAGTGGGTATGAAGTGGTATGTAATTATGGTTTTGATTTTCATTTTCCTAATGACTATTAACATGGAACGTGTACTTACTGGTTTTTTGTGCATCTCCTTTGGGAAAACATCTATTCACTCATTTTTTTAAAATTTGTTTGTTTATTTATGGCTGCCTTGGGTCTTCGTTGCTGCTTGTGGGCTTTCTCTAGTTGCAGTGAGGGGGGGGGCTGCTCTTTGTTGTGATGTGCGGGCTTCTCATTGCGGTGGCTTGTCTTGTTGCAGAGCACGGGCTCTAGGTGCGCAGGCTCAGTAGTTGTGGCACACAGGGCTTAGTTGCTCCGGGGCATGTGGGATCTTCCCGGACCAGGACTTGAACCCATGTCCCCTGCATTAGCAGGTGGATTCCTAACCACTGCGCCACCAGGGAAGTCCCTGTTTATTTATTTTTAAACTTTTTAAAATTCACTCAGTTGTAAGTATTCTTTATATATTCTAGATACAAGTCTTGTGATAATTAATTTTATGTGTCAACTTATCTGGCCCATAGTGCTCAGACATTTGGTCAAACATTACAGCATTCTGGATTTTTGTGTGGGGGTGATAAGATTAACATTTAAACCAGTGAACTTTGAGACAAGATTAACATTTAAATTGATGGATTTTGAGTAAAGTGGATTACCTTCTATAATGTGGGTGGGCCTCATCCAGTCAAATGAAGATCTTAATAGAACAAAGACTGACCTTCCCCAAGCAAGAAGGAATTCTGCCAGCAGATGGCCATTGGACTTGAACTGCAACATCAGCTCTTCTATGGTCTCCAGCCTGCCAGCCCATTCTGTAGATTTTGAACTGGCCAGCCTCCACAATAACACAAGCCAATTCCTTAAAATAAATCTTATATATATATATATATATATATACACACACACATACATACATACATACACACACATCCTATTGGTTCTGTTTTCTCTGGAGAACTCTGACTAATACAACTCCCTTATCATATATATGATTTGCAAACATGTTCTCCCATTCCACATTTACTTCTATAATAGAATAAGATGTGCAGATATTAATATTAAACTGAGAGTGTGTCTTTATGTTTTAATCTCTCCACCCTGCCACAAAATACACACACACACACCCTTCTACTTCTTTCTCCTTCAGAAGCAGCCATTTGCCCCACAGATGGGAAGACCCAAAGGAACCAGGGAGATCTAAACAGATAATTTTCCAAATTCAGAGTCCTTCAGTCCAGAGCAATTGGGAAAGAACTGTTCTTTAAATTCCCTCCAGCTTGGCTTTGAATAGCAAGAGCCAAACCTAAAGGAAGGGAAGAAAAAGTTTAGCCATAACAACAGATTTCAAAGAGAACCAATAATGTTCCTGTCTACTCCATCAATTTCTTTCCCAGAGAGTCTAGGTCTGTTTAGAATGATAAAAAGAGAGAGCTTCACAGCACTCCAGTAACTCATCAAGTACAGGACTTTTCCCTTGTATTACTCACAATTGGAGAGAATGCAAAGGAATCTGGGAAAATGTCAACATGACATGGTAACACCAAGGAACTGTTGCACGGCTAAAACAATGCACATTTAATCAGCCCTGGGGTACCTTCCAGTAACCAAAATTGCCTGTGTTACGTTAACCTCCTTTTCCAATGATGATCCCTGGACAGTAATCTGATATTTGCTTCTTACCATATTATCAAGATGCAAAAGCTTTCTTTCCTTGCCTTTTTTCTATTTTTCTCATCATGTCCCTCTTAATATTTCAAAAAGTCTAATGAGTATTATTTGTCTAAGATATTGTCAGGGCCATAATAGTATAAATATCCCCAAATGAAAATATAAATGCCCCATCTAGGGACACAAACCAAAACAACCCATTATTTAGGCTCAAATGTGTCCAAGATCCAATCATATAAAGTTGCAGACCCAAAGGCATAGAGCTCTTAAAAAGCTGGTGAAGCAGAGGTATTTTTCATTCTAAGACAACTAAATCCAATGTTTTAATGAGAGAATTGGACATGAAACAGATTTCAATATAAGCAAAGAAGTGGTTCTCATACGCTTTATTTTCCATTTAAAAATCAGATTTAAATATAGCACCCATGTCCCACTTCTATTCATATGAAGGAAAAATGAGCTACACCAGTGGTAAAAAGTGAATTTGTTGGCTTAATTTGGTTCTTCAATCTGACATTTTCAATTTTCCTTGAGTTATCTAAACATTTTCACCCTTATTTGTGAAAGCATAACTCCTTCCCAAATTAATTTTCAAGCTCCTATGTGACATAATAGGTAAATCTCTGCTCTGCCTCTCTATAAGAAAATGTTTTTCTTTGTCATTTCCTTTAAAGACGTCACTACAGCCCTGATATGTGGATATGTATTAGACAATGAGTTTATTTACAGTGACTTTTCCCCATTGTGTTTGGGTAGGTAATCACTGAAGGGAGCTATTTCTCAGGCGGAGATTAGCTACGGGTTGTTCCATCCATCTGAACAATGTAATTCATCTATAGAAATTAATTATGTGTACATAAAGGAAGAAGGAAAGTGTGTTAGGTTGTTATAGTAAGAAAAAAGATTAGATCCTATTTATAATTTCACAGCTCTTTTCTTTTACACATAAGTACTTCCTAGGCTTTCAGAATAGATTCCAATATTTGACTAATTCATTCAAAATAGTTTTCACTGTACTATACAGGATAGTATAGAGGTTAATGAAACCAGTTTATCAAGTCAGACCTTGCTATTCCCTACATGTGCCTAAAAATTCTCTTACAGTTTAATTTACAAACTATAAAATGGCTTCCCTACCAAATCAACTCTGAAGCTCTTAAAATGATCTCTGGTATTTATTAAGACTTAATCTGAGTCAGATATGAGATGAGAAGAACATACTATGGTGAGAATGAAGGTGAATAATTACTGAATCAATTATTCAATAATTAATCAATTATTCTCAGCCCTGTACTTCAATTTGTCTTGCAAAACACAACCTAAAAAAATGCTGGGATTGTTGCTCTTTATGTGAATAGACCTTTGGCCAAGAATCTCTTTATATCTATGTGTAAACACAACTTCTCAAACTAACTAGAGAAAACTTTCCTATGTTCCTGAAAAAGGCATGAGAGATTTAATATACAAAGGAAATATTTGTACTATGTGATATAAAGGAAACGGAGAAAAGGGCACTGAATTGCTACACTAAGAATAAGGATATTTGTTTCTGTTTTATGATCTCATAAACAAGAACACATAAATGGGTACATCTACACTAGAAATTATGGAAGGGGGTAAGTGGGAGTGGGATGGGCAACGGCAGAAATGACTTATATACTGGTTTCTCTTTCAGCTTTAAAATAGGATGCTGCAAGCATCATTTATTTGTCCTCCAGTCACATGTACCCTCCTAAATCACTTTACCAATAACATTATGTTCATTCCTCTTTCTGTCTGCTTAAATTTTTTTTTTCTCTCTCAGTCCTTGACTACCTTGTCCCTATTCTTTAATTTTTTTCTCCCTTATGCTGGAAGTATTGCTTCATAATGAATACAAGGAATGAAATAGTCCGTAAGAAAGTAAATCAACATACAAACATCTAACCTCACCTGGGCTATTTTATCTAAATAATTGGTCTGTGCCTCTATAATCCATTCTTCTCACAGAGAAATATCATTAAAATATAACCCAGATCATGTCATTTTTATGGCTTAGAACCCTCAAAATCTTCCCACTGCACTGAGAACAAAAACCTTATCACAACTCCTTACCACAACCGGCAAAGCCGTCTGCCATCTGGCCTCGCCTATTTTCTCTAGCCTCATCTCACCCTACTATAAACCTTTTTTCTGTTCCTTAAGGACAGAAGACTCATTCCTAGTTTAGGACCTTATGCCTTCTCTTCCCTCTGTCCTGTACACATGGCATCCCATATCTGCATTTCGATCTCAGCTTAAATACCACCTTCCCCAGAGAGGTCTTGCCTTAGTAAACCAATACAGTGCGGCCATCTCACTTGATGCCATTTTGATGCTATTTTCCTTAATTCTCATCTGTACTTTCCAATGGAACATATGATTTGGGAGGACAAGGCCCTGAATCCCCAGAGTTTGGAATAATTACTGGCAAGTGGCAGATGCTCCATAAATATTTGTTAAACAAACAAGGCTGTAAAGTTCTTTGTTAAATGCAATGATTATACTGTCTTCTTTTCAAAGTAATCTGGGATTCTTTCATTTTCTTGTAGATGTTGTAGGGAAAAAAGCTCATTTATTATGCAAGCAAATTTCCCTTTAATGTTATGTGACACTGGTATTGCTTTTTTTCTTCCAAATTTGCTTCACTCTATCTCATACATAATTTAATCTAATTTCTCATTGTGCTTGTTTATTCAACTTGAGTTGAACACTTTCCTGCACTGGTTAGTATATTCATATGTCTACCTCATATTTTGTCTGTTTACTTCATTTGTGTATGTCTTCAAAACAAATGTGTGGGCACTTAATCATGTGTTTCTATTTTCATGCAGCTTTGCTATAGACTGTACTGTGGCTCGTATAACACAAATGAAGGCATCTTCTGATTAGAAAATCTGACATAAAATACTAAAATATTTCTTGGGTCAGAGTTATTTATAGAGCTATGGCTATTGTTTTGCAAAACATAGCAAATGCTTCCACAGCTGTGGAAAAGAAAGAAAATGATTAAAGGATTTCATGGGATTTGATTTTATTTTGGAGGGGCTTGATTGGGGCCAGTAAATTTGTACTTTAGTTCATTTTGTGAAAAGAAAAAGAAAAAGGTCATCAGAGAGTTCTTCAGTATACTCAACAAGGAAAGCAAAAAACAAAAGAACTTGGAAAAGCAGTTTTACATTTAAAGAGGTTGCAAGTACAGTGGTTGACACATTCAGAGAGAAATGCAGCCAGTATTTTTGCTCATGAATCTTTTATACTTGAACATAGGAATCAAATGTGACTTCTGCTTTACTATGTGTTCCCATATAAGATGAGGGGGACCAATAAATCCTAGGAAAGCTCACTGTGATAAGACTCAAACTAAGAATTTGTGGATATAAACCTTTGAAGTTCTATGGATCATATAATTACTGGTATATAGTTAGTACCTAGAGACAAAGACGTTTTCAGTATCTTTCCAGTTTCTCTCTGTTATAGCACAACTCCAAAAATTCTTCAGCCTCCTGAGACTAAAATCCATTGATCCCACAGTCACTCACTGGCCCTTGCTCCCCTTCTTGCACAATCGAAATTCCAGGTTCAGTCGCTACAATCCCTCCTTCACATGCATCCACAACTCCCTATTCCCTCTTTCATCCACTCATCTTTTCCTGGCAAAATACCAATCCCGGTTAAATCCCATTCTCTGTCTACTTGGAACTTGAATCCAGGCAAACAAATGGGGCTGAAAAAACATACAAATGGGCTGGTAACCAAGACAGACTTAACGGTTCCGTCACTTTGACTGAACTTTAGACAGCCTTCTTTCTGACACTAGGCTCCTGATCTCCCTTTTCTTGGAGCATTTACTTTAGAAAGTTTTCAACTGTAAATTCTTAATTTGCCTGTTTGAGATGCAAATCTTCTTCCAGGCTGTTGGCACCGGTTGTATTACAGGTCAGGAATGTCTTTCTCAAGGACCTAGGAGCCATTCCTTAGAAAAGTAATCAAGAAGAAGATAGCGCCTCTATCTCCCAGTCTCTATGGGTGGATAGGAGCCTAACTTCCAGAAGGGGCAATCAGCAAGCACAGATGAACTAGTCACATTGACCAACCTCCTCCCTACTGGAGAACCACTGTTAGAAAAGGTAGATAGCGAGATATGAGCAAAGAAAGGGGGGCGTGGGCCACGTGAAAACATACATCTTGTGAACAACAGGGGTCCTGGAGACAAAGGAAGGCGGGAAAAGGCAGGAATCTCCGACATTCGACATTCCGAATGTAACTTTTTGTCCATTATGCCCTCATTACAATAAAATTAACCTTGTAGATAAGAATTTCCCATCATGCACTGACACCATGACATTTCCAATCAAGACTAAATAGGACAAAAATCCCTCCTCCCCTCGGGAAGGTGGAGCTGGGATGAAAATCAGTGAATACGAGCCCAAACTCCTCCCTCCTCAATGAATATTCTGCCCAATCATTTTCACACCCCACATAACCAGCTTGCCAAAGAAACTCAGGGTGGCTGCTTACCTGAGTCTGCCAGCTCTCCCCTTGAGAGCTTACTATTGCTTAATAAATCCTCACTTTGCTTTCTTGACTTCCATCTCATCTCTGGATTCTTTCTGAGACAAGAACCTACTTTCTGGTAACACCCCTACTGGAGTACTTTTCCACCAGCTCACTCCAGTGCTTAAAAATCCTCCCACCTTTTGGCCCAGCAGAGTGGAGTTTGATCGCTCTCTCCTATCGTACATCCTGAAAGAACTCTTTTTGCCTGTTTAACTGAGATTAGGGATTGGTAACATCAAACAGGGCCTGAATGGTAACTGTCATACTGTGTCTTCCTAGTCTATTCCCTTTTCCATTTTTCTCATACCTTCTCCTCTGTCTTCAAACCTCTCAGACCTCTACCCCATCCTCATCCTCAGTTGATGACCTTGCTTTCTAGATTACAGAGAAAATAGAAGATATCAGAACAGGTTTGGCAGAGTGCCAACCACTCCATCAGTCCCCACCCCCATCGGCATATGTGCCCAGATACTCTGCCTTCTCTGTCTCTATAGGCACTAGGGACCCTATCCCCTTGTGTTCACTCAAGACACTGCTTGTATAAACCTCCTCTCTTTTTCCTGCTTCAATATTTCTTATGCTTTATAGGTTCTGTGAAAAGTAAGTAACAGTGACACTTTCACATTCAGGCATACAATTACGTGTGTAAAATATGCTCATATGCTAATAAAGTATGTACCCAACTGCTAATTCCTGTTATAAATTTGCTAATCTGAAGCATCAGAGTAGCAATTATTACAATCTTGCTTTACACCAACTGAAATAAAGAGATAAATACGCAGTCTCCCATTCTTGGAAGTCAAAGTAACAATATGTTTGCCAGAGCAAAAAGTTTTTCTCCCTCTATAGTTACGATGATTTGCATATTTCTAACTGTGTATAAATGTCAGATATACTGAGCTGCTTTTTATTTGAAGCCAAATATATAGCTCATGTCAGTGCTCAAAAAAATTTAAAAGGGCTCTCTGCAGTTTGTGACTTATTGCACAGCTGTGATGGGCTGAGTCCCATCTCAAAAAGGTCAAGGGCTAAAAACAATTACCTCTTCAAGGACGTCAGCAAGCTTACTGAGTATCTCTTCAGGAAGGTTCTGGAATGTTGGCACACTGAAAAACAAGACAGAGATGATGTTGAAGGCATGCACAGCAACTCATTTTTATAAATAAAACAGCAACGCATCTGAAAGAAAATACAAAAGGATTTCATGACAAAGAAACTGCCAGTGAAGATCAAAGTAATAATTTAAGCATAATTTGATGACTAACAGGGAAAAGGCATGATGTACTAGAAAGAATCGGAGATTGGACAGAACCAAGTTCAAATCCCATTTATATTTCTTTGTGTGACCTTGGATGCCTCAGCTATAATTGAGAGAAACCACTCTCTCCCTTATCAGCCTGCTCTCACCAAATTCCTTCCAATTCTGTCACCTTCTCTAGGTCCCCCTACACACACACACACACACACACACACACACACACACACACACACACACACACACACACACACACACACACACACACACACACTTTTCTACAGGCCAACTGCTACCCATTTTTCAGGACTCAGCTGGATTGATGATACATTCAGGCCTGCAAGCATTCATTCAACAACACTGGAAACTTCCTACTCCCCCCAGCCTCTCGCAGCTAGATCAGGTCCTCCTATTTATAATCTCTTTTACCCCTTCCTGCAACTATAATTAGATAATTAATCAGATATTTGTTACTGGGCATCTTCACTGCTAAAATCAAACTCCACAAAAATAAGAACGGTACTATATCTGTCTTGCTCAGCCCCTGTATTTTCAGTGATTTACTAATAACAACTCAAGAGCATGTGTTGAATAAAGTTATGAAAGCACAGACATACAAATGCTTCCTAGGACAGTTACAGGGATCAGATCATACAGAATGGAGAAAAGAGTCAGACTCATAGTAGACACTGAAATAATGTCTTCTCATCCTCTTATTAGGGAATCTCACTGACCAGCATATGGAAATTCTAAATGATGTTGAATACACAAACCAAAGGAACTTATTTTATATGGATAATGCTGATTTTAAAAGGGAAAAAAAAAACTCATCAACATAAAATTCTTGAAAATCTACTCCACTGGAAAATCTAACTGGGATGTGGAACTAAATTCTTATTTAATCTTATCTCAATGCTTGAATAGAGAAAAGACTATAAATGAGTGAAAATATGTTTGTATGTATGATATCTGACTTACAGATCAATTGTTCACTAAACTTGATCTTTAGATAAATTGCCATGGAGCAAAGTTATTTAAATGAGTTAGTTGAGTTGGATGAGACTTGTTTCAGGTTTGTTGCTATAGAAAAACAGTTCTGGCTTGATTAGGATAATGTAATGAAAGAAGCCATAACATACTGTTTGGATATAAGCATGAAAGTTTTACTGTTAATTTGTCACTCTGATTCCCATTACTTAGTGTAAAGCCTATTGATAAAATCCTAAGCTTTTATGTAGAAGTATAATATTTCACCCAGGACCATGTTTCACCAGATTTATTGCTGTGATCTGAGCCACGTGGGTTTTAACTTCCAGAAGGCAGTCTATTTCAGCAGCTGGATGGAACACATCACAGAAGGAGACAGGAAGATAGAGGAAGCTGTTTCCATGAGCTATGCAGGTAGAAAAATTTAGCCCTTTCTTGTTCTTTTAATGGGCTATATTTCAGTTTCTTCTGAGATACAAGAATAATTAGAATGTTTCTATCCCAGGGGGTATTTATGGAAAACACAAACTACAACTGAGTTTTTCTCATTTTATTATAACTGGTTGCCTTCTTTAGACAGCCCCATTACTTCTATGCTAAGTCTATGTCAAGCCACTCTACAAAACTTTCATTTTCATGAGCATTCTTATTCATGAGAAAAAAAAAATTAGTATTTGCTTGACCACATAACTCACTAAAGAAAACAAAGACATTAAGTTTTAGGGGGTGCATTTTAATTAATTATCTTTTACAATTTAGTTATTTTTTATTTTTTCAGCTTTACTGAGGTATAACTGACAAAATTATAAGATATTTAAAGTGTACATTGTGAAAAGATTCCTCCCATCCAGTTAACCTAGTTAATTAACACATCCATCACCTCACATATTTATTTTTCTGTGTATGTTTGAGATCTTTAAGTTCTACTCTTTGCAAATTTCAACTATATAATACAGTGTTATCAACTATAGGTTATAATAGTTTGTAACCCATTTCCCCTGTTCTCCAGTCCCTGACAACCACTGTTCTATTCTGTTTCTATGAGTTTAACTTTTTATTTAGATTCCACATGTGATACCATGCAATATCTGTCTTCCTCTGTCTGGCTTATTTCACTTAGCATAATGCCCTCAAGTTCCACCCATGTTGTGCAAAATGCAAATGGGATTTCCTTCTAATATATTATTGCATGTTATACAATAATATTCCATTGTATATATATCATGATCTTTTACAATTTAAAATGCCTCAAAACATTCAGCAGCATTTATTGCCAATAAAAATTAGGATGATTTTAGAGAAGAAACACTCTAAAGAATTCTTCGTAACAATTTAAGCACTTTCAGATTTAACAAAATGGAAATCAATTAACAGAAAATAAGTGTCTTCACTTCTATAAATTATACTGGAAACACTTTTGTAGCCATCTTTAAAATCTTAAGATCTTTATTTCTCTAAACACTAGATAATTCTCAGAAATTAATTACATGAGAGAACTTATCAGTCCACTGATAGCTTGAACACCAAGAATAAAACAATTGAGGATATTCATAAGTTTAAAATTCTACCCATTAAATTTGTTTGAATTTTTCCCAATACATCAAAAGATATTAATTTAAACTTCACTAGTGTGTACATGTGATAACTCAAGATGAAGTTGTCTATGATTTAGAAAACTTAAGGCAAAATAATTATAAGGATGAACTTCCATAAAATGTTTAAACAGTAAAGAGTATTTTCACTTATTGGGGAGGGGCAGGGGGAAGAACTCATAACAATCTACATGCTAATTACAAGTAATTCTTATGGATCTATTAAAACATTTTTGTTCCCTTAGGACTTGCAGTAGGTCTGAAGTTACAAAATGCACTTGACTGTAATATAATAGAGATGATTTAATGTGTGGAGCTTTTCCATTGGATTTTCTGGTTGAATAAAGTAAGGACTTGGAATTTGTCATGACAATAATAGAAGATGAGATTTGAATGCTTTCTATTTTCCAGGCACTGGGCTAAGGCTTTTACAGATAATATATTTTATTTTTAAACAGCTTTATCAAAGAACCATTATTACTATCATCCATTTTACAGCTAAAACAACTGGGATCTTGAGAGTTTGCCTGAGGTCACAACACTCAGTACTGATAAAGAGAGGATAAAAATTTCCATCTGAATGACTATGAAGCTAATCATTTGCTGAGCTACACACTTCACAGAATTATTTAAAAATGCCTCATGTAAGTTTTAAAACCATGCCATATTCTTTTAATGATTTAGAAATTAAGCAATAATATTAACATCCTTTGATTCAGTGACTTCATTTATTAACCAACTTCTTGCAATGAAAAATGTCAAATAAATGGAAAGGCTGAAAGAATAGTTCAAGAATCCCCTGTACCCCCATCACCTAGGTTAGCAACTGTTAACATTGTGCCATCTTTGCTTTATTTACCTTCGATCCATCTAATTTTTATATGCATATTGATAAATAGATTTATAGGTATTTTTTCATGAAAATCTGAAACTAAGTTGTAGATATCATGAAATTTTACCCCTAATATTTAAGCACACAGATCTAAAAATAAGAAAATATTTTTAAATAAGTAACTATAGCATTATCATAAGAAAAATTCACTCAACTCCATAATATCATCTAATAACTATATTCCATGTCAAATATTACCTATTGTTCAAAAATTTCTTTATTGTCTTTTTCTTTTCAAACCAGGATCCAGTAAAAATCCACATACTGCTTGGGGCTATTCTGCTTCTCTAGTCTCTTATTCCACATCCATCCTCCTACTTTTCCCCCCATTACATTAATTTTTGAAGAGACAGGGACAACTGTCTTATTGGATGTCCCACATTCTGAATTTGTCTTATAATTTTATTTTTGGTAACCTACCATATGAAAATAACAGCTAACAGAAGAAAGAAAAAATAAGGAGATTCCCCAGGACCCTTTCAAGAGAACCCTGAAGTCAAAACAAATAGTCTCAGTTGTAATTTGCCTTTTTTACTCATATTCTTTCACATGTGTACCATACAACAGACTCCTCCAGAGGCTATATAACATCATTACTTCGATAGTTAATGGATGTATGCTTAAATGTTCCTGTGTTTTCTAGAATTTTTTAAGGTAGGAGTAGGTTTATGATAAGCATGCTGTTTACAGAAATTAATTTAATATTATTGCAATGCTTCTACTGTGCTCTTACTAGTTAGTTCTCAGCTACCTGCTATAATCTCTGTAACCTTATCCAATAAATTGTCCTTTTGAACTTGTGAAGCTTTTTTCCTTAAGTGGAAAAATTTACAAGTAAATACATTTGGATATCATGTGTTGCAATAATAATTTTGTACTTTTTCAAAAATATATCTAACTTTAAAAAATTTATCTAAAACTTGTAATTCTAGAATTTCATAATAACTATTAAGAATCTAATAAAAGAAACTTTATTATACTGTCTTATTTTTACAGACAGATTAACTTTGAGAGGAGAGATTAAAAGACATATTCTCAAGCCATAGCTGCCAATTTCTAAATCAAAAGACACCGAAAAATATGAAAAGGACACAACCAAAGAATTTTCTGATTCATGGATGGGATAAATCTAGTCCAAATAAATGTGGAGACACTCTAAATAAGAAAGAAAAATGTGACAAAATCTAACTTTCCTTCAGCATTATAGATGGTAATAATTTACCTTATTGTCCTATACACCAGAACAGTTTAAAAATACTATTATCCAAGTTATGATACCATTTTGCACCCAATCATTCAAAATTTAAAGGAAAGGAAATTGGATTTTTTCATGTAGACATGATGAAGTTATTATTTTTTAATTCTTTTTAAAATTTTATTTTTTTTATACAGCACATTCTTATTAGTTATCTATTTTATACATATTAGTGTATATATGTCAACCCCAATCTCCCAATTCATCCCACCACTACAAGCCCCCTGCCGCCACTTTCCGCCCTTGGTGTCTGTACTACTGTCCTCTACATCTGTGTCTCTATTTCTGCCTTGCAAACCAGTTCATCTGTACCATTATTCTAGATTCCACATATATGCATTTATATATGATATTTGTTTTTCTCTTTCTGAACTACTTCACTGTGTAGGACAGTCTCTAGGTCCATCCACGTTTCTACAAATGACCCAATTTCGTTCCTTTTTATGGCTGAGTAATATTCCATTGTATATATGTACCACATCTTCTTTATCCATTCATCTGTCGATGGGCATCTAGGTTGCTTCCATGACCTGGCTATTGTAAATAGTGCTGCAATGAACATTGGGGTGCATGACTTTTTGAATTATTGTTTGCTCTGGGTATATGCCCAGGAGTAGGATTGCTGGGTCATAGGCTAATTCAATTTTTATTTTTTTAAGGAACCTCCATACTGTTCTCCATAGTGGCTGTATCAGTTTACATTCCCACCAACAGTGCAAGAGGGTTCCCTTTTCTCCACACTCTCTCCAGCATTTGTTGTTCGTAGATTTTCCGATGATGCCCATGCTAATTGGTGTGAGATGATACCTCATTGTAGTTTTGATTTGCATTTCTCTAATAATTAGTGATGCTGAGCAGCTTTTCATGTGTCTCTTGGCCATCTGTATGTCTTCTTTGGAGAAATGTCTACTGAGGTCTTCTGCCCATTTTTTGATTGGGTTGTTTGTTTTTTTAATATTGAGCTGCATGAGCTGTTTATATATTTTGGAGATTAATCCTTCGTCCATTGATTCGTTTGGAAATGTTTTCTCCCATTCTGAGGGCTGTCTTTTCACCTTGTTTGTAGTTTCCTTTGCTGTGCCAAAGCTTTTAAGTTTCATTAGGTCCCATTTGTTTATTTTGTTTTTATTTCCATTACTCTAGGAGGTGGATCAAGAAAGATCTTCCTGTGATTTATGTCAAAAAGTGTTCTGCCTATGTTTTCCTCTAAGAGTTTTATTGTGTCCAGTCTTATATTTAGCTGTCTAATCCACTTTGAGTTTATTTTTGTGTATGGTATTAGGGAATGTTCTAATTTCATTCTTTTACATGTAGCTGTCCAGTTTTCCCAGCACCACTTATTGAAGACACTGTCTTTTCTCCACTGTATATCCCTGCCTCCTTTGTAATAGATTAGTTGACCATAGGTGCATGGGTTTATCTCTGGCTCTCTATCCTGTTCTTTTGATCTATACTTCTGTTTTTGTGCCAGTACCATATTGTCTTGATAATTATAGCTTTGTAGTATAGTCTGAAGTCAGGGAGTCTGATTCCTCCAGCTCCGTTTTTTTCCCTCAAGACTGCTTTGGCTATTCAGGGTCTTTTGTGTTTCCATACAAATTTTAAGGTTCTTTATTCTAGTTCTGTAAAAAATGCCACTGGTAATTTGATAGCGATTGCATTGAATCTGTAGATTGCTTTGGGCAGTATACTCATTTTCACAATACTGATTCTTCCAATCCAAGAACATGGTATCTCTCTCCATCTGTTTGTGTCATCTTTGATTCCTTTCATCAGTGACTTACAGTTTTCAGAGTATAGGCCTTTCACCTTCTTAGGTAGGTTTATTCCTAGATATTTTATACTTTTTGTTGCAATGGTGAATGGGATTGTTCCCTTAATTTCTCTTTCTGATCTTTCATAGTTAGTGTGTAGGAATGCAAGAGATTTCTGTGTTTCTGGTGGCATCTTTAGGATTCTCTATGTATAGTATCATGTCACCTGCAAACACTGACAATTTTACTTCTTTTTCAATTTGTATTCCTTTTATTTCTTTTTCTTCTCTGATTGCCATGGCTAGGACTTCCAAAACTACGTTGAATAACAGTGGCAAGAATGGACATCCTTGTCTTGTTCCTGATCTTAGAGGAAATGCTTTCTGTTTTTCACCATTGAGAATGATGTTTGCTCTGGGTTTGTCATACATGGCCTTTATTATGTTGAGAAAGGTTCCCACTATGCCCACTTTCTGGACAGTTTTTATCATAAATGGGCATTGAATTTTGTCAAAAGCTTTTTCTGCATCTATTGAGATGATCATATGGTTTTTCTTCTTCAATTTGTTAATATGGTATATCACATTGATTTGCGTATATTGAAGAATCCTTGCATCCCTGGGATAAATCCCACTTGATCATGGTGTATGATCCTTCTAAGGTGTTGTTTGATTCTGTTTGCTGGTATTTTGTTGAGGATTTGTGCGTCTATATTCATCAGTGATAGTGGCCTGTAACTTTCTTGTTTTGTACTATCTTTGTCTGATTTTGGTATCAGGGTGATGGTGGCTCATAGAATGAGTTTGGGAGTGTTCCTTCCTCTGCAATATTTTGGAAGAGTTTGAGAAGGATGGGTGTTAGCTCTTCTCTAACTGTTTGATAGATTTCACCTGTGAAGCCATCTGTCCTGGATTTTTGTTTGTTGGAAGAATTTTAATCACAGTGTCAATTTTGTTACTTGTGATTTGTCTGTTCATATTTTCTGTTTCTTCCTGGTTCAGTCTTGGAAGTTTATACCTTTCTAAGAATTAATCCATTTCTTCCAAGTTGTCCATTTTATTGGCTTGTAGTAGTCTCTTAGGATGCTTTGCATTTCTGCAGTGTCTGTTGTAACTTCTCCTTTTTCATTTCTAATTTTAGTGATTTGAGTCCTCTCCCTCTTTTTCTGATGAGTCTGGCTAAAGATTTAAAAATTTTGTTTATCTTCTCAAAGAACCAGCTCTTAGCTTTATTCGTCTTTGCTATTGTTTTCTTTGTTTCTATTGCATTTATTTCTGCTCTGATCTTATGATTTCTTTCCTTCTACTAAGTTTGGGTTTTGTTTGTTCTTCTTTCTTTAGTTCCTTTATGTGTAAGGTTAGATTGTTTGAGATTGTTCTTGTTTCTTGAGGTAGGCTTGTATAGCTATAAACTTCCCTCTTAGAACTGCTTTTGATGCATGCCATAGGTTTTGGATTGTTGTGTTTTCATTGTCATTTGTCTCCAGGTATTTTTTGATTTTCTCTGATTTCTTCAGTGATCTCTTGGTATTTAGTAACGTATTGTTCAGGTTCCGTGTGTTTGTGTTTGTTACTTTTTTTCCCCTATAATTGATTTATAATCTCAGAGCATTGTGGCCAGAAAAGACTCTTGATATGATTGCAATTTTCTTAAATTTACCAAGGCTTCATTTGTGACCCAAGATGTGATCTGTCCTGGAGAATGTTCCGTGTGCCCTTGAGAAGAAAGTGTAATCTGCTCTCTTTGGATGGAATGTCCTATAAATATCAGTTAAATCTATCTGGTCTACTGTGTCATTTAAAGCTTGTGTTTCCTTATTAATTTTCAGTCTGGATCATCTGTCCATTGATGTAAGTGAGGTGTTAAAGTCCCCCATTATTACTGTGTTACTGCCGATTTCCTCTTTTATAGCTGTTAGCAGTCGCCTTATGTATTGAGGTGTTCCTATGTTGGGTGCATGTATATTTATAACTGTTATATCTTCGTCTTGGATTGATCCCTTGATCATTATGTAGTGGCCTTCTTTGTCTCTTGTAATAGTCTTTATTTTAAAGTCTATTTTGTCTGATATGAGAATTGCTACTCCAGCTTTCTTTTGATTTCCATTTGCATGGAATATCTTTTTCCATCCCCTCACTTTCAGTCTGTATGTGTCCCGAGGTCTGAAGTGGGTCTCTTGTAGACAGCATATATATGGGTCTTGTTTTTGTATCCATTCAGCCAGCCTGTGTCTTTTGGTTGAAGCATTTAATCCATTCACGTTTAAGGCAATTATCGATATGTATGTTCCTATTACCATTTTCTTAATTGTTATAGGTTTCTTTCTGTAGGTCCTTTTCTTCTCGTGTTTCCTACTTAGAGAAGTTCCTTTAGCATTTGTTGTAGAGCTGGTTTGGTGGTGCTGAATTATCTTAGCTTTTGCTTGTCTGTAAAGCTTTTGATTTCTCCATTGAATCTGAAGAGATCCTTGCCGGGTAGAGTAATCTTGGTTGTAGGTTCTTCCCTTTCATCACTTTAAATATATCAGGCCACTCCCTTCTGGCTTGTAGAGTTTCTGCTGAAATCAGCTATTATACTTATGGGAGCTCCCTTGTATGTTATTTGTTGCTTTTCCCTTGTTGTTTTCAATAATTTTTCTTTGTCTTTAATTTTTGTCAATTTGATTACTATGTGTCTCAGTGTATTTCTCCCTGGGTTTATCCTGCATGGTACTCTCTGCACTTCCTGGACTTGGGTGGCTCTTTCCTTTCCCATGTTAGGGAATTTTCGACTATAATCTCTTCAAATATTTTCTCAGGTCCTTTTCTCTCTCTTCTCCTTCTGAGACCCCTATAATGTGAATGTTGTCCCAGAGGTCTCTTAGGTTGTCTTCATTTCTTTTTATTCTTTTTTCTTTACTCTGTCCACAGCAGTGAACTCCACTATTCTGTCTTCCAGGTCACTTATCTGTTCTTCTGCCTCAGTTATTCTGCTATTGATTCCTTGTAGTGTAGTTTTCATTTCAGTTATTGTATTGTTCATCTCTGTTTGTTTGTTCTTTAATTCTTCTAGGTGTTTGTTCTTTAATTCTTCTAGGTCTTTGTTAAACATTTCTTGCATCTTCTCTATCTTTGCCTCCATTCTTTTTCCGAGGTCCTGGATCATCTTCACTATCATTATTCTGAACTCCTCTTCTGGGAGGTTGCCTATCTCCACTTCATTTAGTTGTTTTTCTGGGGTTTTATCTTGTTCCTTCATCTGGTACAAAGACCTCTGCCTTTTCATTTTGTCTATCTTTCTGTGAATGTGGTTTTCCTTCCACAGGCTGCAGAATTGTAGTGCTTCTGCTGTCTGACTCTAGACATGATGAAGTTTTTAAAAGCCCAAAATTGTTTTGTACATCTTTTCAAAGTAGCAATGAAAAGTAAGTGAAGCATCTGACAGAGTTACCATATTGCATTGACTAGGGAAGCCACACAATAGGTGAAAAAAAAAAAGCCTTGTAGAGCTGACTTTGCTGACTGCCTGCTGGAGAAGTCAGTTAAAGAAATCATTTCACTGCCTCTTTCCAAAGATACAGTACCTTGCCAAATTAATGACTTTGCTGCAGACACAAAGATGGGTGAAAATCTTGTCCACAGAATTGTACTTCTGCCTTACAAATGGATTAATCTACAGTCATGGCGGGACTTGCTATTTGGCTTGTATTCATCCGGTAGCAGAATCAACCAATCATCAAAAAAGACAAGATTGTACATGAATGCTTGGCAACAAACACAAATGGTACTGAGCTATTTGGTATGGAATTAACTTTTCAAATCTAGGTTTATCATGGAACGACTATGTTGTACTGATGGTGTAAAAGGAACGGTGGCCCCTCTACATAAATTAAGGCAGTAACAATAAAGTATACTAGTTGTCATTATATTCTTACCAAAATCTCACAGTAAAAATAAAGTAAAATTCCTATTTTACTTTAAAATATTTTGATGAAACACTAAGTTACTAACTGTAGTAAATTTTAACCCTTGACTACACATCTTTTTGATATCATGTGTGACAAATGGCAAGCACACATAAAGCACTTCTGCTGCTTCCTGAAGTACAAGGTTTTCTCAAGGAAAATCACTCATAATTGTTGGAGTTGCAAGCTGAATTAGTCACTTTTTTCATGGAACATCATTTTTTACTTGGCAATAACCACAAACTGCGGTTATTCGGACTTGAGTATCTGGCAGATAACTTTTCGAAAAAGAACAAAGTGAGCTTGACACTTTAAGGGAAACAACAGACAGCATTTGTTGCCAATGATAAAATTCAAATTTTCAAATGCAAGTTAAAATTTCAGAAAACTTTTATCTGCCACTGTGGGCTTAACAGCTTTTTAATAATTGAAGACTTTCTGATGAGATCATTGGCAAATGCTGATATTAACAAATGTGATTCTTTTGATATTGTAAATTTTGTAATTTCTACACCAGTATTTTCCAGATGACTAATGCATGATGTTACAAGATCATGCAGGGGAAAGATCTATTTGAAGTACAAGATCAATCAATGGATCTTAATGTAATCAAGTAAGAAAAGTTCATTGATATGGTTTCAGATTCCACACTGCAACTAACCTGTAATAAACTACCCTTTGTTGGGTTTTGGTGTAGTGTCAAATAAGAATGTCCACAATTATCTGAAAAGGCCATTAACATACTCTTCCCCTTTTTCTGCTCCATATTTTTATGAGGTTGATTTTTTCACATACTTCAACAAAAACAACAGAAATTCAACAGATTGAATAATATTGAAGCAGATATGAGAATCTGCTGTCTTCTTCTAAGCTAGATATTGACAGATTTGCAAAAATGTAAACTCAAGTTTCTCTTTTCACTAAGTTTTTTGGTTTGTTTTGCAAAATAGTTATTTTCATTAAAAATAGCTTAACATGTAAAAAAAAATAGCTTAACATGTATTTTTTTGCCACTTTTTTTTTTAACACTACATTGGAGGAGAATGAGGCTGAGGGCCTCAAAGGTATAGAGTTGAACCCACATTTCCCATAGAACTGTGGAACGTCTATGAATGGGCATGTGATAAGATGCCAAGAACAAAAAACAATGCAGAGGTATTTACAACGCAATACAAAGCTCAGTTACAAATATGTGTCCTGGTATTCACCTCTCTTAATGGAGGAAGAAATTACAGTGAAAAAGAAAAAGTGCCATGCTGAATAAGGAGACAAATCAACAAACAAAAACTTATAATACTGTGAATGCAAGACTTTGAAGACAAGTGCTTAGGTACAACCCACAAGATAAAATCAGTTATTTGCTAGGACTGCCATGAATCTACACACATTTTTTTAATTGATTAATTTTTTTCACTACATCATACAAGAGTATATTTAGTGTTGTAAGAAACTGCCTGTCTCCACAGTGCTGTATCTAATTTATGTATATTTTGATGTTTTTTTAATGACTTAGTAAATAAGTATTTTAAAATATACTCATTTTTAACTCTTAATACAGTCAACATCAATTAAAAAAAACCCACATGAGATTTGGAAAGAGTAGAATTAACAGAGGTGGTGAGAAGTGGTTGAGTTCTGCTATATTTTGGGAGTAGAAGCAGCATTTCCTGGAAGACTAAATGCGGGATGAGAGAGAAAGAGGGGAGACAAGCATGACTCTTTACAGTTGGACGGAATCTATAAAAATCAGTTCAAGTGTTTTTTATATTGAAAGCAAGTTTTTTTTAACCTATGTAGTTGAAAAGGGTTTGATTTTATCAGAAGGTCTTAGTTTTTAAATATAACCAGAGAGCATCAGATGTAGCCCCATATTTATAAGATATCTCTTGAACAAACATAAGTCTGGAAATAGCTCAGCAATGTCCTCAACCTAGAGCAGAACATACAGAGTTATATTAATTATCTTTGGGTAGCATTTGGAAAACAGTTTTTATTGTCATGAGAAATCAGCCTTGTACCCACAGTTTAATGCCAAAAATATTGACACGTATTGTTCATTTAAGGCTTCCTACAGTTCATGCCAATTGAATAAAAGCAGAAGTATCTGGCTTACCAAAGAAATCAATTTCTATTGATAAGAATTAAACTAAGGGTCCTTCATAATCTTACAACTATCTAATCTTTCCCCTTAGTGAGCTCAGCAAAAGATTTTCTGCCCTCAACATACTTTTATCCCTTTATTGAATCGTTTGGCACTGATCTTGGTTCATTCTGTTATGCAAGTCTTAAAACTGGTCTTCTTTCCCCACCCCCTCCTTGTGTCCCACCCCAATATACTTTACACGTCACTGTCAGATTCATTTTCTATCAGCAACATTTAGCTCTTATCACAATGGCTCCAACCCTTAAACAGCTGCCTATTATCTTTCACCAGATTCTAAGAATTAGAAGAATCATCTTTCTTGCGTGTGAAAATACTTTAGGTAAAACAAATCATTATGGAGACATGAGGTATAATTTTACTATCTATGTGATAAAATATAAAGTCCTTATCCAGGAAGACTTTATAGTGATTAAGCATATGAACTTTAGAATGAAAGGGAACAGGTTGAATTAGGCTCTGCTACTAATTATCAGCTGTGCTTTTGGCAAGTAAGCTAACTTCACTAGGTCTCAGCCTCCTTTGCTTTCAAAAGGGGACGATACCACCTGCCACATAGGGTTTTGGCAGAAATAAGCTAAACAGTAGACATGAAAGAAGGTGCCTGGCACATAGGTAACATTCAATAAACATTTGCAGCCACCACAATAATATGTATTTTTTTCTTGTTCTAAATGTTATTATTAATCCCCTTTAATAATTAAAACAAACTTTCTAATGCATCAGAAATGAATCTTAGTGAAGACTCAAGAGTGACAGAAATATCCATTTCTTCATTTTTTTAAAGGAAATTATATTTGATTTGGAGTATCAACCCTTAGTTTTCAGTGAGATATTTAATCACATTCATTGTTTAGCTCTTCTTCAAGGTCATACCTGAATCCAGGGGTCATATCATGCCTAGAAGGTGGGAAATAAAGTCTCTAACCTCTCTGCTATTAAGGTCACAAAGAACCGTTGAAGTCCAATGTCTCTCTGGTTTTTTGCCCACAGAGGAGGAAGGGAGCCTTTGGTCAAGCTGGGAACTCTGGTGCTTCCCCTCAGCCTCCTTAGGCACGTCCATGCTGAGAAACCCACTCTTGGAAAAATATATCCAAGATCCTCCTCTTTCTCTTTTGACTCCAGAAATTCTTTGTAATCTCTTTATATGAAGTTAGAATTTAAAAATAGATAGGAAGTATCTTATCTTCTGGAAGATTCTAGGACTGAGCAAAAAATCAAATCAAAAATGCAAAGAGTGGTGGCACAGTGGTTAAGAATCGCCTGCCAATGCAGGGACGTGGGTTTGACCCCTGGTCCGGGAAGATCCTGCAGAGCAACTAAGCCCGTGCGCCACAACTACTGAGCCTGTGCTCTAGAGCCCGTGAGCCACAACTACTGAGCCCATGTGCCACAACTACTGAAGCCTGTGCACCTAGAGCCCGTGCTCCACAACAAGAGAAGCCACTGCAATGAGAAGCCCATGCACCGCAACGAGGAGTAGCCCCAGCTCACCACAACTAGAGAAAGCCCGCATGCAGCGACGAAGACGCACCGCAGCCAAAAAATAAATAATAAAACAAAAACTGCAAAGAGTCTATGAACCTGCCTGGAAAAGGGATAATATACGTGGAAATATTTCAATAATTTATACTTGAATAAACTGTCCTCCAAATCCCTTTATTTGCAGGTCCCTGATTCCCTGTGCAAGCGCCATCCACTACAACCACCCCTTCCCCACACACATTGGTTTTGATTTATTAGTCTTTGAATCACCACATGTTTATGTAAACTTCTTTAAGATTCAGCTCAGGGACAACCTCTTCTGGGAAATGGTCCCTGGCAACTTTCTTTCTCTAAGTAGGTATGTTGCTCAAAGAGCACCTACACTTGTACTGTAACCATGTGTTAACATATTGCCTCCTCCCAACAATGTATAAATTCTTTGAAAGCCCTACAGTTTAGTAACTAATAGCATGGATTTTAGAATCAGAGGAAGGAAAAAAAAAAAGATTCAAAAAGATTTTGAACCCCAGTGCCTCTACTTCCTAGCTATGTAACTATGGGCAAGTTCTTGAAAGCCAAAAAGTTCAGCTTCCTTAGTCGGGAAACGAAAACAAAACCCAGCTCCTGGAGCAAAGTATTAATAAGTATGAAGCACTTAGCAAAGAAGCTCTGCCATGGAGTAAACACTCAAAGGGACATATAATTTAGCTTGTAGGATACTACACAACATAGAGTGTGTCATGTAGTAGGTACTCAAAAGCATGCAAACTGAAGGAATATATGTAATAAAGCCAAACACAATAAGGCAATAGTGGTTTTGATCCAAGGTCACTATGTGGAGATGTGCAGTTTGCACCCTGTACGAGGCACCTGCATGGGGGATGGGTGAAACTCAGCCCAACTACTCTCTGCATGCCTCTCAGCCTGCCCTGGTAGGGGCTGCATCAACCCATACGGAGGGCAACTTCTTATATTTAAAAAAAAAAATGGGCCTTTATTAAGCAAGCCTAGTCTTTGCAAGGGATCTTCTGCTTGATATTTTTCAGGAAACCACAGGAATACTTCCTTGAGGCAATTTGCTCAAGAAGAATTCAGAAAAGAAAGTTATTTATTGACTAACAGAGTCTACTTTAAAAAGTATTAGAGTAGCTTTTTCAAAGAACCCACTGAAGAGCCACTTTCAAAATCAGACCTAAGGTCACTCTGGTGCTCCTGGCAAAATGACCTTGAGGTGAGGCGCTAATAACATACTTTATGAAATTACCTCTGAAATGCTTACTCTAACGCTGGCTAGTTCAGAAGATCACACTGTACCTGACCTTTGCTCTGTAAATCTTACAAGAGCCTGTGCCTGAGCAAATATAAAATTGGATGGGTTTTTATAGAGTTAAGCAAATCATACATGATTGTTAAAACTAAAAAAAAAAAAAAAAAAAGGAGATGATAACAAACTATGCCGTTTTAAATATGTAATGCCACACTAATGCTAATCAGCCTAAAAGGTTCTGCCCAGATTTCCTACCCAATCCTTTGAACCTTGGGACGACTGATGCCCTGGCCCCATAGGCTAAGCCTGTCTACAGCAGTGTTTGTCCACAGGCCTCCACTGGCACCTGGGCACCTTCCCTGTGCAGGGATGTCCTATGTACTACATCTCCCATTCCTACAGGTAGTAGTCCTGTCATTGTGATAAGAAGACATCCTCCAGGACTGACACTGCCCCAAGATTAGAACCATCACTCTCTAATTTCATTATTCTCCCAATTCACCAAGGGAGTTCACTAACTGTTCTGCCTGAAATCTCAAAACCCGGGTAACTGAGTACTTACTCAAGCTTCCATCTCCCCGTGGCTTCATGGATGTCTGTTGCCCAGTAACTTGAACACTGGAGGACCATCTGTTTAAAGTGATTCTGGAACCTAGCTGTCTACAAGTAGACAAATGGGACCTAGGACTCTTCATTCTTTGTTTATGGCAGTTTCCAAAGTCACATTACTCAAAGCACTGTTTATCAAATATATTAATAGGCATTCCACACCAAAAGGAGGGTTCCATGGACAAATAAGGAAATTTGGGGTTATTGAAAATTAAGATTTTTTTTCTTTACTACAGGATTTATCAGCACCTTCATCTTGAAAAAAGTTGAGAAGCTAACCACAGAGAGACAAGAAATAGTATTTTGCAAACTTATTCAATAGTATTTTGCAAACTTATTAGACAAGAAAGAGTATTTTGCAAACTTATTCAGGATTATCTATTAACTTGATGAGGAACTAGAGTTCCATGCTGCATCCTTTAGAATCATTGACTCATATTAAGATGACAGAATTCACAATAGTCCTTACGTTTAACATGCAGGAAAAGTTAGCATGGCCTGTGAGTGAATTGCTCCATATTTTTAGGATGGAATTCAGCCATAATCTTCTTTGAAAAGCCTTGATTGATAACCTGTATTGTCTCCCTACTCTCCATGCCAGCGAACTGTAGACTCTGCACAGACACATAACAAAGGCAGAGTCTAGATGCCTTTTGCCTGTGCTCCTGAGGTCCTTTGTGTCTATGTCTGTCGGACCTATTACGGTATTGTGATTGTCAGTTTGTTTATCTGCCTCACTCTAGATCAGCAAACTAAAACCTACTGGCTCACCATCTTTGTCTATAAATCAAATTTTCAGGGAAGAAAGTCATGCTCACTGGTTTACGTATTGTCTATGGCTGCTTTCAAGATATAACTGAAGAGTTGAGTAGCTGCAATAGAGACTGTATGGCCTGCAAGCTAAAATATTGACTATTTGGCTCTTTAAGGGTAAGTTTGCCTATCCCTGTCTATTAGCATCCTGAGGTCAGGTACAGAGTCAACTCCTTCAAGCTTAATACCTGACAAGTGACAGATGCTTAAAGTTTGTTGAATGAAAGCCTTTACCTTTCAAAATCAGTCCAAGAATGTCTGACCTTGAGATAACAGTTCTAATAAAATGTGAGGAATGGAATATTCAACTCAGGTCACATAGTCAAAGATCTTATTCAATATTCAAAAATATTTTTCTATGTTGACTTGGAAATATAGATTCAAAGAAGGGTAATTCAATAAATAAAAATCTTCATATAGAAGTATACAATCTAAAGATAGAACAGGGCTTCCCTGGTGGCGCAGTGGTTGAGAATCTGCCTGCTAATGCAGGGGACACGGGTTCGTGCCCCAGCCCGGAAAGATCTCACATGCCGCGGAGCGGCCGGGCCCGTGGGCCATGGCCGCTGAGCCTGTGCGTCCGGAGCCTGTGCTCCACAACGGGGGAGGCTGCAACAGTGAGAGGCCCGCGTACCGCAAGAAAAAAAAATAAAATTTTAAAAAAATTAAAAATTAAAGATAGAACAGAGTTTGAGGGTCACTCTGTAGAACATATATTAATATATTAATTCTTGATATGAATTTGTGTCCTCCAATATCATTTTGAATCCTTCAAACAAGAAGCGTCTACATTTTCCCTTGGGAAATAATTTTGAACACAACTGTTTGATAAGTACCTTTTCCTGGAATTCAAGCAAAATTGTTTTTTGTTTTTATTTCATCCTATTACTCCTAAATCTGTTCTTTACCAAGAGATTTTCTTCTTTGATTTTACAGTAAAATTTTAGAAAGCATAAGAATGTGGAAAATAAATTTTCAGAAAACTTTAGCAATTTAGTGGAAACCTTGATTAAACAGGTTTGCTATTAAGGCTCAAGAGAGTCAATGAAAGAATCAAATCCCTGACATTTAAGAGGTTTGCTTTAGTTACAGAGTTTACCTAGAATTAGATGGTAGAACTGGGATTAATGATATAACCTATGTTAAATCCCCCTTAGATAAGATTTAGCACAGAAAATGCACACAGTAACTACTTACTGTTAGTAATTATCACTCATATTTTAAGTGACTTCGTATATATCATAGTTAAGAGTGGAGTTTGCAACCAGTGGCCCCATGATTTGAAGAAATGCTCTGCCACCAGGTGCTCTGCCTTACCCAGGGTTTTGGACATCCAGGTCTAGCAATGTCTCAGTGACTAGTTTAGACACACTCAATTGTAAGTCACGCATCACACAAAGGAATCAAACACAGGAAACAGTAATATGAATTTCCCATGATCATACTACATTGTACAAAAGAGAGCAAAATGTCTGGCAATGGTGGTATGTAAGAAAAAGGGGGACTTATTAAACGACAATGCTTTACTTTTGCAAATTAAACTCAAGTAGAGATTCTAAAACCTGCGAAACTTCTAGCCAACACACTGAGAAATGGATACCTTAATAAAAATAGTAATTGTAATAGTGATAATAATTCTACGTATCAAGCATTTGGATGTCAAGTGCTTTTCTTAGTTACTTTAACAGTAATAACCATCACTAACATCTATTAAGCACTTACTATGATCTAGGCATTCTGTTCACTGCTTTATAAGCATTATTGAATTTAATTCATAGAACTCACCTTCTATCAAAAAGGATTTAATACAGTTTATACAGTGATATATGCTTCTTTGGTTATCATTCATATTAATTTTCAGCCAACCTTAATAACACAGCTTAGTCTTAAATTGATGCACATTTCCTCAATTTATCATATGGCTAATTCAACAAATACCATGTAGGAGATTTTTGCAGTTAGGCAAAGGACTGTATAATCTGACAAATTAATTTATCCTAGAATATCTATAAGCAATGATGGATTAGTATCTTTTCAGCTTCACATTTTGATTTCTGAGGACAAATGTCATAATCCACAGGACGGACTTTGGATAGAAAATATAGGAATTAGGATAGACTAATATGAAAGATGAGAATAGACGTTGGGTGGAGGGCCCTATGGACCTCTGCCTGGACTGGAAGATACACAACACAGCACTGAGCACATAAAGAAAAGCAATTATTGGGGGAAAAAAATCAGATCACTCTCACTTTATAATGGCAATTAAAGTGCCATTATATTTTATCATCTTTAAGCATTTAATAAATTTAGTTCAGCCTTCACATCTTTTTTGTGATTACTGAAGTTTAGGTTTGTTTTTTTAACTACAATCATAAATGTGAGTGGCCCATAAGACAGTGTTAAATGTTCATTCAAGCTTAATGGTATTTTGTTTTGTTTTTTTTAAGATATGGCCATATACCTTTAATATTCACAATTTTTATATTGATTTAATTTAATTAATTCACAATTGTTATATTGAGTTAAATCCCAGCCACGTTGCTTAGTAACTATGTGACTATGAATAAGTTAAACTGAGTCTGTTTTCACGTCAATGAAACGGAGATAACGGAATTTTATGTGAACGAAGTTACTTCATTATTCAATGATTGTTATGTTCTTTCATTATCCATATTATGCACATGAGAAGACAGAACCTTTAAGACCTCTCCCAAATAACATTACCTCTCTGGGTCTAAGTGGCAAACTTGTACTCAATCCCAGAGCTGCAGCTCAAACAACCAGTACTGGGGGGCTCATTTGCCAAAATCTTTGCTTAACAAGCAGATTGCTTAACTAGCAGACCTTAGAAAGTTAACTGTAAGCTTGACAATATCACCCTCTGTATTACATGTTTCTCCTGCTCTAGGGTGAGGCCACTATGGAGGAAGCTAGCGGCTTTCAAAAAGTGAAGTTGTTTCTATCATCAGCCTATGCAAGTCCCAGTGATTTGAGATGTAAGGCTACAAGATGATAAAAATTGTGAAAGCCTGGACAGAAGGAGCAGAAATGCTTTGGGCTGACATGTCAGAATACAGCTTGCTGGAAGACAAGACGTTTTACTTTTTCTTAGGTGGAATTTGTATTATCGGTACTTTAGACTAATCTAACCTTGTTGTCAGCAGTTGCCAGTAAGCTCTTTGGTTGCTGATGACCCAACTAAGCAGTGCTTTGGCAAAATGCATACTATTATTGGCTTTGGCAAAATGCATACTATTATTGGCTAACTCTCCTCCAACTTCAGACTGTGATCTGAACCTCAAGTCCTGTCTCCAGTGACTAAAGTCTAATCCAAAGTGAGCATGTTGACATGACACCCCAAGCTATCTCACATAAAAATGCATTGGAAATTTATTGGCCCTAAAATATCTGCTTTAAGAAAAAATCTTAGGGAAAATAAAATGTACATGTATAAATTCTAAAAATCCTATTTGCTGGATTCCTAAATGGGTTAGATTAGCGCCAAAAGTTAATGTTTTAAAAAAGACTATGGCTTATGATGGCAATCTTCACATATGTTCAATACTTATAAATATCTTGTCAAAGAGTAAATATTTGGTTCTGTCTCCCTTTGTGAAGAACTGTGGCTTTAAAATACATATTAGGAAGTCTTATTCTGGGAACTAACTATGCATGTGATGACACAGCCTTTAAGGTACTATGCAAGGTTTTGAGAAATCAGA
Organism: Globicephala melas; assembly: GCF_963455315.2. Classification (NCBI taxonomy): domain Eukaryota; kingdom Metazoa; phylum Chordata; class Mammalia; order Artiodactyla; family Delphinidae; genus Globicephala; species Globicephala melas. Next base: position 39,587,095 of record NC_083329.1, on the reverse strand, counting down.
AGAAAAAACAAAAGATGCATTTCATACCTTCCAGTTTAGAGAGGTTATAGAGATGGATAAATAACAGATAATTTAAAATGTGATTAAGTCTTATGAAAGAAGTAATCATGTGGTTTGGGAACAAGAAAAAAAATGTACCCAAACAGATTCAGGTTAAGAGAAGATGTCGGGAAAGGAACTGTAAATATCTAGGATAAAGAAGATAATAGCTAAGCTTTAAAATACTAGAATATGAGCATTCCAGGAACTGGGAGTAGTGTATATAAAGGCAGAGGGATGTCAAACAGCACTTTAAGTGTGGGAACTACAAGTGATCTGATATGGCTGGACTATAGGATTTGACAGGAAAGAAGTAAAAGGAGACCTGAGGAGGTGAGGAAGGGTCTGGTCCTGAACGGCCATGATAGTAACTGGATTGGAGCCAGAAAAATTCAGAATGGAAAACATATCTTATAAATCTATGAAACTTGCTTGCAAAATGTTTCCAGAGAATTTATTAAAAAGCAAGCTCATTGTATTTTGCAGTAATCTCCTGCAATGTACAGAGATTACTTGTATTTACAAGAAAATACATTGTAAGGCAATTTTACCTTGTGCTGCTAAAACGATCTGCCTTTAAATAGCTGGGTAGCCAAGTCACCATCCCATTGGCTTCACTTTTCTCATTAGTAATAACAAAAATAACAACTATCTTATGAGTTGCTATGTTCCTGGCACTGTTCTTTGCTCTTCACATTTTTAAGTACTCTACATAGATTAACATCACAATTATGAAAATTAGATTATTTATTACATGTAGAGCAACTATTATTATTATGATGTCCATTTTGCAAATAAGAAGAGCAAGTCATGGAGAAGAAAAGAAACTTGGCCAAGATGCATAGCTTGTCAGTAATGAAGCTGAAAGAGAGAGCTGAACAAGATACACCCCCGGAGGACTACTCCTCATAGCACTGGGACTAGTGTCAGACACATAGTAGACACTCAAATCTTAAATTAATGAACGAATCAGTATCTCTGTGGTGAATTAAAGATAGGTCCAAATTATTTGCCACTTCTCCCATGAAGAGGTGGAGGCTAATTCCCCTCCTCTTGAATCTGGGTTAACCTGGTAACTTGCTTTGAACCAAAGGAATGGGTTCAAAATGCCATTTCTGGGCCTAAGCCTTAAAAAGGTGTGTCGTTTCCAGCTGTGGCTTTTGAAAGCCAGCAACCAAGCTATAAAGAAGCTCGGCCTAGACGGCTGCATGATGACAGGCAATTTGGAGAGACTGTGGAGGACATGACACCATCTTGGATGTCCTAGCTGTAGCCTGACCTCAGCTACACCACATGGAGCCCAGGATTGGTCCACTGAGTCTAGTCAACCCAGAGAATCATGAGAAACAATATATCACTGTTGTTCTAAGCCACTACATTTTGGGGTGGTTTAGGGCATAGAAACAGTCTGTGGCAGTATATATTCTTACCTCCTCTAAAAACAAACTTCTGTCATAATTAATCTATGACTCAGTCAAACAAAACTTTCACTGCCATAGGTAGTAAATGATATTTATAAGTGCAAAAGCTACCTTCTTTTTTCAAAAACAAAAGAACACTTGAGTTTCAGGAGATTAATTTTCAAAGAAAACCTCTTTCTGTTTTACAATGGCTTTTCTTCTAAGAAGTCTCTCAAAAATTGAAGAACGCAATTCTTTCCCTCTATTTCCTCACAGTCTTACAGCATTCTATCACCTGGAAGGTCAAATGGGCTAATAACAGGAAAACTACAAAGTTGGAGATGGCCATAATCACACATGAAAACGTTTATCAACACAACCGCTTCTTTTCAAAGTACATTCATTATCTCAACCAATTCCATTTTGACACACAGACCTGCCAGTGTGAACATACTGCCAATTTTCTTTCGGAGAAAACACCTGTGTCCTTTAAAGCAACTCAGAAATAAGTAAAAATGTTAATCCATCAAGTGGCTATTTGGATAACATGATAGTTTGATAGCACAGATGTAGTCCCAACAACTTATTTCCTTTCATAAGGAAAAATGTCTTTCTTAACCCATAGGTAAGTCATGACTACCTCGATACTGCAGTGAAGTCACATAAGCTTGGCATATAAAATTTGTATGAATTCACAGAAAGTATTATATGTTAAGGACACCAGCTCAAGCCTAAATTGTGTTTTAGATACCAGTACTCATACATGCACACCCATGTCTGGAAGATTGGTAGGACAGCTCTCAGAAGTCTATTGGCATGAGGGATTGATGACCCTCCTGCTGGGAGAAAATTCATCCTAAGCAAAGAAGTCAGAAAAGCTCAAACCAGTATCAAAGCCTTGGTCAACAGAGGGAGACACAAATCTCTGAGTACTGCATGGTATCAGCCATTTTTGTCCTAAGGAGGGAGGACCTAGGGACATAAACTCCCTGCTCTGTGTGACTTACACCTTTCCACTAAAAACCTTATAAGCTATCAGGATGTGAGGCAGAATAGGAGGCAGCATCTCTAATAGAATTAAACACAAGGAAAGAGAGGGAAACCTCCTGTTTCAGCAGCAAACACACAATGAGGTTTCAGATGCACGGAAATTTTGGAAGGTAAATCTCACTAAAAATGTTGGAATAGGAGAGAAGGGAAGTAGTGAACACCAGGTGGTAGTAGGAAGATGTAATAACGATACCACATGGGACATGTCTCTGAGATTTCCAGAAATAAGTAGGCAACTCGCAAGGGTAACTGGTTGGAGAGAGAGCCTCTAGTGTCACTGATAATGTGGCTTCACCTGGCTAGTGGAACTTTGGGAATCTCAGCGTATAACAATGATGGTAGATGGGGTTAGCAAGTTGAAGCTAATCAACTCCTTTGTTCATAAATTATTAATTAATTCATTTTCTGAAACACATTAGGAAGTGGATCAACACTGATATTTTCCAAAGGCAGAAACTGTTGTGCTTTAAACGTGTGTATGATGTCTTTAATTATTACAATCCGAACACTTTTTACTCATCCTCATAGAACTTATGATTGAAAAGGTGAAGAAACTATGATGGAGAGCCAGTAAAATGTCACACAGCAGCACAGTGGTCAAAAACACAGACTGAAAACAACAACAACAACAACAAAAAAAAAACACAGACTGGCTCCAGTTAGACCTCAGTAAATGCCTGGCTGTCACTTAATAGCTTTGTGACCCACCTGACTTAAGGAGGAGATGATAATATTGCTTATTTTCTTACACTGCTGTGAGGATCATGGGAAATAAGGTACTTCAAGCATGCTGGGTATGCAATGAATAATAAAAACCTCAAGTCCAAAATGCTTAAAATATTCTATGTGGTACACTGTCTTCAAAGATGCTTCATAACATATATTCCCCCTCTCTTTACAGGCTTGTCACAACTCCTAAGAAGAGATGAAGTTTATTTTCTCACGAACCTGGGATATGAATTGCCTTGACCAACAGAATGGCTGTGCCGGTTCTGGGACTAGGTCATAAGAGGTCTGGCACCTTCAGTTCCCACCCTCTTGGAATCCAGCCAACCTTTAAGCTCTGGCTAAGACTGGTGAATTATGAGAGACCATGCACAGAGTTAGTTCCCAGCTATTGCAGCCACATTGAGGAAACCACAGACAGGAGTGGAACCCCAGCTGAGCTCACAGGTAAATGCAGCTAAGAGAGCCAGCTGACATGTAGAGCAGAAGAACTACCCAGCTGAGCCCAGCCAACACTCACAACCACGAGAAACGATAAATTGTTTTACACACCTAAGATTTGGGGTGGTTTGTTGTGCTGCAATAGATTAGTCAAACAATCTACAAGGTATGATCTGCTCCTGCTAGGGTCACCAATATTAACTCTTAGTCCTCTCGCCTCATTCACACTTCACCAGCCATTCTGACCTTTTGAATTCTCAGATATACCATGGGGCACAGGGTCTTCACACATGCTGCCTCCTCTGCCTGGAACATGCTCCCAGCAAGCCCCTCCACCACTCATGCCCACACACTGCCTCTTTTTTCTCTAAATAACTCCTACTTACCCTTGTGGTCTCAGAGACCTACATGAGTCTTACTAGTCTTATTAGTCCCTAGACTAATTCAGCTGCTTATCATTTACTCTTATAAAAGCCTTTAATTTCTTTAGAGTTTATCATAATTATAATTATTTGTGTAATTATTTAATGTCTACCTTCCTTCTACTCTATAAGTTCACTGAAAGCACTATGCTCAATGTTTTTTAATCTAGTAGACGCTTAGCATTAAATGCTTGAGTAAATGAACCAAAAGGTTGGTTACAGTTGAGCCAAAAGTAGAAGCTGTGTCTCCTGACCCATAGATTCCTGGTCTTATCTTCATAAGTTACCACTCTTATTCCCTTTTGTGCAAAATTGGTTTGAGGCTTTATTCTTTTGCGTTTTAAATTCAGGATATGGGTTGATATCATTTTTAGAGAAGGAGATTTCTACAGAATTAACACATATCAAAAAATACAGAACTTTATATGTCACCAATTTATCCTTCTCTGAAATCCCCGGATTATTGCATAATTCTTATTTAAAAAACTTTATTTCCCATTTCCCCATAGGAAACCAGAAAGGGAGCAGCACTTAAATGGAAAAATGGGAATCTGGCAATTGCATTAGAGAAAACCACTGCTCAGTGGAAAGTTCTCAGGAGGTAGGACAGAGCAGATCCAGGAGACTCGATCCCAGCTACTAGGGCTCATTTTCCCCGGATCTTGATGACAAAACATTATCAAACTTGGGGATGGTTAAGCTCTGCTTCCATCAGTTAATATACATTTCAACTAAGTCTCATTACTTAATCTTTCTGCAGCTCATCTCCAGTTATAAAAAGTGGACTAGTAACTCTCTATTTCCTAAGAATTATAAGGATTAAAGTGTTTTATAAAATATGAATCATAATTTACATGTACGGTATCACACAAAATATTTTTCTAAAATATCAAAAGCAATATGTTTTTTGTTTTTGTTGTACAGAAGAGGTATCTCTTTCTGATGTAAAAGGTCAAGACTGAAAAAAATACTTCCAGAAGCAAATTTCCCATGTGTGTGCAGGCTGGTTGTGTGCAATTATAGGATTGTCACTTATCTATCCCTGTAAAGGATGCTCACTGGAATTGCACAGGGCACAGCCTGGGAGTTCTTATGCTGTGGCAACAATTCCATTGCTCACCCTGGTGCCCCCAGTGGGGTTTGGGTAGCATAGTTTTGAAATTCCTCCCATTCAGTAACCTGCATCAAATTTCAGAACCCAGGTGCCCACATGAGGCATTAACTCCACTATTTCCCAGGAGGGACTGCAGCTGCCTTCCCTAAGTTCCGAGACCTACTTTCAAGCCAACATAAGGAGAGATAAGCACTAGATGGCCACAGCAGAAGACCAGTGTCTAGTCTATATACAGGACGTTGTTTCCTATAGAGGGAGGTACACTTAAAGTCATAGCTCCAACAGCTCAGTTGGGTTTGTCATGCTGAGAGATATCTGGACTCATGGAAATCAAGAAAAAAAAGAGACCCCAGAGAAAATGATTTGTGGTAGTTTTCCTGTCTGCAGACAATTCCTTCCTCTCTGCCTCAGGCTCTCAGAACAGTTTATACGTCTTCTAGAACTTCTCATATATGGACATGAATCATACTTATGTCTACGCCTGTTTCCCAAGAGACAGTAAGGTACTTGAGGCCAGTGACTTATCTTATTCATCTCAGGGTGACTCAGATGTAACTGGGCCTCCTGAGTCAGCCCTGCACTGATCCTGCCCAGTCTTGAAACCAGTCTCATACACAGCGAAGCACAAACAAAAGAAGGCTACAAAAGAATAAAAAGTTTAAAAATATGTCCTAGTCTAGGTTTCTATTATTTTTTAAAAGCCAAGATAATGTCATAAAAGCCCACATAAAGATGATTACAGGCAAAAGCAAAGTTTTATATACAAACAGATGTTGATGCTGGTTTCATTCTAGCCCCTGCCTATTCTGTTTTGATATCAACTGAAGTATTTAGGGGGTGACAAAAACAACAAAAGCCACGGGCCCTGGATGTGTTGAACAGTTAGTGAAAGGCCAGTAGTGCTGCTTCCATGTGGGCAAGCCTGCGATAATGGGATTAGACATCCCAATTCCGTTTGCAGAGGATTGTTTCTTATGTAGGTGACTCAAGCACTTCGTCACTGCATTGAATTCAATGTGTATGTCTGTTTTTTCTACATGTTGCTTTCTCTTTGGCAAAAATCCGTTACGAAAGACAGCCACTTATACTGAAGTTTATTTTGAATTCACCATGTAGACAGCCCTAGACAGTTAGTATGGGGAGAAAGGAAAATGAACTGTGACAAGAATAAATCCTTCAGTAGAAACTGTGGCTATTTCCTTTCTGATGATGCTCTGGGGAGTATCAAAATTAGATGGGTAGTGTTAAAGGAGGACCTCAAGAATTAGACAGCTTTAAAAATAAATGACAGTGTTCAATGATACAGGATAAAGTCTTTCTTTTCTGATCACCAAGAAAAATAATTTAGAGTAGTTTTATGAGAGATATTGAGTATAGACAGTTAATTAACTCTGAATATTTTCACTTGCACACTTCCTAGGCCTGTTATCCATTTGGTGTAGATTTTCCAGTTACCTAATGAGACAGCCTTTCTTACTGGTGCATCAAAGCAACTACTTACTGTTCAGGACAGCATATTGGAGCCAATCAGAATGGTTCCGAAATCTAATTTGCTTACACGTAACTTACTGGTAAGTAGTGATGGATATGTATGTTCTGAATGTAGTCCATGTAATGGTATTAAGAGGTGGGGCCTTTGGGAGGTGATTAGGTCATGAAAGTGGAGCTCTCATGAATGGGATTATTGCTTTATAAAAGAAGCCCTAAGGAGCTCCCTCACCCCTTCTACCACACGAGAATACAACGAGAAGACTGTGACCTGGAAGACAGCCCTCAGATGACCACGCTGGCAGCCTGACTCAGACTTCCAGCTCCCTGAACTGTAAGGAATAAAATTCTCTTGTTTTAAGCCACTAGTCTGTGGTATTTTGTTACAGCAGCCCAAAAGGACTAAGACTAAATATATATTTATGCCCTTTAAAATATTTATATGCAAGCCAAGACATGGAATCAGCCTAAATGCCCATCAACAGATGAATGGATAAAGAGGATGTGGTACATATATACAATGGAATATTACTCAGCCATAAAAAAGAATGAAATAATGCCATTTGCAGCAAGATGGATGGACCTAGAGATTATACTAAGTGAAGTAAGTCAAAGACAAATATCATATGATATATTGCTTATATGTGGAATCTAAAAAACTGGTAACAAATGAATTTATTTACAAAACAAAAATGGACATACAGACATAGAAAACAATTTTATGATTATCAAAAGGGAAAGGGGGGTAAATTAGGAGTTTGGGATTAGCAGATACAAACTACTATATATAAAATAAACAACAGGGTCCTACTGTATAGCACAGGGAATTATATTCAATATCTTGTAATAAACTATAATGGAAAATAATCTGAAAAAGAATACATACATGTATAACTTAATCACTTTGCTGTACACCAGAAACTAACACAACATTGTAAATCAACTATATTTCAATAAATTTTTAAATATTTATATGCAGACATATTTTTAAAAGCATACTTTTTGCTACAATGTTTAATTTTCTTTAATATTCCTGTACTGCTTAAATATGTATAACATGTACAGTCAGCCCTTGGTATCCACAGGCTCCACATCCAAGGATTCAACTAACGACAGATAAAATATTCGGAAAAATTTTTTTTCAGAAATTTCCAAAAAACAAAGCTTGAATTTGCCATGTACCAGCAACTACTTATATAGCATTTACATTGTATTTACAACTATTTAATAGCATCTACCTTACATTAGGTATTATCAGTAATCTAGAGATGATTTAAAGTACACAAGAGGAGGGTAGATGCAAATACTAAGCCATTCTATATAAGGGAGTTGAGCATCCAAGGATTTTGGTATCTGAGGGAGGTCCTGGAACTAATCCCCTGCAGAAACCAAGGGACGACTGTGCTTTGACGCGTGCAGAAAAACCCAAATAACAGAAACCTTAAATAAAGAACTGAATTATGTTAACTCAGTTATATATTTTACTGAGAAGGAAAAAATACAAGTTCTCTAGGACAATTTATCAATACCAAAAAAAAACAGTGACTTTATTTCCAAAGTATTAACTGGTGTCTCAACCACTGAAAAGGCAGCACCCTTCTGGACATTCATCCTATCATTTTCTGAGCGTGTGGTTGGCCTAATTATGAGAAACAATCATTTGACAAAATAATTCTAATCTGGATGCTGTCACCATGGAGTGGGAGACTGGGGTAAAACAGTGTCCTCCAAATTATCTTTATGAAAAATTTACTGCTTAGAATATATGTAACATGAAGGAACGGCAGGTCTTGAAGAGCATTAAAAAAATTCTTCAGATGAAAAATCCTCTCAGTGCAACCTTTTTGAAATGGGTTTGCTATTCTCTACATTCCTGTGGCAAATGCTATTATGGAAAGATGTTAGATGGTCGTGGACCAGTGATTACAGAGATTGGGTTCTAGGATAATAAAGAAGAAAATTCTGTGGTTTTTAAAAACGCATATTTCACTGGGAAGGATGAGCTTTTAAAAACCAAACTGATTTTAAAACATAAAATGTGTAATCAAACAAGTTCTGGACAAAAAATGCTGTTCCACAAATGGTACCTGTTTGTAGTGATAAGCAGGGCAGTAAGCCTTAGAGACGGTCATGTATTTATTTCGTGGGGAGATGGGGAGTTCACACCAAAAAAATCTGAAAATAAGGCTTTTTGGGTTGTTCACGGTTGTTCAGCCAGGAATTTACCCCAGGTCACAACACTGTTAATCAGATTATTTTAGTATTTTTAGCAGACTGATAACCCTGAAGAGAAAGACACTCTGTAGAACAGACCTAAATTCACAGAAAAGACACATTCTGCCAAGTGTTTTATGTGCTCTCCCACCCCACCGCCCCCCAACCCCGCCGAAAGACTCTAGACAATGATTTAAGTGAGAGCAGCTTATTTGTGAGATGCTCGCAAAAACCATCGGTGGGATGGTAGGGCAGCCTAGGGAGTTTACATCATGAAGCACGTTTCCATTGTGTGTAACTGGAGCTTGATTCTGCTGGGAAATATTGGGAACCAGGGTGGAACACTGAGTTATAGCTCAGAGTGATCCAGACCCCAGGTTGCTTGGGTATGCATGCACCAGCTCCTAGTGGTCTCTGGGTGAGGTCTGCTTCCAAAGGCATAAACACCCTGGCACTTCTAGCTTTGCCACGTGGGAGGACAGTATGCTCTGGTGGCAAGAGGAAAAGACCCTCAAACAAACAAGTGCTGGTGCTGGCAGCTGGGAGTCTGGGTGGGAAAGGAAAGCCATGTGGGGGGGATACTGACATCATTTGTTATACAAAGTAACTGGCTGTTAAGAGTGAAATGGAATTAACTTTGATTCGCCTGAGTGCCTGTATATAATTAAAGAACAAACAAACATTTAAAACCCACAAATATCAAAAGACATGCTCAGAAATGGGTAAGAAAGTAAACCACACATTTAAGTCTTATGAGCTGTGACAAGGATCATCCTTATACCTGCAAGAAGATTAGGCAGCTGTCTCTGGAGTCTGATTTGAGAATAGAAAAGTCCGTTAACCAAATATTTCCTCTACTGCCTCCCTGTCCCAGTATCTAAAATGTTTCCTTTTGAAATTCATCACTTCCGGTAACCTATATTATTGCCTGCGTGTGTGTGTTTATAAAACAAATGTACATAGCTATATACATACATGTGCTCACACGTGGGGGGGGGAATGTATTAACAATTTCTGGCAGATTAGTTTAACAATTAGCTATCTTTAAGAAAAGGAATGCAGAAAGTACTAATTTTTAAAGGGAAAGGGAACACATATTCCATTAAAGAAAAGACAGGAAAGCTTTAGGTCCCATGCTCCACAGCCCATAGCTTCAGACAGCATATTTAGACAAGAAAACAAAAGGCATGGGACACTGGGACATATGCTCTGGGGGGGAAAAAGAAGGAAAAGATAAAGAAAAGAGCTAGAGGAGGAGGAGAAGGCTAAAAGGACTCTGTAGATAACGTCTATTCCTGACAGTTGTACTGGATAAATGTGCAGGGCCACACTAAATTGAACAACTCTAGATCATGTCATTCTTACAAAATAAAAAGTGAATCGTGCCTCTGGAGTTGTGAAATATGATGTCCCTGTACACAGGGTTGCAATTTTTCCCCTTATGCTTGAGTATTATTTCAAAATTAATTAATGTTATTAAATCACTTTTAAATAAACATATATTAAATCTTCCTGAAAAGCTGAAGGCTATCTGGTCAATCGAAACATTTTTAAAAGCTCATCAGGTGAGCTACTCCATTTCACTATATATGTTTTCTATCATTTGACTAACGTATATTTTACTATAACTTGCTGTAGTTTGTGATAAATCGCATGCCTTTTTGTAGGAAGGAAGTGGGTTAAAGGACGGGAAATGCTCTATTTAGAGGCTGGCAGGCTTTGGAATTTTAGCACTTTTTTGAAGCATTAACACTCCCAATTCAAGGGAACACAAAATCTGCTTCAACAACATGGTAAGTTTGCAGATAATGAAGTTACGCAAAGATGGTGAAAATATTAAAATGACTTCCTATGATATTTTGATGTTATCTCTCCTGCTACTTTTTTCCTGCTCTCTTGTATAAATTATCTAACTTCTGCTTTCACTATGCACGCATTTTTGAAACAGTTGACTATCCATGTATTTTTAGTGAAACAGAACAGTCTGCTGAAGAATGCAAAAGGCAACAGTTTTATCCTGTTCCCTAAGCACACAGATTGGTGGCAAAGGGACAGAGAATCATATTCAGAAAAATTCCCCAGACAAGTTAAGCAAGATTGGAAGTAGTCTCTGAAGTTTGACAAATAACCAAGATTTGGTGAATATGTCTGCGTGGCATTTGCATTTGCTCTTAAACTTGGCTCACATCTTTCCACAGACACACACTGGCCATGGACCTTCTTCATTTTTCCACCAAATAGCTAAAGCAGGTGAATGAAGGCCAAAGGAAAGTACAAGACCTTTACTTCAACATAGGGGCAAATTGAGTACAATAAAGTGTGAAGAAGAGGACTTGCTTCAAAAAACATAATTATGCAGAGAAATGAGAGAGTATGAAAATCATGAATTATTCAATAGCCATGGGAAACATTTAAAAATCTTTTATTATAAAGATTCTGTAACTTGCATTAATTTAGTAATTATTCAGGCTATGAATATAAATATCAATGATAGATTAAAATATCCAATAACTTGAAAAATAACCACATAGAACCCTGACATAATCAAATTTTGACTACACTACACTTTTAAGTATAGAAGTTGAGTCTATCCTAAATAACAACAACAACCAAAAAAGAAATTCCTGAAATACACTCTTTGGTAAATAAAGATTAAAATTTATCCCAAGCTATAACTATGGCATTATACAATGATAAAAAAAATATTTTAAAATCCTATAATATTACAAATTATCAAATTAGGATTAAAAAAATTTATCATGTTCAATAAGGATGAAAGGGAGACTAAAATCTTTTAAAGTCAATCATTACTGAAGAATTTAAATCAGAGATTAGAGATTATTACATGTAAATTCTAGTCAACCAAATATTTTATTGCACATCTTCTTAAAAATTAGTACAAAAATAACTTTATGCTGCTTTATGAAGATGTCAAAGAATAGTTTAAAGAAATGTTCATATAACATTTTATTTTTCAACTAATTTTAATTTCTTAAAATAAGTATGTGATTATAGAAATAGACTCTGACCCTAAGGAAACAGGTACCTTATAATATTGCCAATATTCAACCATTTTGATCCAAAACCCAGTAATTTCATATGGTTCAACTTAGTACAAAAAAGATAATCAATTCATTCTATAAACTTATATTGAGCATCTGCTATACAATAGTTGCTGTGGAGAATACAAAGATTAATGAAACAAAGATGCTACTTGTTTATAAAGAAATTATAGCATATAAGGATTTACTGGTATGCATGTGGTAAGCATCATAATAATATAGAGGAAACGATATAATGATAAATTAACAGTGCTGAAAGAAATTTTAACTTTTTTGAAAGAATTTGAAAAAATTATAAATCATGTAGTTTTTATTTTTGCCGCAAGGGATGAATGAAGTGAATTATTGAAGTTTTATTGAAGTGAATTGAGTTCAGCTTATTGAACTAAACTTGCAGAGTCAAAAAGCTAGAAGTCTTTCAAAAGTTAATAGTCAACCTGTTAATAAGAACTGCAACATCTGAATATTTACTATACTCCAAATACTGGTCTTAAATTGTCTCTCTTAATCCTACAAAAAGTCTATGAAGTTGGAGTGATATTCTGATGTTATAGATGAAGAAACTAAGGCAAAGGAAAAAAAAATTGAGTAAGTTGCTCAAAGTCAGATAGTGGCTAATAAATTGCAGAACTGTGATTGGAATCTTGTAGTCTGGCTCAAAACCTAGATTCTTAACCACTACCAAAGCAGTGCCCTGCTTTCCTTCGGGTGTTTAGGTACGATTTTCTAATGTTCTATGGGCAGTGCTACATTTGGGAAATAAGTCTAGAATTGGGGTGCAGCAAAAGTAAGGCAATTGACGTCTGTGCCAGGACCAACTAGCTACAAAATTTGCAAGGTCCAGTGCAAGATAAAAATGCAGAGCTCCTTGTTCAAAATGCAGGGAAAAGTCCATTAAAGGTACTAAAACATAAAACTATTTTTTCTTCCTCTCTCCTCACTGTCGTGTTTTTTATTTGCTATTTAATCTTGCATTCCTTCAAGCACAGGGATGTTTCCAGGCAAGTGCAAATCCTTATATAGGCTCCTGCACTGCCTACCCCATGGACGAAGACTCTGCACTAGTGCAAGCCACTGGCTGCCCGCTCCACCCCTCCTGCCAGCTGTTGGACGTACATGCCATGCCCCAGCCAGAGGCAGAGAAGTCAACTCAGATATCTTTCCTCCCCACAAGCCCATGCTACCAAACCATGGTGGAAGAAGTATTGCAACCTTTTTGCTGGGATGTGCTAGGTACTTGCATGGGAGTGGGGAGTGGACAAGAGACTCCTCCTGGCTAAGCCTCATCAAATTACTACAGTGCTGACAGTCTTGGGATGGAATAGCAGGTGTACATGCCCATGCCCAGGCTCCTGCTCTAGGCATCGGTGGGTCAGTGGTGGGAAGTGTGGAGGGGGAGGGCATGCAGGGCCCAGAGGCGTGAGTGGCCCAGAACCAGTCCTGGGGACGTTGGGAGGCAAGAAGAGGTGGGATCACTCATGAGCCAGGTTCCAAGTGGCTTCATTGTCCCATCAGACTCCAATTATACAAACTCAAAGATAAAATTATTAAGAATCTCAGGAGAGTGGCTACAGAGCATTCAATTTAAAGCATTGGGCTCTTCTGAGCTCTGAGCCCTGGGTGATTACACCGAGGACCCACACCTGTGAAAGCTGGCCTTCAGAGGGACTGTGACTCAGAATAATGCCAAGAGTAAAAGGACAGTCACCTTGTTTACTACCATAGCACCACACCCATGGACTGAGGGGGACAACGGGCATCTTCCCACAATACAAGGTCAGAAAGGCTGCACAAGTCTGAGAGTCTACAGCAAAACAAAGTGAAATGACCCTCAAGAAATCAAAAGTTTCAACTAATTGGTATTAGCATAGGAGATGCTTTTGAGAATAAAGTCAAAGATCAGAAGACCAACAGTTCTACAGTAAACAACTACCTTCTGGTTCAGAGAAAGGAGAAAATGATCAGAAGCCATTTTCACTGCAAAGAGGTAGTTTTGCTCGGCTGGTGAAGAGTGGGACGAGTGAAGAGAGCAGAGTGACACAAGTATTCATTGGTTGAAATCAGTTGTGATGTGGGTGTTTAAACCTCAGAAATCACTACATGAAGACTGGAAATGTCTGTGGGGACAGAGCATGGAGGAGCCTGAAAGAGTATTTTTTTCTTTTTGAAAGGCAATGGGGAGCCATTCATCTGATCCATATGGTTCTTCATTAAAATAAATCTGACCGTGTTATAGAGGATTGTATCGGAGGAGAAGGTGACAGAAGGAATATTGTAGATACTGCAACACACAGAGAGAGAAGCAATAGTAGGACAAGAAAAATGTAAAGCACCCCGAAATAACAAATTAACCAATTAAACCTGATTTGATAAACTGGGGTAAGGGATATGGATGGAGGGGGTATTTAAAAAAAAAATCTCCCAGTTGTAAACCCTCTTATACTAGGGAGACAATGGTACAGCTAACATAAATAGAAAAAGACAGATGGTGCAATAGATTTGACAAACTGTTGAGTTCAATTTTAAATATGTGTTTAAACATGCGTTTTTTAGGCACCACAACATGCCCACAGGCAAGTGCCTAACAGGAATTCAGGAGTCGGGAGTGAGGACCCAGTTGGACATAAGACAAAAATTCACTGAGGAATCACTAAGAATGATAGTTTAAGAAACTGGACTGGGTAAGTGTGAGGAAGAAGAACAGAAGAGCAGAGGATAAAGGAAAAACGCCTGGGAAGTACAAGCAGATGGAAGGTGAGGGGAAGAGGAGGAACCAGAAAAGAAGTCAGGGTATCTAGCAAATTATTAACTAATGATTTATCTCTGGTAACACAAAGAAGAAATAAAACCTCTTTAACAAAGAAACTTGCTCCTGGCCATCATTGAAAATCTAGTGTCTAGAGGACTTACTTAGGAAAGCACTAAAAACAGCAGCAATTCACATCATGTCACTTGATTTGGGGAAATTTAACGCTTTATTTTCTAAAAATGCAAACACTGCTACCTACAAAAACCCCTTAAGGAGTAGAGGTAAAGCGTTTACTGTCAGAACTGCCTAGCCTTAGGACAAAAGCCATCACAAACATTTGTTCCTTGACTCTTTTTGAACTTGGCAGGTGATTGGTTGGGGGAGGTATGAGAAGGAACACAGTGAAACACCAATTATTTGGGGTTGATCAGGGAAGAAGGCTTTCATGTTGCTTTGGTTTTCTTTGTAAGATAACTGATAAACAGTTTTTCCTTCAATTCCTTAGTATCGACAACGCTTTTAAAACACCTAGGTTGTTTCTAGAATAATTAGTAACTCCCAAACACAGCCTTATTCTCCAGTTAAAAACCTGTAAATTTGATTCAATATGTGGAATTTATATATAACACATTTTTACTAAATATATAGTCTTTTTTCTCCTTTCTCTCTTTACTATTGTGTATAGGTCAGATTACATAAATAGGCACATGATTTTGTTCTCTGTTTTGTGTACAAGTTTCTCATTCCATCTTCTATTGTCCCTTAGAACACAGGTGAGGGTGAGCAAATGAGGGTAAGCCAGGTGAGCTAAATAATAGGATCTTGGAGTTTAAGGGCCGTATTTTCCCTTTTATCTCCTGTGCTTAAGTTTGTTTGTGGCACTTTGCATTTTCCCTACAGGAGTTTTGTTTAGAAAGCTGATTGTTTTCTGGCTACAAAGCAGTCAGAAAGTAATACAACTTCTATTTAAAAAAAAAAAAGGCAGTTATACAGAATTTTCATAGATAGGTCAAAACTGATGACCAAAAATCTGGCCTATGATAAGCAATGCAGTTCAAGTTTCGGCGACCCAGAGCACATCAAACACAATCGAATGTATATATTGCAAATGACAGGATTCCTAGTTATGGCTGGAAACTACAGCCACAGGATGACTGACAATTAGTATAAAGGTGGCTCTGAAGGAACACAGGCTTATAAGGAAGAGCTGGAGAGGCAGAGACGTAAACACAGGTGGCACACAACACCTGAGATGCAAAGCACATTCACTGCAGATACATACTGAGAAATGGTCTTTTCAGTCACTTAAAGCGTGATCAGCACTGGTGGTGTCAGTTTTCATAAAGAAAGAAATATATTAAGAAAGGTGCAATCACAACATGTCAATATCAAAATTAAATGCTTACACTGCAGCTGAATATTCACAGACTGAAAGTCATATTGCAAAGTTTAGTTTGAAAGCATTTGAAATCAACCCATAAAAGAAAAAGACCCAATAAATATTATAAATATGGGTATAGCAATAAAATTATTCATTGGAAAAACAAACCTGGGAAAACGCCCTAAACACATTTAAATTAGAAAACAAATTTATCCAGCATTTTAGCCTCACCAACTCAACAAAGTCCCTCCTTATATGGACTCATTACAACACAGAAGAAGTCTAGTTTATCCTTGGCATCCTCAGCAGAATTCATACTTTCAGGTTCTCGTCCTAGGAGCTTACTAAATATTAATACAGGTCTTTGGGTTTTCTGGGTTTTAGAGAAAGCTTATATTACTTATGGCAGGAGCTGGTATACATTTGACAAGTCCAGACCAAGGGAAATATATATAATAGGTAGTTTCCTGAAGTAGGGAATTCTCCAAGACTGTTGGCATAAAGGGGAGATACTGAAGGGTAACTGGGGGGTTGGGCAGAACTCTGTAAAGCTATTGATGGGGTTCAGGACAAGCTACCCCACAATATGGCACCTTGGCATACTGAATATTTAAAGTTGAAGGAGTTTGAGAAAATAGAAGCAGGAAGGTTACACTGACCTTTCCCCTGCCCTTCTCCCCTGCAACAGGTGATAAACCCCTCCTGTGACAGCTGCCTCCCTGTATCTGGAGGAAAGGAACATCTTTATCTCCAAAGACAAAGGGATGATGAGAAGAATCCTAGCAAACAGGTCTTGCTAAGTTTTCCCCACTTGACTACATGTTCCTCATACTCCTGGACCTACCACACTTCTGCACGATTACCCTCTCTTCATCAGCCCTAGCACAGAAATACTCAGGTTTTAACTGTTTCTTCTAGCCTTCATTGTTTTATGAAGGCTCCCAGGTTACATACAACTTATATTAAATACATTTGTATGCTTTCTTTTTCTGTTAATCTGTCTTTATTTATTTACTTTTCAGACTCAGCCAGGGACCCTACTGGATGAGGGTATCCAGGAAAATGTCCAGGAAAACATTTTCCTCCCTTACACTATGAAGATCTGTCTGTCAGGCAGGTAATGACAGAAGGAGCAGAAGAAGAACGCCTCCCAGAATATGCCAATACGTGATATTTTCAGCATTCTACAGGTGAAAAGAAAGAAATTTAGGTAGGGTTCAAGGAAATAGTAATAGTTATTCTTGCATTCATTAGCAATCTCTCTCTCCTTGCCACAAACCACGCTTCTTATTGTTTTCACACCAAAGCTCAATTCTGCTGACCTCCAAGGCACTCCATAAACAGGCCATACTTCCCCCGCTAGCTGCTCTCTGTTCCACCATGACCACTGCATCCTCACTGTCCGTGGGCAACCATTGTTGTTGACCTTCACTTTTGTTCTCTTCTCCTGGAAAGCTGGCCTCCCCCTACTTACTAATCAAAACCCGTCTTTGTATGAGTCATCCTTACCCTTTCCAGGATTATTGAGTTCTTCTAAACTCTGACCTCCTACACCGATACACATTATTCTCCATTCCATTTTCCTTCCACAAACATTACTTAACGATTAGTTATCCACTAGGCCCTGGTGCACACAGACCCAGGGTGTGCAATCATGAACAAAACCCCAAAACTCAAGGACTTCCATACGTGTCGTCAAGAGTAAGACACAAATGAAACTGTACTTCAAGTTTTAGTTATTAATAAAATGTAACTTTTAAAAAGGTTTGAATGTAAATCTTTTTGTGTTTGTTAACCTTGTCTTACTCCCTCAAGTTCTTAGAGGACAGAGATCCTCGACCTCAATGATTTTAAGTGTCTTCTCAATTCAGACGTTAGATCTGTGATATGTACATTCGACAAGGAATTTGTCTTATCAGAAAAGGGCACTACATCTAAAACGCCCCTTTCTCTGCTGCTTCTCTGGTCTTCCAATTCTTAGGCAGTATCACCTCCAACCAGCCACGCGGGCTGGGCAGTTTCCTAGACTCCTTTTCTCCCTTCCTTCCCCCACATTTAATTCATTCACCATGTCCAGTTGATATAATTACCTTTGCCTCTCTCAAATCCATCTATACCTTTACATTCCCACTGCCATGACACAGGATCACATACTTTTCATTTCTCACCTGGCCAATCGCATGGCCTCCATTCCTCTCCCCTCTTTCAGTCCCTTCTCCATACTGTTTCAGAGTGTTTTTATTAAATGCATACCCAATATATCCTTCTCCTGCTTAGAACTCTTTAATGACTATCTACACACCTCTCAGATAAAACCCTATTATTTAGCATGGGACATAGGTCCTTCATGTGCTAGGCCCCTACTTTCCTCTCCAGGCTACCTGCACCTACCTTATAGCCTCAATCTTCAGGGATGTTGAAGTTCTTGAAACTCTCTAAACGTATGTTCTCACATCTCTATTTGTGTATTCTATACCTCTGCCTGGAATGATTTTCCCCTCCCCTCTCTACTTTTTAGGTGCTTTAATGAATTAAAGATTAAGGGCAAATGTATAGTCTTTACCAAGAAGTCTTTGAATTCAATCCATTCTCTAGAATGGAGTAGGTACTTCCTCACAACACCTTTTTATATACCTCCATCATCAAACTCTAGAGTAATCGTCCATCTCCCCAGCTACACTGGGGTGTTGAGGTTACAGTGTCCCTTAAGGGTAAATACTGTATTTTATTCCATCTTTGCAATTTTCCCTCAAAGCACATTTCCTGGCACAAAGGAAGTTCTCAGTAATGACTGAATGAATGCATAACGTATTCAGATGCTTGTTGGCTGAACTGACACCAAGTTCTTTGGAGAACAGAACTTTATCTTTCATATGTCTAAGAAGAAAAATATGAATTTTCACTCCATTACAAAAGTGAAGATGTTTTAAATTAATACACTTTAAAGGCGGACATAAACACATGAATTTACCAGTGATTTTTTTTCACTGGCAAGTTGATAAAAGAGGAATCTCAACGGCCATTAATGAGCCCACAAATTGTCTGCAGCATTTGATTTGTTTCTTTCAAGCTTTCTATTAAAAATTGCTTTTAGCTAACAGGAGGTACTTTAAAATATTTATCATTTCTATCTGAAACTTATAGTCAGGTTAATCTTCAAAACATTTATGTTTAGAAATATTTCTTCCAGGGATGGCAAACACTAATGACTCTTCCCCCCACCTAGTTTTATTGAGATATAATTGACACATAACACCAAGTTTAAGGTGTACAATGTGTGGATTGGATACACATATATTGCAAAATGATTACCACCACAATATTAGCTAACATCTGCATTATATCACATAATTATCATTTCTTTTTTGTGGTGAGAACATTTAAGATTTATTCCCTTAGCAAGTTTCAAGTGTGTGATACGGTATTATTAACTATAATTACTATGCCGTACATTAGAATCTCAGAACAATTCATCTTATACCTAAAAGTTTATACTCTTTGACAAATATCTCCTCTCTTCCCCCACCTCCAGCTTCTCGTAGCCACCATTTCAGATTCTGTTTCTACGAGTTTGGCTTTTTTAGATTCCACATACAAGTGATATCATATTGTATTTGTCTTTCTCTGTCTTATTTCACTTAGCAAAATGCCCTCAAGGTCCATCCATGTTGTCTCAAACAATAGGACGACCTGTTTTTCCATGGCTGAATATTCTAGTTTTGTGTGTGTGTGTCAGTGTGTATCACATCTGCTTTGTCCATTCATCTGTCATATACCAAGTGGGACTGTTACATGATAATTCTATTTTAATTTTTTAAGAAACCTCCATAATGTTTTCCATAGCAGCTTTACCAATCTACATTCCCATCAACAGTGCACAAGGGTTCCCCCTTTTCTTCACATCCTCACCAACACTTGTTAACTTTTGTCTTTTTGATAATAGCCATTCTAACAGATGTGGTGATATCTCATTGTAGTTTTATTTTCCTGATGAGTGATGTTGAGCACCTTTTTATGTACCTGTTGGCCATCTGTATGCCTTCTTAGAAAATGTCTATTCAGATCTTCTGCCTACTTTTTATTTGGAGTATTTGCTTGTTTTTTGTTGTTGTTGTTTGTTTTTTTGGGTTTTTTTGCTATTGAGTTGTATGAGTTCTTTATATATTTTGGATATTAACTCTATATCAGATATATAATTTGTAACTATGTCTCCCATTCAGTAGATTACCTTTTCATTTTATTGATGGTTTTCTTTGCTGTGCAGAAACTGTTTGATTTGATGGAGTTTCACTTGTTTACTTTTGCTTTTGTTGCCTATTATATACTTTTAATAAATTCAAATATAAGCAAACACATGATAAAGGAAAGAATAGAAAGAATGTTCACAAATCAGACTTCAATCGGAAAATACAAGGACGGGAAATCAAATTATTTTCCCACAGCGTAAGTCATACCAAGTCAATTTCTGAACACCCAGATCTGAGTTCTAAGCGAAGTTCTTAGAAGACAAATACAGTCACATTATATTATTTCAACAGCAGTTTTAATGCTGTTCAAAACATATGCATGGACCTGAGAGGATCTTTCAGAAATACTGTAACTGAAATTCCACAATTTGATTTTTTTCTAATACGAGGCAGATTCATGAGTGGAAAGGTCAGAATGAGGAAAAGGGAAGTGAAATCCTAACTAGGTGTTCATCGGTTCCTTAACATTTTAATTTTTTTTCTACTCATCAAAATGAAAATAATGCTTAATGCCTACACAGGAATAGTACACACAAGAAAAATATTCTTCATCATCAGAAAAGAATAGCTTTATCTATACCCCATTGTAAACTATAAAATTGGTGATAAGCACTCTCTGATGGTGCATTTAATTAGGCGAAGCTATATAATGGTAACAAAATCATAACTGTTTGTTATTAAACTAATTTCACTGTGAGCTTATTTTACTACAAGTACAATATGACAGCACTCTGAAAACATAATATTTTTATTACATAAGTATAGTCTTTAATGATTAGATTTTGAAGAAATACAAGTGCTGTCTGGTATGCAGAAATCCTCATTTATAAATTTTCCTGAGAATGTAAAATTCTTCTATAACTTATCAGTATAGCTAGGGCAAAATATAAAAGCTCTGCCGGGCTTCCCTGGTGGCGCAGTGGTTGAGAGTCCGCCTGCCGATGCAGGGGACACGGGTTCGTGCCCGGTCTGGGAAGATTCCACATGCCGCGCAGCGGCTGGGCCCGTGAGCCATGGCCGCTGAGCCTGCGCGTCCGGAGCCTGTGCTCCTCAACGGGAGAGGCCACAACAGTGAGAGGCCCGCGTACCGCAAAAAAAAAAAAAAAAAGCTCTGCCTTCAACAAAATACAACTTAAATTTATATTCCATAATTCTGTTGGCCCGAGACAATTATCAACAGTACACCTTAATTGATTTACAACTGATTCATGAAAGAATAAAATGACAGAAGAAAAATTCCGCTAATACTTAATATTGGAGATTTATGGAAAATAAATGCCAAGGTGAAGTCAAGACACTTATTCCCCAAGTAGACATGAGCATATGGCCAATACTTTATTCCAATGTCTACTTCATTCAACACTAAATGAATAATGTAGAGGTAAGTGTTTTGTTTGAAACGTAGTGTGGCTAGAAAAATAAACTTTGTCAGGTATCAGCATGTCATGATACCCAACCTACCATAAATATCTGGTTTCCCAATCTTCTAGTTTCATTTTAAGTTCCGGGGAAATGTCGTATTTTAAATGAATGTACTTTGATAAAACACATACCTGTTTAGTGTAAAATAATGTTCTAACACGGCATGTTCTGAAAGGAATTTGAGATGAAATCCATTATCTTGCAGTTACTACATGAAAGTCAGTAGGTTAGCTGAAATGTGATCTACTGTGTTGGGTAATATCTAAGTCTGTACATCCTAAACTTTTTTTTTTAAACACATTATGGCACATGTAGAATATGATGCTATTTATCAATACCAGGAGTAAACAGATAAGTCTGCAGAGACAGGCCAATGGCCCAGAGCTCCAGCTATCCTGAAGGCCAAGGGAACCAATAACTCGGTACACTTCACACTTGTAACCTGTTATAGCATACCCTGGCAGGATACTCTGATGAAAGAGGAGTGAGAAATGTGTTTTTCCTGCCATGCCAACTTGAAACAGTTGGTAGTGCTGTCTCTAGTATAGGGGAAACAACTTATCCTAGTTTGTTCAGGACATTGCCTCTTTAAAACTGGAAGTCCTGTGTCCCAGGAATCACTGTTAGTGCCAGGCAAACCAGGAGAGTTGGTCACCCTACTCCAGCGGGATGCTGGGAAGGAAGCTGAGACTGCATCCAGGATTGGTGGGAAAGGGATGCTTTAAGCTTGAAAATGGAGAGAGGTGACATGTAAGTCACCCCTGTGAGAGACAGGCTAGAATTTCCCATCTGGATGAGATATAAAGAGAATTGTTCATAAGGAGAGATACAAACAGAACTGAAGGATAGACCTGAAGCTAGACATGCAAGGAATGTAAAGTGAACTAAAGGATAAAGGCAACAAAATTCAAGAGAATTTCAGATTGATGTTGGTGGCACCAGTGGGTTAGAAAATGAAATAGGATTCAGGCAGTCAGGCGGTGTAAGAAATGGAAAAAAAGACCATTAATAAGAGACGTGTACTTTTCAAATGGAGCCAGGTAAATGCCATCAGGATGGGGTTCCTTAAAGAATCCCACCATAAGCCCACTCTTGCAGGGCAGTGTGGTCCCTGGCTACCCTATACTGCTCCCTAGCAAGTGGTTCTCTGGGGAACCAGGATATCAGGCCATCACCCAGATATGCACAATGTATTCCAGGGTGCACGGTTGGTTCTTAGTAATCTATTTTGGCACAGCAAGGAACCATGGAAAAATATAGAGGTGGCATGCATTGGAGAAATGAGGGACAGTAAGAGATGAAGAAAAACAGGCCATAAAATTGGTAATGCTCCAAGTCACCCAGGAACCTGACTTTCAATATTGGGCTAAACTCATATCAATCATAAAATGATAAAGTGTAT
The DNA here is from genome assembly GCF_963455315.2 of Globicephala melas. Lineage (NCBI taxonomy): Eukaryota > Metazoa > Chordata > Mammalia > Artiodactyla > Delphinidae > Globicephala > Globicephala melas. The sequence continues at coordinate 39,563,938 of NC_083329.1, read as the reverse complement.
AATATTTTTTATTTTTGGCCACGTTGGGTCTTCATTGCTGTGCATGGGCTTTCTCTAGTTGCGGCGAGCAGCGGCTACTCTTCATTGCGGTGCACGGGCTTCTCACTGCAGTGGCTTCTCTTGTTGCAGAGCACCGGCTCTAAGCATGTGGGCTTCAGTAGTTGTGCCTTGTGGGCTCTAGAGCTCAGGCTCAGTAGTTGTGGCGCACGGGCTTAGCTGCTCCGCGGCATGCGGAATCTTTGTGGACCAGGGATCAAACCCATGTCCCCTGCATTGGCAGGCGGATTCTTAACCACTGCGCCACCAGGGAAGTCCCGAAGTGAATAATAATATACTGACGATGTTGCTGATATTCAAGCACTTACATAGGCCAGACACTATACCTTAGGATTTACATACATCTCATTTATTGCTATAGTTGGAATATAGGGATTACAACCAAAACACGTCTGTTTGAATACATAAATGAATGAAAATTTTAAAATTCATTATTCAAAATCACAATGGTTTTCATAAACAACTCACAAACTAAGATTTCTCTTCCCTTTTTAAAGTAGAAAATGTAGCTTCTATGACTTGTAATTCTGTATCCAATTTGCTATATTTAAGACATTTATGAAAAAAATTCAGGAGCTGTTGTACGGCATGGATCTGACCAATCGTCAATATCTGTTCTAAAATGGCCAGCTGTACACAGAATGATTCACTTATGTCTACTAATCAAATAACTCATTAAAAGAAACTAATAGAACTGGGTACTTTTAAGGGAAAAAGTTATAATACATATGAAAATGGTTATGACTTTAATGATTTTTTTAAAACAAATAACTACTGTGTACAATGCTGAGAAAGGCATGGAGGAGTAAAGAAGTAGCAATCAATTAAATTTTATAACATCTCTGAACCAGTTAGAGGTAAAACTCACTACCACCCATGTTGACCAATGTTACTGTATACCTAAATTCTACCTTTCCATCATTTCTGTGTTTATCCATAAGACAGTAACTGATGTTAGAAAGCAATCTTCATTAAAGCATGTGGGCTTAGAAAACAGACCAGCTGGATTTAGTTGCTTGGTTCTTAATATTATAATTGTGTGGTTTTGAATTCCCAAAGCCAAAGCTTCCTCGGGCCTTTTTTTTCTCACATGTTAAATGGGTATACTAATATTTTCTTCACTCATACAATTTTCATAAAAATATTTATAAAAGTGCTTAGTTCATTTGCTAAGCACACAGGAAGTGCTTAACATGTCTAATAAGTGAATGAATTCCTGTCCTAAAGAGGTTTACTTCACTTTTCACAATTTTTTTTTAGCCATCACTTTGATTCTTTAGAATTTACCCTGGTTTTCCATTCAACTAGCAAGTTCAACCAAAATTCAGACTCTACTCCAAAGTTTCTTCCTTACATCCTGTCACTTATCTTGTGTCCTCTGGCTTTTGCCCTAGTTTCAGATCAGTCTATACCTGATTCTAATTCTAATTTCTGACATGGCTCTTTACCAAGGTCAACACAGTCCTTACTTTTATTGAAAGAATTTCTCAAATACAACTTCCTATGGCAAACTTTCATCCCCAGGAGAGAGTTGTAACTGAAGGCTTAGGACCGAATAGTGAAAAGCAGATGGTATATAGCTAGCTGGTGTAACCATCACTGACATTCACCAAATAGCCCAGGCTCTCTGTGTTCTAGACAAATTATAGTACTGTACTTTCCCACCATGTTTTGAAACTAAGTATGGCCATGTGACATTCTGGCCAATATAGCAAAAAATAACTTGTGTCCCTACTGGGCAGAAGTTTCAAGAACAGCGATTCACCACCCCTATCTTCTGCTGATGTGGCCTAACAACATTCTAGATAAGAATGGCTCTATCAGCCTGGATTCCAGCTTGAGAACAACATGGAACAAAGACCCACAATAGACACACAGCCTGAGTGAGAAATAGATATCTTTACTTTACGCTATATGTTTGAGAGTTGTTTTTCTCCCACAGCATAACTTCACCCATCCTGATATATGTGTCGTGATTAACAGCACACCTGTTCAAACCCCAGCTCTAACACTTATAATATGTACAATTTTAGGGTACTTATGGTTTTAGATGTAACTTGGAGTCATTTACTTTCCCTATGTCTTCCTCAGCTTCCTTATCCCAGTGAAATGAAAATGAAATCAATCTACTTCATGGGCTATGAGGAATAAAATGTATTATATGTAATGTACATAGAAATACAACTAGCACATGGTATATGCTATATGCTGGGGCTCCATAAAGAGCAAAAACAGAATACCCTTCATCTTTAGGAATTCAAAATATGGTAGGAGAAATAGAGCATATATAAAAATAACTATAATTCATAATAAGTATAGAAAGGTAGGTATACACAAAATAGCGAGAAATTTTAGAAAGGGGAAATCATTCCTTGCATGGGAAATGGAGAATGTAGAGTAGATGATACGGGATTTTCAATGTACCTTGAAAAATAAAGAAGGTTTAAAGGTAAAGATGAAAATAATTAGGGAGTACGGGAGGTGAAAACACTTGAAAAGATGAAAAAAGTATGCTGTAATTACCATGTGCCTTTGTGTAAAGTATTAACTTGGCTATGTAGCTTCAATATTGAATATCAACTCTGTCCATATTGTCAGGATTCTTTTCCTGGTGTGAGCACGACCAGGTCAAGGGCTGCATCTAAATTTTTTTAAATACAGCATCTCCTAGTATAGTGAAACATATAAACATATGTGCACTGTTGGAGGCTACAAACATAATGATCTCTTATTTTCTTGACATGAGAAAAAAAAAAAGGAAAAGGTCTCTTTTTGAATTAAAGCTCAAAGGAGTCACCGGATGTTTTCAGTTTCTCCCTGCGTTTAATACCTTAGCACTTGGGCCTGTTTCCACAGGTGTGAGTGTATATAACTTCTATAATTCTATGTAGAATCTGGGCCTTTCAAAAGAGCCCATTTCACAGCCTCTGAACATGTGTAAATACAGGTTCGAACACCAATTTGAGGGAATCAAATTTATGGATTTAAATCAATCCCATGCCATTATGCAAATCTCCAATTCAACACCTAACATCAAGAATATTCCTTTCTAAGGGTCCTCCTCATTTTCTCAAATAAGCAGAAATTTTTGTTCCAGCAAATAGATGACACTGGAAAAGTAAAAAAAAAAAAAAAAAAGCATACTGTTAAGGATACCTGTTGATAACAGCTCCATGGAAAGCAAGGAGAAAAGCCAAGGGAATACTGAAAGCAGAAGGAGGAGGCCAGAAAAACCACTGCTTGCCTATTGAGATAAAGACCAGCTAATCCATTAAGATCAGTGATTCACTGAAAATGTCTTTAAAGCTTGACAGGGAAGGCCTATAGCACAGAGCAGATTTGAAAGTGCTTTTACTAGATTAAAAGTGTCAGTAAGCTCTTTGAGGCCAAGGATCATATCTTGCTTCCTTCATCATCCCTGACATCACACCTGGAATATGGCAGGTACACAATAAACGCTTGCTAATAAATAAACATGCTTAGATGCACAGGTATGTGAGTGGACACTATGTTTTCCACTTAAGTATGATGCTGTAGGTCTAAGTCTTATAAACAGGTTATTCTTTTTTTTCAGACTTGAAAAGTTTGTGCTTCAATGGCTAGGGATTCAAGGATTCTCAAATCAAATCACATATATGTGTGCCAATTTGAAGAGAATCCTGAACTTTACTCAGGTAATGATAGCTATGATAAAAACATTTTTCTCTATTGATTTGGTTTTTACTGTATATATATATATATATATATATATATATGAATATATATACATATATGAATGTATATACATATATGTGAATATATATATATATATACACACAGATTTCTTTTATGTCATTAAATCTGAGTATTCCCACCTCTGATCTGGATTTTTCCGCCTTCAAACACACATGGGCTTTCTGTCAGTTCTGACCAGTGTTCAAAACAACATAAGGAATTGAGCTGATAGCATCTTAAGTTTTTTCTCCTACTTCAGCACTAAGAGTTTCATTTGTTTAGCATGTTCTCATTGTCCTTGGGGGAGTGGGACTGTGCTTATAATCACTTCCTCTCCATTGGCTTCATAAAAACCCCAACCACTATGTGCCCTGAATGTATTTATATTTTTGCTACCTTTGGAGAGAAGTGAAAAACACTGAGAAGAAAAAGCTTTGAAAACTTGGTTCTGAAAGCAAAGGGTTTAAGTACAGCTTTAAAGATTCTAATAAGCAGTTAATTTCCCTTCAGCTGATTGCCTTAGAATGAAATAAAATCAAGAACAAACAAACAAAACCAGAATTGATCAGCTCTTCTCCTCCCTCATCTCCAACTGCTCGGCAGGAAAAAGAAAGCCACAGTAAACAGCTCAGAATCTCCTTCACTGAATGTGCGGCCCTTCCTGGTGGGCAGTTAGTTTACTCCATATGCCCCTCCATCTGTGTTTACTGAACTCAGAAAGGGGTGATTCTGAAGTCCTCAAAAGTGATTTATAATGCAGGTGTCTACTACGCTAGCATCAAATGAGATGATAGATGTAACAGGCTTTGAAAATAGTAACACAGTACCCAAGTGAACATTTTTACCATTATTAGTTGTTCATAAGTGAAAGGTATTACTAATATTATTATAAAATGTAATACTCTCCTGAATAGGGCTATCCACCAGAACAAATGTAACTGTGGCTTACGGCATTCGTAAACTCATCTATTTCTTCCCTTTCACTGTAACAATGAAGAGAGAAATCTCCAAAGAAACAAACTGATTTCAACCTTCCCATGAAATAATCAAATAAAATGCAAAAATTAAGGGAAGACAATATCTAAAGATGCTAGATAAAGCTTTTTAAAGGGAGATTGAGAGGTACAAACTTCCAGTTGCAAAATAAATGAGTCACGGGTATGAAATGTACAATGTGGGGAATACAGTCGATACCTATGCGATAACTTTGTACGGTGACATATCGTAACTAAACTCATGGTGATCAGTTTGAAATGTATTGAAATATTAAATCAGTATGTTGTGTAACAGGAACTAACATAGTGTGGTAGGTCGATTATACTTCAAAAACAAACTCATAGAAAAAGATCAGAGCTGGGGTGGGGGTGGCGCGATTGGAGGAAGGCAGTCAAATGGCAGAACTTACAAGGTTTAAAGGTACAAAGGTATAAGATAAATAAGGACTAGGGATGGAATTTACAACATGATACAGGTAATTAACATTGCTGTATGTTACATATGAAAGTTGCTCAGAGATTAAACCCAAAGCGTTCTCATCACAAGGAAAAAAAATTTTTTTTTCTATCTCCTTAATCTATATGAGATGATGAATGTTCCCTAAACTTACCGGGCTCATCATTTCAGGATGATGTAAGTCAAATCATTATGCTGTACACCTTAAATTTACACAGTGATGTAATCAATTATATCTGAATAAAACTGGAAGAAAACATTTTTTTAAAATTTAAAGAAGACTAGATTATGTCACACTTGGGAGCACAAACATTAGACGGAACAGCAGTGGGAGAAGCTCAGGTTGGCTGACACTTTCTATGTTTCAAGTATTGTTCTAAGTCCCTTAATTATAATATTTTATTAAATTATCACAACCACCTTATGAACTAGGTTCTACTATAATGGCCACCTTACAGACAAGGAAACTGGGGCAAAAGGCTTTAAGTTAGCACAAGCGAAGTTCTCACGCCTAGTGACTGGTAAGTCAGGATTTGAACCCTGGCAGCCTGACTGTGAACTATATAGCCTCCCATGCAAAATCAGCAGACAGTTTTGCAGTGAATACCAACAAATATTTACCCTGACTTCAAAGCTGTCTACATCTTTGCCTAGCTAGTACATGGCAGAGTAGAATTCTAGCCTGGTGTGGAAGGCTGAATAATGGCCTCCCAAAGATGCCCAAGTCCTAATCCCCAGAAGCTATGAATGTTACCTTACGTGGAGAAAGGGTTTTGTAGACGTGATTAGGGATTCTGAGATGGGGAGATTATCCTGGAGTACCTGAGTGGGCTGTGAATATAATCTCAAGGTTCCTCATAAGAGAGAGACAATAGAGTCAATGTGGGGAGAAGGAGGTGATTTAACAGTGGAAGCAGACATTGAAGCCATGGAGACAGAAGCCAAGTTATGTCAGCAGCATCTAGAAGCTGGAAGTGGCAAATAAATTCTCCCCTAGAACCTCCAGGGGGAACCAGCCCTGCTGACACCTTTATTTTAGCCCTTTAAGACGCATGTTGGAATTCTCGCCTTTAGAACTCTAAGAGAATCAATCTGTGGCATTTCAAGGCACCAAATTTGTGGTAATCTGTTGCAGCAGCAATAAGAAACGATACACCTGGATTTTTTTGTCTCTCAATCCAGTAAATGTTTGTTTGGTTTTTTCCCCAGGACATCAAACTGACAGGAATTCACCTCGATGACAGTCTTTGTGTCAGAGTTTTCTAGGTAGTAGCACTGAAATTCCTACATCGCAGGTAAACCAGGACAGTTGGCCACCTTATTTTTAACTGAATACATCATAAATGGAAAGGGAAAAGAGGTCCTTGCAGTAGGAGAAAATGATTCACTGCTTGAAATTTAGAAGCAAATTCAATTCCATGCTTGCAAAATGATTGGCTTGGACTGAGAGAGTGGATGGGCTGGAAACGTTAAGTAACTGTATTCGTCACAGCAGAACACAGTTATCACAGTTCCCATGAAGTAGCAGAAGACACTTGCACTTAACTACTAAAACCACAGGTGATTTCTAATTATTAACTTCACTTTAAAATGGTCATTGAGGAAGTGTGTCTCCCCTCACCACCAAGAGTATCTCCAGCTACCCTAGAACAGAAAATGAGAACGTCAAAGACATACTGGATGAGTGATAGGGGACAGGTCAGGACTGTCAAGGCTCGCCTGATACCTTAAATCGCACCTGAAGATGAAGAATGTAGCAGAATCCTTTGAAATATGACCAACTACTACCATTTTTCTTAGTCTGAGCACCAAAGAAATAATGTGCTACTTAATAGGTATAGGAATAACCCCTTACAACATTATGCTGAATGATTAATTTGTACTGGCAAATTCCATTACTTAAAAAAACAAGTTATTATTTGCTCTAGCTTTTAAATTTTTTAAACATTTCTCTGCTTTAATCTAAATGTACCAGGTACAGTGATATTTCCCTCCTCCTCTTCCAGTTCTCTTATCTATTTATAAGCCACACATACGTAATCTGTTTAATTTCTGGTAGGTGCAATTAAGTCCTGCACTCAGTATAATTTTTGTACATTTTTTTTGCATTTATATTTTTTTATTAAAAAAAACCCATTGTACCAAAATGATACCAAACATGAGCATGAACTGGGAAAAATATTTGTTTCCTCCTTCACTACCTGCAATTAGGCTAATTTCGGTTTGATGTGTACCCTCCTAGGTATCTTTCTAAGCATATGCAAACCAACTCATGCCAGTGTAGATGTGTTTTCTAACATTTTTTTTTGACAACTTCTTTTTCTTTTTCACCTTTTCCCATTTAAACAGGGTTGTCTTTTCATTTTAGTACACAGAGGTCTATCTTGTGATTTTTAATAGTTGTTATATTCCATAGTATATATTTTGCCATTCCCTTAATAAAAATACTGTTGATTTCCAATTTATTGCTAACTCAGTGAATCTTCCAGAATGTTTATCATGTAGATTATTGCTTTCTCAGTCCTGGGTCACAGAGACACTGATGTAATCAGATGTTCTCAGCAGAACTGGCTTCTCAATGGCCTAGAGTTCTACCTAAGTTATTTTCATTTTTGTTTCTGTTTTAGTAAATCCTAATAGGTCAAATCAAAAAAGAACATATTAAAGGATTCTACTTTATCCTAAGTGCCTAGCACAAAGAGAGAGGTTAATAACGCCTACTGACCTACTGACTGAAGGATTATAATTCATATGTCAAGTTTCAAAATTAAATTTGCTGTCCCACTTTGCCCTCCTAACCCCAGTTACATTAACATATACCCCATTTTTTTACATAGGCATCAGGAGGATACTGACATATGACTTCCAAAATATCGTACGTGGGAGAATTCAGTAAAACAACGGCTGTTTTTGACATGAAAACAATTTTGCAAGTCTGCATTTTACCACTTGCTGGTTGAACAATAAAAAAGGGACAGATGCTTAAGACAGCAAAACTTACAAACACCCCCAAAATGACAATAAAAGACTGGTGTGTGATTAGATAATCAGCTATGGAAGAATGTTGAGTTGAGCAGGGGTCGCTTCTCTCCCGAATCGGCCTTTTCCTAGAGTTTTTACAATGCCCGCATGACACATTTGACCATAAGAGTATATGGTGCCTGCCTGCAGAGCACAGATATAAAATGCCAAATCCCATAAAATGGTGTATAGTTATTTAGTACTTTGAAAGCGTTTTGTTTTCTTGACAAACATGCTTAAACCACCACAGCTAAAATCTAAAATTCATGAAGTCACTGCTATCTGCTAAAGGTTTATCAGTCTTAGGAAAAAAATCTTCCAATAACATTAAGGCACATGAGGTACTAATACGCAATAGCAAATGGTCTACGATGCACTTCTCCACTCAAGCCATGCATGGAAGGAGCATTTTTCCTCGCCAGTCAGTTGTTCTGCAGGTGTTTTACTTTATGCAAACATGTTCCTGAAGCCAAACTATACAGAGCAGGTGTCACACACTAATTTTCTGTTTAGGGTTTGCATAATTCTTGCTAATTTTGTTTCTTTCCTTTTTGAGGTTTAGGCACTCATAGAATATTCATTGACTATCCATTGTACACAACTTAGAATAGTCCCTGGCACAGAGTAGATGCTAAAGAAATAATTACCAAAATACTGATGCCAGTACTATGGTGAGATACACAGATTATGTATTAGTAAGAACACTTGCCTAGATCTTTCTCCATCCTGAATCAATGCTGATTTAGTATTGATACAAGATACTAAATATCACTAGTCCTTAGTTACATTTATTTATAAAAAGTTACATTTATAAAATGTGTAAATATATCACCATGGTTTTTGTGTGTGTGCACCAGTCTGAGGGAATTAGTCTAGACTTCCCTCTCCACGCCTGTCTATTTCCTTTAGGCTCCAAAATACTTGTGCTTAAAAGATAACATCCCAGGCTTAGAAGAACTGATAAAACTGTATTTTTACAGCAGCTCATCTAGGGAAAAAGCACTGCTTTTTTAATACACAAAATACAGTTAAGTTAAACTATCAAAGGACACACAAAAATGAGAACCGCTGAAATTCATAAACATCTACAATATATACGTGTGTTCTAAATACTAGGAGGTTGCCGATTTTACTCAAGGATCAAACTACTTGTTCCTCATTGTCTCGGAATTTAGACGACTATTGTTTTTTAAATCTGTGATGTGTATATGCATTATCCTTAAGTGTGCTCATATGTACAGAATAAACCACAAAGAATAATAGGAAGGACTGACTTTCAGGGTCAGAAACTTGAATTTCACTTTTGTTTCAGGTTTTATATATAAAACTTAGATTTGTATGTTTATAATTTTAAATATATAAAACTTAGAAAATTAGATTTGTAAATATATACTTTTAGAGTTTTCTGATATATAACAAGTGTGTATATATGTGTCTGTGTGTATCTCAGATTTGCCCTAAATTTTTTTTTTTTCAACACTTAAAAATAATAAGTAGGGCTTCCCTGGTGGCGCAGTGGTTGAGAGTCCGCCTGCCGATGCAGGGGACATGGGTTCGTGCCCCGGTCCAGGAAGATCCCACATGCCGCGGAGCGGCTGGGCCCGTGAGCCATGGCCGCTGGGCCTGCGCGTCCGGAGCCTGTGCTCCACAGCGGGAGAGGCCACAACAGTGAGAGGCCCGCATACCGCAAAAAATAATAATAATAATAATAATAAGTAGGGAGCTTCCCTGGTGGTGCAGTGGTTGAGAGTCCGCCTGCCGATGCAGGGGACACGGGTTCGTGCCCCTGTCCAGGAAGATCCCACATGCCACAGAGCGGCTGGGCCCGTGAGCCATGGCCGCTGAGCCTGCGTGTCCGGAGCCTGTGCTCCGCAACGGGAGAGGCCACAACAGTTGAGAGGCCCGCGTACCGCAAAAATAATAATAAGTAACCTATCATTACGGTTGCATAAATCAGGGATGGCAAGTGCTTGCAACATATTCTATGCCTTCCCATCCCTTGACCATGGCAGACATCACTAATTGAGCATGGCAGTCTTTACTGCTAAGACCACAAAAGTCCTCAGAATCCTTTTCAAGATAGCACTCCTGTCAACCCCTCCTAGTCTACTGGGTTAGTTCTTACCATGAAATTTATTTGCCTACCTTGGCATCAGAGAAACAAATTGCATGTGGGTATCCAGAGCATTACCAACACTGCAATTCAGTTCCTGAGTGTCCAGAAGAACATTGCAAAACTGAGAATAAGAAAGGCACTTCAGAAGACAACCTTTAAACAGTTGTCTCAACCTGACTTTGCTTATATAGCTCAAGAAGGCGGGGAAAAAAGTTTTCTCTCCTCAGCTTCTATACTTCGTATTCAAGATGGAGCAAGCACACAGGTAATCTCATATTGGAAACTGTACATAGGTCTCATTTTATGTAAATTGAGGATTAGGTTTACTTATATTTATTCTTATTGAAATACAGTCATTTTAGGTACTTACATATTGTAATCCTTAGTTTCATTTTCAGTTAATATATTACATCATTAGGTTTTCCCCTTTTTATTAATTCATCTACCAGGCATTGTTCTAAGAAGTCAGAATAAAACCTTGAGTAACTATAGGTCAGAATACCTGTCCTCAGAGAGCTTATAGTCAATTATGGCTAAAGAACCATTTCTTCAGATGAACCATCCATTATGATGATGGGTAGGGGAAACTGGATAAAGCTTAGTTGGGTTCTGCCACAAGCAAAAAAAATCACTATGCTCTCATGCTGAATTACTTAACATCCCTGATGCTATAACCTAAACCACATTTTAGGTGAAAATGTTTTCACTTGAGGAATTGAAACAATTTAAAACCCTTCCACAATGAACACCTAGGCTCTGCTTTCAAAACGGCACCCTTCAAAGTATATAACCATTTTTCCTACTCATAAATGATTTTTTTCCCTCAGTAACAAGGAAAGAAATCTGTGCCACAGTAGCCACCAGTCTGTTCCTGCAGAGCACATTTCTGAGAGCCCCTGGTATCCACCATCACCCAAGGCAGGATCTGGGGCTTCATCTGGCATTTGCATTTGAAAGTATGTATGAGATAGCTTCAGCAGGAAATATACATAACACAACACTCTTAAGCAACTGCAGTCAAAGAACCAAAGCCCTCCCCTCACCTGCTCGTTCTTCTCTAAAATGTCTATGCAGTGAATCACACAGAGCTTCAAAATGTGTGTCAGATAGACATGGACATATTTGCCACTTTTACTGTATACCACGATCTGAGGCAGGGGAAAATGATGGGCATTGTGTAAGAGGTTGTTGTGTATGTGTGTGAACATTAAAAAAAAATAAGTCGTATGCTTAAGTCTACTGCTAAATATGCTTAGCCAGTAGAATGGGAACTGCGCTGGCCGTCCTGTTTGCCTGTTGTACCTCTTCCGGACATTAATATGTAAATGATTCTTTCCTACTCACAAAGCACATTCAAAAAAACGATTCTCCCTGTCTCTTCACCCTTCCCTTCCCTTTTACTATGCCCTAAAGTTCATGTATCTGGGGGTCTGCATAGTGAAATTTAATGTATCAATGTCTCTGTTCAAATTACTAGAAACTCTGGAACAAGGTCCCAATTAATAGTTGTTAATAAACTTGGAATTTTATTGCGCTAAATTTCTTTGCTCAGGAGTCAGGTTTAAAGAGAAGATACTTGTTTAACTTAGTGACTGATAGGGTAACTTGTAAACAACAAAAGAAAACTCCATCATTGATTATCTATTATATACTTAGCATAACATAAATACTTTATAGAGCAAGTTACAACTATGTCTCCTAACAAGGGTATGGTTTAAACAGTAAAGCTGCATAAATAATGCATGCACTTAATATACTTTTGGCTACAAAAGGATCTTCAAAAATACTGTCAGTAATAATTGCCAATAATTTTAATCAGCTGTTTTCAATGGATAATTTTTCTAACTTGGTGCTTTTAGTTTCTTAATTCCTCAAAGTTCGTTACGGTAATGTAATTGTAAATCTTGCCACATTGAAATGAAGAATGCTAATTGAGGCTACAATTTAATAGCTCTAAGTATTATGAGAAATCACTCTTAAAGATGGCTCCTTGATCTATTTCAATATTAATACTTTCAGCAAAAGATAAGCACCTTGTCTCTACCACAGCATTCTGTACCAAAAATCTCTCCCTTGCTTACTTTGGTTCTTCCTACTCCATTCGCTCCTGAAACTTCCAAAACATCCATACTCTTACATATATATTCTCTTTTCATAATTTTTGTTCAAGGTTCTTGATATAGCAGATAAAGAAATTACTGTAATCCTGCTGGGAATATATTGTCAATTTTAACTTTTGCCATTATTAAGTGTATTTTTAAATATCTTCAGTACTCTTATTGTATATCCCTACTCTATAACTAAGAGAAAGTCCTGCTTCCTCAGAGTACTAAAAGGTACTTATATAGCTATATAAGTGCTCAACAAATGACCATGAACTATTATCAGTTGTATTATGTGGTAGAAACATAAATATTGAAAGCAATGTGGTATTAAAATAAAATAAAATGGATACCGGGCTTAAAGATCCCCTGAACAACAAAACCAGTTAAAAGCCATGTAAGTAAAACTTAAGCTAGCTTACTTCATAAACGTAAGTGAAACTTATTTTAGGTTATTTCTTATAAATGCCACTAATAATTATAAATAGAACTTAAGTCATCTTCCTAAAATGATGTAAGATAATCACTTTTAACCAACCGTCTACCATCTGGAAACTCCCATTATAATAACCAATGATTGTAAAGGTTAAAAAAACTTCCTGATTTTCACGTTATAAGCCATCCTGCAATGACATGCCTGAGCTTCATATCAGTTTTGGATTTGAAGTCTCCTTGTTCTTGAACATTTTGTTTCTTGCTCAAAAAATTATTCATAAAGTAAAGCTGTGAACTTTCTTTTGACTGACAATAATATAAATAGTACTTAAATAACCAAGTGCTCTTTTTCCTTGAATGACTGATTTGAAAATGTGTATACCATATGTGAAAGATTAATAAAAAATGAAGAACAATTAAAAGATATCTTTTCCTAGTTTTTCAGGATGATTTTAAATTTTTGTACGTGGAGATTTTTTTTTTTTCCTTAGGTATTCCTTCTCTATTTTCTTCATAACCATTTTTTCCCCCCAACACAGATCACTATGTGTTGTTCTAAAGAACTAACAACTTTAGCTGGTAACTTTAGGTGGTAGTCAGATTCTATGTTGAGGAAAATGTCAAAAGAATTCCAAGCATGCCTGCCCTTCATACTAAAATTTATAATGCAAAGGAATAAAAACTGCTACTTTAAACCCTTGCACTTTAATAATCTTCTAAGTTAATTTTCTGTATAGGTAATATATTTAAATAATTCAAAGGAAAAAACAAATATATATATATACAGAAAGGTCTTGGCCCTGCTCTATCACCACATCCACCCCATCTTCCCACTTCCCCCTAGGAAGGGTTTCTCAACCTCAACACTATCCACAGTTTTGGCTGGATGATTCTGTGTTAAGGAGTGGGGTGGGAAGGGGGCTGTCCTGTGCATTGGAGGCTATTTACTAGCATCAGTGACTTTCCAATTTGTGACAATGAGAAATGTCTCAAGACAGTGCTGAATGTCTCACAGTTGAGAACCACTGCCCTAGAGGTAACCATTTTTATTAGTTTGTTTCCAGTGTTCTTTTATACAGATTCAAGAACATAGGAATACATACTCTCATTTTCTCCTCTCTCCTACTCAAGGTAGCATACTATGTACACTTTGCAACACCTTACAGTCTTTACTTAATGCTTTTTTATCCTTTTTGACGTCAGTATTTAGACGTAAGTATATAGACTCCTCCTCATTCTTTATTAACAGCTGTATAGTATTCCATAGTTTATTTAATCCCCTACTGATGTGCTTTTGGGTTGTCCTATTACTTTGCTATTACAAGCACTACTGAAATATCTCTGCACAATTATTATTTTGTAGGGTCATGGGTCTCTCTTTAGAAGAAACTGTCAGAGTATGAATGCTGGATCAAAGGGAAATTATCTATACAGCATTTGGGATATTGTCAAATTCCCCTCCAGGAAAGTTTAATCATTTTTACTTCCAACTGCAGTGCACAAGAGTGCCTGTTTAACCTCAGCATTGATCAGAGTATGTTATCATAGGCTGAATTTTTGCCAATGGTAAGACACAGTATTACACTATAATGTTAAATTTCCATTGCTTTATTATGAGTGAGGTTATATATTTTTTGTATGTTTAAAAGCTACCTGCCTTATGTTGATTCATGACCTCAGTCTACTTTTCTGTTTGGATGTTGGTCTTTTTCTTCTTTATTTCAAGGAATTATTTATATATTAAGGATATTAACTCCTTGTGATATGTGTGGAAACATTTTTCCCAGTTTTTCTTTGGTCTTTTGACTCTGTTTACGGTATATATTTCCTATGCAAAAATATTTTTTAAATTGTGTTATAGGATTTATGCTTATGGATTTGGGTCAAAATTAGACTTTTTGGCTCCTAGATTATAAAACAAATTCCAACTTTTCTATTATTTTTTATTTAGTGTTTTATACTTTTAAATCTTTGATCCATTTGGAATTTATTCTGGTGTACACTTGGGTGTATGGTTGACTTTCTCTTTCCAAATGACTACATTACTGTTCTAACACTTTTATTAAGTCCACCTTGATTCCACAGATGGGTGTATATCTGGACTTGCTAGTTTGTATCCTTGATCTATTTTCTTAAAAGGACTCCTAAAATTCTATAAGCTTAAGGCCCCACCAAACCTGGATCTGCCTCTGGTTGAGATAGGTTGAGAAAGGCTTCCATAGGAGGCACATTTGTATATGAAGTAAATAACATTATTAAATCATTGCACCTAAATCTGAAGAATTAAGAAATATGACAATAATAAAGATTAAGTATCATGTAAAAGGGTTTTGTTGAGAAACAGTGATGATTGAATTCAATGGGTTTGAAGAATTAAGATGGTTGCATTGGGGCAGAGTGGAAAGTTAGACTGGAAAGGGACTTTGATGTAGAATTACATAGGCCATTGGATAAATGAGATCAGTGGATCACTTCAGGATAAATGGAGAGTTCAAGAAATGTAGGAGAACCTAAGTCTGAATAATCATGTAGGAATGATATCCAGAAAGAGACAAGGAATCATAACTTTGAAGCAAATTAAGATTAGAGCAGAAATGAAGGATACACAAAAAGGAAAAAAAAAAAACCCCATATTCATCGTGCACCATGATTCTTATTTAATCATCTAATACCCATTTTATAGATGAACATTCTGAGGCTTACTCAAATGGTTAAGTAACTTCCCCAGATTATTCCTTTACTATGTGGCAGAATTAAAAATTTAAATTCTTGTCTATCTGGCTCCAAGTACAATATTCTTTCCCCTACACAGCAACTGTGTGTGATGGGGGAGAAGGGGATAATAATATGTAGAAGAGGGTTTGGGTAGCAACAGAAGGCAAAGAACATTAAGTATATATAATTGGATAAAGCAAGGAACACATATTTTTAGGAAGAAAAAGAAGGATCAACTACTTGGAGTACAAATTAGCTTGTTGCTATAAATGCTATGATTAGAACTTTAACTGTGATTTTGTAGTTTGGAAATATTAGAAAGTTATTTGCAATAAAATGATACGATGGAGTCAACATGTGAGAACCACTGGTCTCACTTGATTAAGGAGGACCAGCACAAGGTGAAACTAGAGAAAGGTAGACTATCAAGAGTATTTACTGAAGGGGTGCAAAGCATAGAGTCTATGTTTAAAGAATATACACACACACACGACAGAACTCCACTCCCTAATAATTTTCTGCCTCTAGGAAATAATTATAAATTCACATAAAAATGTATCTTACATAACTTTATGGAATTTGAGAAGCAGTAAAGACTGAAAATGCAATATGTCAATATATGAACAAGCTTAAAAAAACTGTCCAAGTGTTATAGCTCATTTTATTTGGACCATGAAATTAAGAGAAACAAAAAGAAAGAGAAGCAAATAAAAGAAAAAAAGACTATATACTTGGCTGCTCTTAAAACTAAAATTTGGAGGTGACGATTGTTTTAATCTCGCTAATTTTTCTCATTTTATATATAAACATATATATATGCACACACATATATATAAAATATATACACACACTTACATATATACACAAACACCATAATTTTAATTTGAGGCACACCAATCAGTGCATTTGAAGTGAATAAAATATTCAACTTCCGAATACACATATACATCCTTGAAATTTAGCAGGAGGCATGCAAATTAGTTCACTGTACTTTGCTTTTGAATACTTTCTATTACTATGTTGAGGAATTTCTTGGAATTGATCCTCTGGTTGTCAGTTGCCAGCATAATATTCTGCTGAAAGCCTAAAGAAATTTAGGGAGTCAAGGATGTATGTAAACAGTAAATACTTTTTAAAATAGTGAAATATTTCATGCACAAAAGATACATTTTTTGATGTATATGTGCAACTTAAAAAACAAAACAAAACAGAACAAAAGTGCTATACTTTTTAGGCTAGGAAATAACTTACTGCTTTTATTTGTGTGATGGGGAAGGAGAAAACAACTGTCATGATGATTTTAAATCATAAAATTAAAAGCACCACACTTAGCCAATTTAGAGAGAAAACTCATTTACATAAAATGTTTTCAATAGTTTATGCATCAATGTGCTTTTATATGTAAATTTTAATTGTCATCTGCAGAATCATTTGTAATGAGTAATTAATTACATATATTTTTTTATTTTATTGTCATCACAGTTAGAGATTAAAAATTCAGTTTATTTTCTCCTTTAGTCAAGAAGTAGGCTTATAAAAAAATCATGAAGTAGGCTTATAATACTCAATCTCTCTGCCAATTAACTCTCTTTCTCTCTCTGTAACAAAGATACTTTTTATTTTTGAGAGGTGTCGGGCATATTTCCTTCCAGTTTCAATCATTGCGCCTTTAAATTTGTGGCTTTGAGTGAAAAAGCACATTTATTTAGTTCATAACCGCAGGTAAATTTTGGCAAAGTAGTTCTAAGTCAACTAAATTATTTTAGGAATTAGAACTACAGAGTGTCAGTGATAGGAAAGGCATCAAACATCATCAGCACTTGCCCTCCTTTTAAATATGAAAAGCTGAGGTACAGGAAAGCCAAGATGCATAATTCCATTAGACATCACTAGTGAGCAGTCAATGACTATAAGGGTAAGGCCCTAGTGATTGTCTCATGTGCCTCCACCACCCTACCCACATATTTAATGCTTTCTAAAAAAAACCAACTAAACAACAAAGATGCTCCCTGGAGTTGGAATGCATGCACAGATTTTTAGCAGCATTAAATATACTTTTATGCCACCTGAAGTAGCTCAGGTGGCATAAAAGTATTTATGACCCAACTTCAAAACAGATATTTCCATGTGAGGTTCAAATCCATTGACTTCCAAAGTGACTACTGTTATCTAGCAACCCTACTTAAAGAATGCTTTATTTTGAATCTGTATCCTCAGAACGAACAGCTGCCAGTTACAATAATGCATGTCAGCAATAACCAAGACCTAGACTCTGTTGTCCAAAGCTGTTGATATTAATCCTTCAATTGCAAAGAGACTTTCATTTCTAATACTTTATATTAAAAAAGATTTAAGGAGACTAAGATAAAGAATAGAAAGCAGCACTTTCACTAGGATTTTAGAGATCTGACACATCTTTAAAAGATTTAATCAGTAAGTAATAGCAACTATTATTTAGCACATCCTATATGCCAAATCGTGCGCGAGGTGCTTGAGGAGCATTCGATCACTAATTCCCAACAACCATTTGTGAGGTGAGTTCGGTCATCAACTCATTTTGAAGTAGAGGAAACCGAGGCAGAGAGGGATTACGGAACCTGCCTAAATCAATAGCTAGAAAGTTGCAGATTTAGAAGGTGAACTCCAGGCTCCCTCTCGAACTCATGTTCTTAAACACACCACAGTTCTGTGTCTCAAAGGCAAATAATCTGAGGGTACTTCCAAATTACAATACAAAGAATTAGCTAGTATAGATAATATTTCTATAGAACAATTATCTGTTTTTCTTCTATGTGTATATTACCAATTAACCAGACTAAATTAATGTTTTTAAATCCTGCCGATGTGAAATTGGTACTATATTCTTCGGTTTTAATTTTGTTTTCTTCATAGAATAAGCAAGATACCAAACTGCAATTAATTTAAATCCCTGCAAAAGGGAACTGATACCTTTGCTGAGAATAGGCACTGGCATAGATAGCTCCTAACGCTAATATTATGAACAAGTTATCATGTTCTACGACTATTAATGTGGAGATAGAATCTGCATATCTATAAATGTTAATATGACAGAAAAAGGCATTTAGAAGCCCCTGATCCTTTTCATAAATTAGAATTTAGCTAACAAATCTCTTGCATCATAGATTTAATAGAATCCCTGTCATTGGTGTATCATTCTTCATTTATTTGATCATGGTGAAGGTCATGGACAATACACTAGTTGAGTTTTGTCACCGTCAATTTACCTCATGAAACCCCAACAGAATTGAATCACATATTCAAGGACTGATACAAATTATGAGATTTTGGTTCTTTGGCTGTTTCACTGTTTGTGTTTCATCAGATGAACAGGAATGGAAGCAAAATAACGATTCTTCCATTCTGCTCATCAGGTGAAGGTTTTGGTCTAGGAAGGGACTAAGGATCTCATCCCATATGGGGTAGTAGCACTCATCATGGATTCTTTCAGCAATAAATACAGGAGGTATTCACCCATAGATAGCTTTAAAATCTAAACATCTGCCTGAGTAGATGTGGGAGTCTGGTTGCCCACTGTTGGGGAGCTGGTCCTTGGATGGTGTTTGGGATTAAGGGTATGTAACTTGTTATATGACTTTGCTATTGCAGATAATCAGAGAGAAAAGTGGATGGCAAATAGTTTATCCACACTTTTTTCACTGAGGTATAGTTGATTTCCATATTATATTAATCTCAAATGTAAAACAGTGATTCAAAATTTTTATAGATAATACTCCATATAGTTATTATGAAATACTGGCTATATTCCCTGTGCTGTACAATGTATCATTGTAGCTTATTTATATTATTCCTCTTAATCCCCTACCCCTATCTTGCCCCTCTCCTCCCTTCCCTCTCCCAACTGGAAACCACTAGTTGTTCTCTTTATCTGTGAGTCTGCTTCTTTATTATATTCACTAGTTTATTTTTTAGATTCCACATATATGTGATAACATACAGCATTTGTCTTTCTCTGACTTATTTCACACAACATAATACCCTCCAGGTCCACCCATGTTGTTGCAAATGGCAAAATTTCATTCTTTTTTATGGCTGAGTAGTATTCCATTGTATTTCTGAAAATAAGTTACAAAGTAAACAACTTAAATCTATTTGTTGACCAAAATCTATTTGTTGACCACAACTGAATGATACAAGGATAGTAGTATGCATAACCCTAACAATAACTAAACATGAAGACAACATTTTCTTCTCTGAATGCTTTGTCTTTCTTATCTTACTCGCTTCTCTCAGATGGAAAAAGAGACTCAGTTATAAGTGGAACAATAAAAAAGTTAAAAACTAAACCAGGGGGTATCCATGGACATATTTAGCAAGTATCCTATTTATAATTTTGTTTCAAATGTATTATTTCCCTGTCCAAGGAAAGAACTTAGGGTCCTCTCTGAATTCAAGTTGAATCATAAGTTGAGAGAGAATGGTGGCATAAAGCATTAGAGTTTGGAATTCCCTGTTCAGAGCCCAGCAGTTCCATGCTCCCCTACACTTGCTCAGTGGTGGGCATAGCTGTTACTCAGCTTGGCAGACGGGAGATAGGCAACAGTCAAGCTGAACAGCATACTAGGGATGTGGCTGTTTTTTTGTTTTTTAAGATTTGACCTGCCCCCATCCTCCAAAAATTTATTTCAATTAGTCATTAGGCTGGTTTGAGGACACAATGTTGAAAACAAGCCCTTTTACGTTAACCTGCCTACGTAGCCTATTAAACTAGATTCTAAATGGTAATAAAATTGTTACTGCCTAACCTTGTGTGCACCCACACAAATCTGGTGACCATCCTGGCACTCTTAGGCTTATCATATGAAATTCGTTTTCTCTGGGAAAAAAAAAGCACTTAGACTTTATTATATTAAAGAAATTATTCTTATAAAATCAGTATTTAAATTAAGTTGAAAACTATTAATTTCCCAATTTTTTAAATAATAAATGTACTGGAAGATTTATATCTATAGATTATTTAGTGATGATCTGTAGAATTGAATTCGTAACTATTATTTGATCTCAAAATGCACCAAAACCTTAAACACAGCTCTATTAATATCCCAAATTCTTTTTTTTTTTTTTTTTTTTTTTTTTGCGGTACGCGGGCCTCTCACTGTTGTGGTCTCTCCCGTTGCGGAGCACAGGCTCTGGACACGCAGGCTCAGCGGCCATGGCTCACGGGCCCAGCCGCGCTGCGGCATGTGGGATCCTCCTGGACCGGGGCACGAACCCGCGTCCCCTGCATCGGCAGGCGGACTCTCAACCACTGCGCCACCAGGGAAGCCCCAATATTCCAAATTTTTTAAAATATTAAATTGTTCCACATTTTTTAGAGTAAGTATTCAAAATAACAGTAAGTCAGAAAGCTCTTAAATGGTAGGCAAGATACTCTTTGTTACCAAATTAGGATATTATCAAGAAATAGCAAGAGTTTGAAAGTTTGCTTTTTTAAAAAATATATACTATATCACACTCCCATACATACATACACAAATACATATATACAGATTAGAAGCAAAGAAATTAACATTTTAAAGTGAGATATCTATCTATACACATGCACACACATAACTATGATCCAAAATTCTTGCAGCAGTCCCAAAATGATTGCTAAATGCCACTCAAATACAAATCATGGACTCTTGTTTCTTATAATAAAGGCAAGTAACAAACCCAGTGTCATGAAACATGTTTGCCAGTACTGACCAAGACTACAAGAACCTCATATAAATGTCAGAAGGGGGCTTCCCTGGTGGCGCGGTGGTTGGGAGTCCGCCTGCCGATGCAGGGGACGGGGGTTCGTGCCCCGGTCCGGGAGGATCCCACGTGCCGCGGAGCGGCTGGGCCCGTGAGCCATGGCCGCTGGGCCTGCGCATCTGGAGCCTGTGCTCCGCAGCGGGAGAGGCCACAACGGTGAGAGGCCCGCGTACCGCAAAAAAAATAAATAAATACATGTCAGAAGGAAGAAGTAGCCAGAAGCCTATATGAGATGGTGCCCCCTTCCCACAATCCACACATATCATCTAGGGCAACAAATGGCCTGCTTCCATTGGTTTCAGCTACATGCAAGTTGGACACTGTCCCAGAGAATACACTCAGTTCTCAGCATTCAGTCATCAGCTGGGGGTATCACCTTCACATAACACAAATCACATGGTTCCACCTTAGTAATTCCAGACTCACCGATTTCATTATTTGTAACTCAGAAGAATTTGTGGACTCAGAAGAATGACATGCAATGCAGACCATCGTATTTACCTGAGAGCACTGCAATGAGCATCAAATGAAATACTGTATGGAAAGCCCAGAACACCAGTGGGAATTAGAGGTAGAGGTTGGAGCCACTTAGCCAGTGAAGGGAATCCAGCCGACCAACATCCTGGCTAGGTTAACTGAGAATCTGGACAGTTTCAATATCTGTTATGAAACTCAAGGATCTACCATATTTTACTTTTTTTAGTTTGTACAAATTCAGAGCATAAATTTATGACATTTCTAAATGAATTTGAAAATTCAACTGCACAAGAAGTTTTATTTTTAATCTCTCTTTTTAAATCTTTTACTCTTTTAATATTTCTAATTCACTGTATATCCCTCAGGACTGACCTTAAATGTCACCTCCTCCTGAAAGCCGGCCCATAAATCCAGGGTTTGTGAGTTCTTAACACCTTCTTGGATTACTCTGTGCTGACTCCAAAGATGGCGCTTACCACACTGTACTGTAATATCTTGTTTTTTCTTTCCTGTTACCCTTATTTGACTAAGAGCTCTTTAGGAAAAAGGAATGTATCTTCTTCATCCATGCAGCCCAGAAACCTGGCTCAGTGCTTGGCACAGAGTCGATGTTCAATAATGAGAGAGTGGCATGGATATATATATACTACCAAATGTAAAACAGATAGCTAGTGGGAAGCAGCGGCGTAGCACAGGGAGATCAGCTCGGTGCTTTGTGACCACCTAGAGGGGTGGGACAGGGAGGGTGGGAGGGAGGGAGATGCAAGAGGGAGGGGATATGGGAACATATGTATATGTAAAACTGATTCACTTTGTTATAAAGCAGAAACTAGCACACCATTGTAAAGCAATTATACTCCAATAAAGATGTTAAAAAAAAATAAATGTTTGGTGAACAAATAAACTGAATCCAACAGGAATCTCTTTTAAATAACAAAGAAAGAGTTTGGCTCACGGGAGCTGTTACAGAAAAGCCGGAAGGCATTCTGAAAATGCAGTGAGCTTCTTTAAGAGGAGGTAAGTTTTCTATCACTGGCAGAATTTAAGCAGGTACAAATGGCTATTTGACAAGGAAACTAAATCATTCATCAGCTGTTGACCTGGAGTGGATGAATTCTGTGATCCTCTCCAACTCTGAAATTCTGGCACTCATAATCTATATTCCATAAAAATAAAGAATAAAGCTATTATTTTAATTATCCTGCTTATTGACTGAAAATGAGTATTTGTTTTCTTATAAGCATTACAGATGCTGCATTGTGCTTATTTCTCTTTACAATAGCAGGTACAATAAGGACATTGGTGGTGTTATAAACTCTTGAGTCTCCTGAGGAACCACATGACTTCTATCAACTGTTAGCCAACTCATGATTGTAAGAAGTATCAGAATAAAAAGGATTCTTGGACATAATTGAAATGTAAAGGCATTGCTTCTGATAATACAACAAATCTTTTAGGAAATGAGATAGCTTAACCAGGAAACTCTTGGTCGAATGGAGAAAAACGGAAAAACAAAATCAAACAGCTTCAAAAATCCTTAATGTCCACAGATGCCTTATTACAAGCTACCACCTGTGGTCTCTGTTGTAGCTAGCAGGCTTCCCAATCATGTACACCACTGTTCGGGGTAACAAGCCGTTTCCTGCCAGACATATCAATTTATCATTTTAGCAAAGTCTCAAAGGGCGCCACAGATGGACATTAGGGAGAAAAGTGGTCTGCCGCCTGCATTTGGCAAATAATTTGTTCCTGAACTGCTGATCTAAATTAAAACGAGATTTAAAATGCCTGGGAGAAAGACAGGGCTGTAAACTTCATTAGTTAAAATGACATCCTCACGAATTATAAACTAAACTTAGATATTGATCTCAGTATAGTAGACTAGAATGATATGCTTTTGAAAAATGGGGGTGGGATGCTATTAGTTGATATGAATTTTATTCAAATGGCTAACTAATACCGAGGAGCAATTTTCTACTTACATTGGGGTTCTTTCCCCTCATGGACTGGGTGAGTGAGAAGCTATAGCAGAAGGTCCTTCTATTTCATCTAAAGAACTTGGGAATTTAACCTTCATAGGAAGGCAAGGCTACATACTATTACAGTAAGCTTGAGAGCAAGTCTTTCTTTCAGTGTATTAGTTAGTAAACCACCCTGATTGTTGAGAACCATGGGTACCCAACACAAGTCTATTCCCTGCTTATCATGGCTATGTGGCTGGTTTTTAGCAATTCCTGTCAGTTCAACACACTCCCAAAATATAGATGAACTTTCAAAAAATATTGGGTTAGCCAAAAAGTTCGTTTGGGACAGCTTAACGGAAAAATCTGAATGAACTCTTTGTCCAGCCCGATATTACCTGTATGTAAAATCAGCGAGTCACATTTTTCTCCTGACCGTAATACTTTCTTTTCAGCCTCTTTAAAATCTATATACAAACTTTGAAACTGTTGCCTGAATCACTGAATTAAATGTTTCCCCTGAACATGGTGGCGGTGGGGTGGGCACGGGGAGAATGAGAAGATGAATTTGTTTTCCTCGATGCTAAATGTTCCCACCATCACTTTGAATATGAAACTGAAAAGTACAGCAACAGGAAATTGAGTGCAGACATGAGCTGGGGAGGTCAGAAATAAATATGCATTTAATAAAATAACCATGTATTATTTCATCTTTATTTTAATCATTTCAATTCTGAAAACCCCTGCTCAACCAAC
This sequence comes from Globicephala melas, assembly GCF_963455315.2. NCBI lineage: Eukaryota > Metazoa > Chordata > Mammalia > Artiodactyla > Delphinidae > Globicephala > Globicephala melas. The sequence continues at coordinate 39,539,354 of NC_083329.1, read as the reverse complement.
TGGGGGAGTTGCGGAGAGGAAGAACAGCTCTTTCTTATGGTACAAGTCTAAGGGGACACCCCTGAAATGTCAGTTTATGCATTTCTCATACATTAGTGCTGTCACTAGAACCCTCTTATTACAGTCAGGTTCTTGAATCTCCCTTCAAAAACATCAACCCCCAAGTTTATGTGACATTAATGCAGCCAGTAATGAGCCCCAGGTTGGGCTGGGAAAATTGGGCTATCTCAGCACTTAAAGAATTTATTTGGTTAAGAACTAACTTAGTAGTTCTCATTTCCTATTACTCCAATCATTGGCTAAACAGCCCCAGGGGCATCATAATTGTTTTCATTGAACTGGAAAATTCCTGGTACTACCAGCTTTTGAATTGGGGCTTTCCAAGAATCAATGGGAGAAGAAAAGGTTGCTGAAACATCTTCTGCTTCGGTACTTAGGGAAAGAGAAAAGATAACAAAGGCACTGAGACCCCCAAGGTGTAAGGCTGGTAGTTTACAGTTGAGGCTTACAGCTGGCAGCATACCTTCAAAGGAAAACTATTTTTATATTTGGCTTAAAGAAGGAGACTCCCTTTGAAAAAATAGGACCTGGAGATCTGACTGAGTCTAAGAGAATACTTCCTTCTAGAAACTCTGCTAAAACCATCCAAGAGTTATTCAGGACTTCATTATTCATATTTAGATTTTCTGTCTATGTGTGACTTTTAACCATCTTTCCACTTAGTAACACAAATGTGAGAGAACAGATAATGATATATAACTGAATCTGTTTTGCTATGTTTTACTACTTCAAATAGAACAAAACCAAACGCAACCCAAAACCACCACAAAAATATTTTAGGCCAGAAAAAAGAAATTCTTTAAATCACTGTACATGAGCACATTGTAACTGGGCTATAATCTTGGATTATATTTTAAATATTTTCCTTAAAAGTTCTAATAATTAGCTATACATTCCATCACTTTTAAATCTGTTTTTTTACTAATAAATGTTTTTAACTGCCACTATGTTTTTAATGATTGATATTGACCACAAAGAGAACTACAAGTTAAGTAAACCGGTTTCCAGACTTTCCAAGGGGAGTGCATAGTAATGAAGTGAGGCAAAGTCTGAAGAGCTGATGCAGTGAGGGAGCAATTCATGTAGGTTCTAAGCTCATGGAGGACAAGCCCCTACCCTAGCCTTGAGGGATGCCCGGGGTAGAGGAAATTCCAGTGGGCATTGGCTCGGTGGAGAGGGAGGAAGTCTTTCTCGGGCAACAGGAAGAGCAGAGCAAAGTGTCAGAGGAAAAGAAAGAACTGTGCGTATTTGGGGAAATCAAGTTTATGGCAGGAATAAAAGATCTGTGGTAGCAAACAGCAAGAGAGGAGGCTAGGAAGGTAGAGAACTTCAGAACATAAAAGGCCTCAAACTAATAAAATGCTGTTCATATACCCATTTGTATTCCTCCATGTCCCATGAAGTGTGTTATTTCATCTCTTTAACTACCATATTCAAAAGACTTGAGAAGTTAATTCTAAATGTTTTATTTAGAAAAACTTTATAAAGGCTATTAACTTCCATCTCCAAGCAAGTTCTACCTGCATAGCAAATCATTTCTGTCGACCTCACTTCGACAATCTTTACATTTAAATTGTGCTATTTAATCATGTTAACAGAAAACTCAAACTACTTCTCTTTCAGTGTGGTTAGGCATAAACTCTCAATGGCAAAAGACTGAGAAAAATCTGATTTTCTCAGTAGTTTTCCAGTAGCTTAATATCTGATCTTCAAATTCAAAAAGTCATATCATTTCTCAAATATACTCAATGACTATAGGGACCACTGTAATTGCGGTACCAGCCCAACCAGAAATGCTCAATCTATCTCACAAGCAAAATGATGCTAAAGTAGTCAAGGAAATGCTCTGGGCACACTTCCACCACAACCCTCTGGGTTGGTATTAACTAGCATAAGCAGCAGCATGGTACATAAAATGGAAACGACGTGACCACATACTGTGCGACACTGGAAATGACTTCATCTCAAGAGCCTCAGTTTCCTCATCTCTCAGGTTGGAAGAAGGCATACCTATCACGGCTGTTGTGAAAATTAGAACCTCATAACTATATAATAACTTTGGCAAGCCATGGGAACTCAACGGAGATGAATATGATTAATGTATACTCATTGACTTTATCCCTACTGAGGTCCTTTAAACCTCTAGCTACTGAGAACCAATGAACTTTTTTTTTTTTTTTTTTTTTTTTTGCGGTACGCGGGCCTGTCACTGTTGTGGCCTCTCCCATTGCAGAGCACAGGCTCCGGACACGCAGGCTCAGCGGCCATGGCTCACGGGCCCAGCCGCTCCGCGGCATGTGGGATCTTCCCAGACCGGGACACGAACCTGTGTCCCCTGCATCGGCAGGCGGACTCTCAACCACTGCGCCACCAGGGAAGCCCCATGAGAACCAATGAACTTTTAAGCCACTCAGTAACCCCACTCTTCATGCTCAAACAAGACACCTCCCTAAAAGGCCCCGTCTCATCACCTGCAACGCAGTGTGTCATTTCTTGTTTTTCAGTGTGCGGCTCAGCAAGTCAGGTCCCTCCTGCGGGGGGTAGATTTGTTACCATTCATGACTAACGCACAGCATTCCATGTTTAGCCCTTGGATGACAACCCAGACCTCTAAGTCTTTTCTTTCAAGAGGCCATCACAATATCATTTCAATAGAACGGGGAATGGAAACACTTTATAATCTCTCAAAATCTCTAATCTCTCAAAAGCTCTATTTTCAAGTAAAGTTAAAACATCGATTATCTTTCCTTCTTTTCCTTTTGAACACAAAGATTTCAGCCTGCACTAATGCAGGGTAAGACCAGTTTTACCTCAAGTGAAATAAATCCTATAACTAGACATAGCCTCACTTTTTCAAGAGTTTATTCATGGTTTACTCAATGGGTCTGCAACTTGCCTATAGTACAAAGGCATCAAGTGAGATGAAGTTCCTGACTTCCACCCATAGGATCCTGGCAGGGTCTGTAAATACCTTCACTCTAGACAACATTTTTTTCCTCTAGAGAACCTGTATTTCTATGTAAGAGTTTACGTGTTCTGTTAGTGCAGCCAAGTAGAAAGAGCATAGGTTTTGGAGTCAGAAAAACATGGGTCCAATCCCAGCCCTGCTATTCACCAGTTTTGTGAACGCAGGCAAGCACTCTAAATCACTGCTTGCTCATCTGCAGAACCATCAAATCACTGTATGGATACTGCACTGGGCTATGTGGAACAGAGGTTGGCAAACTAGGGCCGGCCACCTAATTTTTTACCTCCGATGAGCTAAGAATGGTTTGTGCATTTTTAAATGGTTTAAAAAAAGAAATTTGTTTCCTTTTTAGTTATAAGTACCTCAATAATATTCCTGAGCATCTTGGCCCACAAAGCCATTTCACAGAAAACGTTTGCTGACCCTTGGTTTAGATGATTAAGTAGACTAGGAATCTTAGGTATACACTGCATGCACTTGGCACATCAAGGTGCTTCATAAACTCAGTTCTCCTTTGAGGGAGCAACTGTGGCTTTGTGCAATAAGCACTAATTTAAAATGAGTTCTTTTACAATGCTTAACAGTTTCCATCCCTCATAAACGTTGTGGTATTGGAAAATTTCTCAGCGTCTCTGGAGGATCAGTTTGCTTCTCTTCAAAATGAGAATATCAGTATTTTTCTGTGCAGGATTTTCTAAGAAAAAGTCAATTATTTCAAAACAAATAAAAGATGTCTGATATATTCAACTGTTTTACAGAAAGTAGCTCTGTAGGTTTACTAATATACAGTCATATATGTGGACATATGGAAAACTTAAGTCACCCCCTATCCCATCATCTAGAGATAATTCCTGCCCACATAAACTGGAATATTGCCTTTCATTAATTCTCACATTTTCTCTCTCTTTCTAAGACTCCTATTTTGCACCCAGACATCTTTGTGAGTAGGTGACTAAGTTATGGCCAATCGAATGTATAGGAAGCAACATATGAAATTTGTTGCAGAGAGTGGGCCCCCATCTAATTCCCTTCCTCCATCGTACTGGCTACAATGCAGAGATGAGGGATAAACTAGGTTACAACTTTGGACCACGAGAATGAAGCACACTAGGAATGTAGGGAACCCTAGAGATGGTATAGCAATGGGCTCGGAGTAACTTGGGTCTTGAAAAATGTACGGAGCCACCACACCAGCTCTGGATGGCCTTCCTACCCCCAGGCTTATTTTGCTCTTCCTTTTCGTGGTTTTATTTTTTGTTCTCCTCTTACATGCAGACATTCTCATCTTACCTCATATACACTCTCTTGGTGACTGGAGGAAGGATAGTTTGAAATAGATCAAAATGTTACCAGTGATTTTCCCTGAGTGGTGGGGTTAAAGTGGTTTTATTTTTTAATTTATGCTTTATTTTCTAAATCTTCTACAGTGAATATATAATGATGTTGCTACCAGAAAAAACATTTTTAAGCGGCACATTGCTTGAAATGTCCTGGTTTTAAGGTTAATCTATGAAAGTACCCAGGATTTTACAGGATACACATAATACCTAAAAATAAGACTTTGTTTCTCCCAAATATCCCTAAAACAGAAGAAATTGCCACACATCAGTCTTCACTAAATTCTATCAATGATGTTCATTTTGACAACCAATATACTGTTGGGAGAAGACACATTAGTCTGAAAAAAACATCATTAATGGTCTGGATGCTACAGAGGTTAGCTAATGGAATTAAGAAGAAAAGCAGAAAAAGTTAACATAGATTTAGTAATTATTCCTGGGGGTATCATGTCATGGTTGAAAGTGTTAAATGTTATTACAAACAGCTTTTTAAAGATCACTTTAACAGCAATTGGATACATGATTACACTGTGGAGATCACATTTATATTGCAACACGACTAGAAAAAATAAATAAGCCAATTTTCCTAATGTTAGTGAATGTGCACCTATGGCCTGGGATACATTTAAAGACAGAGCATTACATATGATTAATGAAAGCATAGTATCTCTAACAAATCAGAAAATTATGTGCTTTGGAAAACTGTCCGATAGCTCAAAAAGTAGTTCTAGTGAAGACGTAGCTGACCAACAGATGCAAATCATCACAATTAAGACTCACTGTCCAAGAGTGTTTGAAAATAATTAAGTATTGAGGGAGTAAAGAAGATTTAGGTAGAAGAGAGGTTATATGGCTGGAGCATGAAAATTTCCAAAAGAAAAGCTGATAAAAATCCTGAAGGAAAATATGAAAGGAGGAGAAAATCATAGCCTGACTGGGTATAAAAATCATCAAATCCATGGTAGTGAACATCCCCAGACCCCTGCTCTCCTGGGAAATCTTTTCACCCTTCCCCAGTGTGGTTACACTGTCAACATAGGTATTAAGGATTATAATAGGTATTACAGCAAGGGAAGTGAACCTGGGAAAAACTGGTTATCAACATTATGACTGTTTTACTCTAGTATCTTGAACAGCCCTTGAAAGTGTGAGAAGTTTGTATAGTCTTGTGCAACCGGCTTTCCTGGACTCGCTAAAACAAGACAAGTAAAGCTGACCTAACACATCATTTTAGTCAACATTTTTAACAAAAAATTTTCAAAACAGACTGAGAACTGGAAAGAAAAGGACAACGAACATCCACATACCTATTACGTAGATTCAGCCACTGTTATTACTTTATCTATGTTTCCATCTACGTATGTATTTATGTGTACATGTGTATGTATAAGTGTATGTTTATTTGTATGTGTGTATATAATTAGGAAATAAGTTAGACATATCACAATACTTTGCGCCTAAATACTCAAGCCTGTATCTTCTAAGAATATGTGCATTCTCTTACATAACCACATCATTGACAGCTAAGAATATTAATAATTCCCTAATATTACTATCAAACTCATATTCAAATTTTCCTGATTGTCCCTCAAATAAATTTTATAGATTTTTTCCTATAACTGGAACCAATCAGGCTTTATGCAATTTGTGGTCAGTACCTTCTAAGATAGCCCCCAATGGTTTTTGTCTCCTGGTCTTCACGTCCTTGTATATAATTCTGCCACCATAGCCTCTCAAATGTGAGCTGGACTTAATGAATCACTTCTAAGAACGAGAATGCAGAAGTGACAGGATGTCACTTTTGAGATAAAATTATGAAAGGCTATGGATTTTATCTTGGGCATTATCGGCTCTTTCTTGAATCACTCACCCTGACAGAAGCCAGCTACCGTGCTGTGAGGCAGGTCTGTGGAAAAGCCCACACAGCAAGGAGCTGAGGCCTGCTGACAGCCATGTGAGTGAGCTTGGCAATGGTTCCTCACTCCCCACCTCCACCAGATGAGCCTTCAGATGAGACTCAGGCCTAGTCAACAACTTTATGGCAACCTCATGAGAGAACTTTAGCCAGAGGCACCTAGCAAAGCTGAACCCAGATTTCACCCCGACAGAAATCATATGATAGTTTGTTGTTTTAAACCACTATATTTTGGTATAATTGTTATACTGCAACAGATAACTAACACAGATTTAATTTGGCTATTATGTCTCTTTAGTTTCTTGTAATCTTGAAGAGTCCCATGAACATTTTTTCATTACATTAATGTTTTGAAGTGACCAGGCCAGTTTTCTTAATGAATTACCGCATTGTAATTTGTCTATCTGTCTCATTGTTTCCTTGTCAGGTCATTTAATTTGTTCCCATATCTTTGTACTTCCTATAAACTGAAAATTACATTGAAAGGCTTCATTAGGTTACAGTTTAACACTGTTGACAAGAACACTTCACAGAGAATGCCATGTACTTTGCACTGCATCACATCAAGAGCCATAAGATATCAAGTTATCCCACTATCAGTGATGTTAATTTTAATACTTTATATAAAGTAGTAATCACCATTTTGCTTCTGTAAAGGCTCTTCCTCCCCTCGCCATTAGCAAGTAATTTTCTAACACAGTTTTGAATTCTGTGCCCTATCTACTCAGTAAGGCAAGGAGAACTCCATCTGTCTGGAGACGAGCCCCAGCACCAAAAACCAGCCAAATAGCTTCTTTGTCAAGAAACCAGTCAATATGTTAAAACGTTTCTGATCTTTTCATGTATGAATTATGAAATATACTTATCTGTTGAAGAATAATTCTTCCTATAATATGTGAAGGTCAACTAGAGTAAAAATTTTAGAAATCAAAGCTTCTAAACTATGTTGAAATTTGAGCCACTTTGACAACCTGCTACCATTATTCTATCTATAGATACTAAAAATGTGCATATGCAACATTTTCAGTATAAGTAAAATGAGAAGTTATCACTGAGTTTTCCAATAATTCAGATATATCTTCTCTATATGATGAAATGCAGTTGCCCACAGCCTCAGCGTCTGACATCACTGTCATTTTACAAGCTCTTATCATCACAAACAAAAAGTTTCTCAGGGATCCAGAGAAAACCTGTGATCCTTCAAGTATCCTGTTGTCTAATCAGATGTGATCATTTGATTCCAAACTTTCTTCCAGAAATTAGAAGGAAAATGGAAAAGTTCAGTGTTCAAAAAACAAGAAGTTATGAGAAGCAGTCTTATTCCATAGATGGTACTTTTCCAGCTAGAAAGTAAATAATACGGCAGTGAAAAATAAAGTAATATATTTTAAAAAATATATAACTACTTATGCAGAATCATCGTGGCCTTCCTTTATGTCTTAATATGGGGTCTTCAATTTTAGTTCTCTAGGAATATTAGTCACTGCAGTTCAGTGATGAAATGCATACAGACCCATGTGTTAATAAGCCCAAGACGAAATTTAGTGAATCATTACCTCTAGCAATTAAGAGTATCAAAAACATAGTATTATCTTTTCTCCACTAAAGGATCCTCAAATAAGACAATCACGTTTCACAGAACAACTCCAGGTCCAAAAGCTTAAGCAAGTTATTACTGATATTTAGCTCTGATTAATGTTTATGAAAGTCAGATGTTATATTCAACTTAACTCTCTTTATGAATGAAATTTAGCCAAAAATACTGCAGGAATAAATGATATTTAATCTTGCAAGGATTTTTCATAATTTTTGTGTTATTTATTTGAGAATCTTGTCAGTTGGTGAGTACGTATGGAAATAGTTCTACAGAATCAAGGAAATTAAATAATTAGGGCAAAAATCTGAATGCTGAGATAATCAACGAATAGGATTTTGTTTTTCTTTGCCTTGAATATTTTAGAAAATTCTGCTTTATTGATGTAGCCTTAATGTTTATAAATAAGTTAAAATAATTCATCAGTCATCACTAAAAAAACTAATTATTTCCCTTAGTGTTAATGGACTGTACCATATAGATGCTGTCTCTCAAACACCACTGTTGTGGTTTATTTTCTCCTCAGGGGAAGCTAAACTTGTTACTGCAAGTTTGTTCAATTAATCTTTTCTTGCAAGCAATAGAAAGAATGGAATTCTTTTTCATCCTATCCATTTTAGTATGTTTTAATAAGATGAAAGTGACTTCATAAATACCCCAATTTCTTTTTGATGATTAGTAACAGGTGGAGAGTGTTAAAGAACACCTTCCTTTCTTCCTCTTTGTTCTTTTCCTGGGAAGCAAGGACCCTGGCTCTCTTGGTTCCATTTTTCTAGAAGGAATCCCTTTCCCAGTGACACGGAAGCCACTCATGGACATTTATTTTATGTAGCAATCACCGTTTTCCAAATGAGAAAGGCCTGGGAGTTCATCCAGCTGATATGAACATTTAATGGGTCTTGGTTTTAAGTCATTTTTGAAGGCCTAGGTACAAAGAAAACTACTAAAATTGAAAGTTTTTGCTGTGAGCTGAACCTTCATCAGCACTTCTACAAACGCCTGCAGAACTAGCTGCATTTAATTGAAAGACTCTTGGTTCCCAGAGGGAACAGTTCAATGAATCTTCTTCTTTTGCCACATATTTTATTAAAACAGAATCTTAAGAATTTACACATGGGGTAGGGGCCAGGGGATATTATATTGGTTTATTATAGGAAGCTATTACTCTCTTTTGTTGGAATTTTTAAAAGCTGCATTTAGAGTGGTGTGCTACGGGACTATCTTCATACTTGGCCTAAATTGTTCCATCTTACCTACAACATCACAGATGTTAAATGCATCACCACGGGCTAATCCATGGTGTCTATTGCATTTTCTCCAACTGTTAGCTTGGTAAACTCATCCAAGAAAGAGATGATGAGATGGAGAATTCATGATTGCTCCTAAAAACACAGCTTTCCCTCATTACCCACCCTTTACTACATTTCTAGAATTGTACCCTTGAAAGGGCATCTGTTTTCAAGTTTACTATCTTGAGTTCATGGAAACCACCCGCTTCTTTCCTCTCTTATTTCTCATTCTTCATCCAAATGCTGGGAAATCACAAATGAGGGTCAGACTTGGGGATTTCAATCTTGAGATTTCAAAAATGGGACAGTTTTGAGCCTTGATGATGGATCATCCCCTCCTTTGTCTCCTGTTTTCTCCATACTTCAACCCTTCCTACACACTCCTTCTAGACTAATTTTAAGAATGCATAGCTAAAACCCTGACACCCGCTCAAAAACTTTTAATCTTTTCCTATCACCTACCAAATTAAGATCAGATGACTCACTTTGAAATTTCCAGGGAGAAACATTAGAGTAGGAATTTGGCGGGCTGGAGGTGGGGAGAAATGGGTCAGGCAGCCATTGCAGACAAGGGAGAAGGGCAGAGCAGACCACAGGCTGACGCTCTAAAGACATCATCAACTGTCTCAATTTTTCCAATTCTGTTCTTCTACTTAGGCTGTCCCTTTTTCTGAAATGCTCTTATCTCAGTTCCTCAGTGAAAATTCAATGTTAAATTCCATCTTGGTTTTCTTGTCTGGATAGAACAAAACTGTATTTTTTTCTTAATGCATTTGTTTTAAAATGTTTAAAGTCTTTTTGGTCTTGCCTTATTACTCCTCTGATTATCAAAGACTGAACAACAGAGAGGGGGAGAGAGCATGGCAGAAACTGAATACGACAAAAATCATGCAGGTGTAACTCGATTTACAAAATCTAAAACCACCTAGTTGGTCTGTGTTTACTTTGCCTCATTAATTTCTATGCCATACAAAAAATGTGGGTCTATGTCCCCCACTCACACCTAGCTATTTACAACATTAATAACCGAGATCATGGCTATAGCAACCTATGCTTAAAAATCAAAGTCAGCCATCTTTTGTGGGTTGGAGTGAAAAGGAAAGACTGAAAACCATTAATGAGGAAAATTTATGTTACTATACAGTATAGATTAAAGTTCCCAAGACTTGAGAAAAAATCTTCTTTCCAAACTAAAACTGCAACTCAAATAATTCCAAATGTTGAAACACCTTGACATTCACAATCATGTTACACACGAATGCACTGATATGAACATTGACTTATATATTTGATTTAAGCTATGCCTATATCCACAAAAGACAGGGAACAATTTAAAATCTCAAAACACAAATAAAACTAGAGAAAGAAAATCTAAAATATCAAAATCAAATTTTTCAGGGGGGAAAAAATGCAAACAGGACTTCTGGCATTAAATTTACTCTAATTGAACATTAGATTTAGAACTTAATTTCTCTCAACCAAGGAAATAATGGAAAGGTAGTTCTCAATATCTGAATAAAGTATTCATGTTCACCTGGAGACATGACAAATGCTGACACTGTACTGAATCTTCTAGGGAATTTATCACATGGATAAAAAAATTCTGGATAATATAACCAACAATTTCTCTGAATGCAATCCTTATAAAAATTAGAGAAGGGATATTTAAAGCATTTTAACATTTCTATGGAATGCTAACATAGTCCAAACATGCTGTAACTATTTCAAGACAGAATTTAGAACACAAAGAATAACCAACACTGAGCCCTAACCCGTCTCTCGCCAACAAAATGTTTCAGGAAACATTCAACAGTTTCTAGATAAAGTAAATTCATGGATGGATTCTATAACATGTGTCAGAAGTGCCAAGAACTGATACTGTAGAGAGATACACTCAAATTTTATATATTGGATATGAAGACAGGAGAAAGAACCTTCTACTGAGAAAATCTGGAAGCCTCATGGCTTATGTTAAAACTAGCTGGGCTTCCTTGGTGGCACAGTAGTTAAGAATATGCCTGCCAATGCAGGGGACATAGGTTCAAGCCCTTGTCCGGGAAGATCCCACATGCCGCGGAGCAACTAAGCCCATGCACCACAACTACTGAGCCTGCTCTCTAGAGTCCTTGAGCCAAAACTACTGAGCCCGTGTGCCACAACTACTGAAGCCCGTGCACCACAACAAGAGAAGCCACCGCAATGAGACGCCTGTGCACCACAACGAAGAGTAGTCCCACTCTCTGCAACCAGAGAAAAGCCTGCGTGCAGCAACAAAGACCCAATGTGGCCAAAAATAAAATAAAATAAAATATATAAATTTATTAAAAAACTAGATGTCTGGGTTTGAAATTAGCTACTTGTTCAAGGTTATCATTTTGTATTCGAAGGTGATTCCATTGATGTTAGTTTCAGCCTGCATATTATACAGAAGAAATGGATAGAATTTATTGTTTAATAAATTCCCAATTCTTTTCTATAAGCATGGATCTATCCACCAGAAAACTACTATCTGTTCAAAAGTTTCCAAATCTTGAAAAAGAATATTAACCTAAAAGTGCAGTGAAAGACATAAGCCCACTTTTATCTGAAATACACTACAAAGCTATAGAAAACTGAAAAAAAATTTTCTTCCCCATAACAATCGCCCTCTTAATAACTTTACTAAGAGTGAAAAATACATTTCATCTTTCAGTGAGGCTTTGGTACTAGCCTTTCTCCTTAAGATAACATATTTTACTTTCATATGCTAGTACTAGAAAGGATATTTCTAATAAAGTCTAGAGTTTTTGTCATTTTATCTGGTTTTAATTTAAAAGACTGGTTCTCAATGTTTTTGATCTCAAGCCCCCTTTACAACTTTTAAAAATTACTAAAGACTCCAAAGAATTTTTGTTTGTATGGGTTATAACTATATTTACCATAATAGATCATAAAATCTTTTTAAAAATTCTAACACAAAAATATATCAGCATATATTCCATTAGCTATTTTTGCCTCTGGAAAACCCCACTGTACCCTTGTGAGAGAATGAGAATGAAAAAAGTAAATAACACCTTGGTATAATTAGGAAAATAGGGTTTTTAAAAAATTATTTAATTTATTCATTTCTGGCTGTGCTGTGTGTTCGTGGCTGTGGTCTGACTGTCTCTAGCTGCGGCAAGCGGGGGCTACTCTCCTCTGCAGTGCACGGGCTTCTCATTGCAGTGGTTTCTCTTGTTGTGTACCACGGGCTCTAGGCGTATGGGCTTCACGGGCTCTAGAGCGCAGGCACAGTAGTTGTGGCGCACGGGCTTAGTCGCTCCGCAGCATGTGGGATCTTCCTAGACCAGGGCTCAAACCTGTGTCCCCTGCATTGACAGGCAGATTCCCAACCACTGCGCCACCAGGGAAGCCCAGGAAAATACTTTTAGGAAACCAGTTTTGACCTCATGGATCCCCCTAGAGTGTCGGGGATACCCATAGCATACTTTGAGAACCACCAGTTAAGAAGGACCATCAGTAGCAAAGGAAAAATCAACTACAAGCAAAGTAAACATGGGACCAAAAAATGGTCTACAATCCAGGCATGCACGCATGCCTTAAAGTCGTCCTCTGGGGAGGGTACACTAGCTTGATGGACAGCACCAGAGAAGACACGAGAGGCCGGCTACACTGGAATGACTCACAATCATCAGCCCCCAAAATCTTTTCTATATTTTGATTCTAGACCTAGGAAAACTTCAGTCTAATCTAGTTTAGTTTGTCCTCTAAAGCTAGACCAGGAGAAACTGGTAGCACCCAGGGAACCCAGGGACGGGTTTTTTGTGCAAGATAGTAGAGTCATTCCATCTGCAATCACTGATTTCATTATGATCCTTACATTGCAGGTCTTCTTGCAAAAACTGTGCAACAATCGATGGGGCTGATGAAAGGAATATTACTAATTCTATTTATTTTAATTTCACCTTCCAAAAATTTTATTTTCTGTATGCTTTAGTTCAGAAGTACCTGTATTTCATTTATAAAGGGATGTATACTATGTGTGTGTGTGTGTGTGCGTGTGCGTGCGTGTGTGTGTATGGCAGTATGCTAAAAAATGTTAAGATATGCACTCAAAATGATTTGGAGACTGATATTCTAGTTTATTAAAATGTTTTAGCCAAATACAATTTTTTTTTTTTTTGGTACATGGGCCTCTCACTGTTGTGGCCCTAGCCAAATAAAATTTGAAAAAAATTTAAATATGAAATGTTGGCAAGGATCTGGAATACACCTTCTTATTGTTGGTGGGAGTATAAATTGACTCAACCAGTTTAGAGAATTGTATGGCACTATCTGTAAAAGTTAAATATATGCCTTCTCTATGGCTCAGAAATTTTATCCCAAGGAATACACTCATGACAAATGAAGGCACTTACTCACCAAAAGACACTTTTGGTGTCTTTGGTCAAGAAATCTTTCAGAAAAAAAAAGAAAGCTTCCAGTAGCTTTATTTACAAAAGTTCAAAACTGGAAAGAACTCAAATGACCATTGTCATTAAAATGGACAAATTGTGGCATATTTATACAGAGCAATAAAAATGGAATGAACTACTGATATACACAACAGAAGAGATGGCTCTCTCAGACATAATGTTAAGCAAAAAAAGCCAGCCACAGAAGAGTACGTACTATATGATTCCAATAAAAAGGTGAAAGACAGGCAAAACTAATCAATGATGGTCGAGCTCAGAATGGTCATCTTTGACAGAGGAGATTAACTGGGAAGTGGCACAGAAGAGCCTTTCAAGGACCTGAAGGGCTTCCCTAGTGGCCCAGTGGTTGAGAGTCCGCCTGCAGATGCAGGGGACACAGGTTCGTGCCCCGGTCCGGGAAGATCCCTCATGCCGCGGAGCGGCTGGGCCCGTGAGCCATGGCCGTTGAGCCTGTGCGTCCGGAGCCTGTGCTCCGCAATGGGAGAGGCCACAACAGTGAGAGGCCCACATACCAAGGACCTGAAAACATACTGTAACTTGATCTTGGTTACATGGGCATATAAATAGATAAGCATGCACTGATTTATACTCTTAAGATTTGTGCACATTATAGTACATATGGTATACTGCAATAAAAAATGCTTTTTAAATGTTATACCCAAATTAGGAAGTGTCTAACTTAATTTCTTCTCCTATCAAAATAGAGGATCTGTGAAAACCTTCTTTATGCATCTGAAAACCCAACATGAAAAGAACGTTTAAGACCAACCCACAAGCTTTCCTTTTTAAAGCTGCATATCAGTCTCACTCCTCTCCAGGATCTTTTCCTGACACTAACCATTCTCCACTGTCCTAGGACAGTATGATTAGCACGTGCTCGGAATTCACAGCAAGCGCACGTAAGTAGGTTGAAGTTGTGTTACCTCCATTCTAAGTCTCTTTCTTATTACATCTACCCTATCCCCTGGTCTCGCAGAACCAGGAGTCCTTTTTTTTTCTCTCTCTCTTAAGTTTATTTATTTATTTGTTTTTATTTTTGGCTGCATTGGGTCTTCATTGCTGCACGTGGGCTTTCTCTAGTTGTGGCGAGCGGGGGCGACTCTTCGTTGCCGTGCGCGGGTTTCTCATTGTAGTGGCTTCTCTTGTTGCAGAGCACTGGCTCTAGGCACTCAGGCTTCAGTAGTTGTGGCATGCGGGCTCTAGAGCGCAGGCTCAGTAGTTGTGGCGCATGGGCTTAGTTGCTCCGTGGCATGTGGGATCTTCCTTGACCAGGACTCAAATCTGTGTCCCCTGCATTGGCAGGCGGATTCTTAACCACTGCACCACCAGGGAAGCTCAGAACTAAGAGTCCTTTAATCTCAAGTAGAGAAGTCAATGGTTGACAGCATATGACGGCAAAGAAGAGTATGGAAAGATTTAATATTAAATAACATGAAAAGATGTAACGTTACATTAACAACATTAAAAACTGTGTACACATCATGAGCACAGTTAGGTAAAACTTTCAGATGAGTAGAAAATTATAACTAAAATCCTCAAATGCTGACAGCAGGTATCTTTTTGGAAAGTAACAATTTTCTCTTATTTTTTAGAATTTTTATAAAATATGCTTTATTTTATTAATGTATAACAGTTAAAATGAAATAATTTAGAAAAGCTATATTTTTAAAAGGTATTTGAAATCCATATAAAGCTATCTCCTATGCCTCAATTTTCATGATTATGATGCCTTTAATTCTCAGTGCTTATGAATTTAATTCTCAATTTCAGCTCTCCCCAAGTTATGGCTTTTTCCTGGTGTATCAAAATCTTCAGCTAAAATGATATTCCAATGTGGTTCATTCACTGATTCTGTCCTAAGCACAAGACCTTCAGTTTCACATAAACTCCAGATCTGTCCCTGTGTGCTGGGATTACTGACTTATTTCCCTGGTTTGCATTCAGCTCCTTCATCAACATCCCATTTCAACCTCAGGCCCACTTACTCCCCTAGACCATACTGTTTTTTCTGTCATCCCAAAACACTACCTGTTTACTATATTGCACTCAACTTCAACTAATTCTGGAGAGACCAAATTAATGGGTGTTGATGGCAGCAACAGACGAGCCAGGCGACACCAGGACAGGGATACAGGCAGGTTGGTGAAACAGGGATACAGGCAGGTTGGTGAAACAAGATGACAAAGCTAGTATTGAAGGGACTTATGGATGCTGGGATTTCCACAGAGTAAACACCTAGAGCTTGAATAAGTGAGATCAAACATGTGGCTCAGACAAAAAGATCAGAAAAATAATGTCAGCCACAGAGTCCTGAAGTACTCCAGGTCTAACTCTATAGTATATTTGTTAATTCTAAAATCTGCTTTGAATAATTCTGTCTAAATTTGAGCCTAAGAACCTTAAGTATGAATAAAGTCTGCCACTTTTCAGAAAAGGAAGAGTAAGATGTCCTAGTTCTTAAGTCCACTACATTTGGAGTGGGCCAGGGTCTTTCCAAAGGGTCCTTATATGTCCAAAGGAGGAAATTAAGTTTTCATCTTAGGTTAGGGCATTAATCTAAAAATAAAAAGGCATTTTCACTTTATTTCTTTATTGACAATTTATAAAATTTTCTGAAAGGAATCCTCTGTTTACTTGGAAGAGAGAAAAGTATGCAAAAATATAATCAGGTTTTTGTTAAGTTTATATCAAAAAAAAACTATTTAAAGAAGTTAATCATGTACTTTGAGATGCCAGAGCAATTTAACCAGAGCTATGAGGAATAATTATTAGTGGGAGAAGCTTCAAGATGCTGGAAGAGTAAGACGTGGAGATCACCTTCCTCCCCACAAACACATCAGAAGTACATCCACATGTGGAACAACTCCTACAGAACACCTACTGAACGCTGGCAGAAGACCTCAGACCTCCCAAAAGGCAAGAAAACTCCCCACGTACCTGGGTAGGGCAAAAGAAAAAAAGAAAAAACAGAGACAAAAGAATAGGGACGGGACCTGTACCAGTGGGAGGGAGCTGTGAAGGAGGAAAGGGTTCCACACACTAGAAGCCCCTTCGCGGGCAGAGACTGTGGGTGGCAGAGCAGGGGAGCTTCGGAGCCACGGAGGAGAGCACAGCCATAGGGGTACGGGGGGCAAAGCGGAGTGATTCCCGCACAGAGCATCGGTGCCGACCACCACTCAGCGGCCCGAGAGGCTTGTCTGCTCCCCTGCCAGGGTGGGCGGGGCTGGGAGCTGAGGCTCGGGCTTCAGGCGGATCCCAGGGAGAGGACGGCGCTTGGGTACGTGAACAGACCTAAAGGGGGCTAACGCGCCACAGCTAGCCGGGAGGGAGTCCGGGGAAGAAGTCCGGAGCTGCCAAAGAGGCAAGAGACTTTTTCTTGCCTCTTTGTTTCCTGGTGCGCGAGGAGAGGGGATTAAGAGCGCTGCTTAAAGGAGCTCCAGAGACAGGCGTGAGCCGCGTCTATCAGCACGGTCCCCAGATACGGGCATGAGATGCTAAGGCTGCTGCCACAGCCACCAAGAAGCTTGTGTGCGAGCTATCCACACAGGTCACTCTCCACACTTCCCCTCCCGGGAGCCTGTGCAGCCCGTCACTGCCAGGGTCCCGGGATCTGGGGACAACTTCCCCGGGAGAATGCACGGCGCACCTCAGGCTGGTGCGACGTCAAGCGGGCCTCTGCCACCACAGGCTCACCCCGCATCCATACCCCTCCCTCCCCCCGGCCTCAGTGAGCCAGAGCCCCCAGATCAGCTGCTCCTTTAACCCCTGTCCCATCCTGATTGCCACAGCAATCAGAGAAGAAGAAGAAACAAATGGAATCCAAATTGGAAAAGAAGAAGTAAAGCTGTCACTGTTTTCAGATGACATGATACTATACATAAACAATCCTAAAGATGCTACTAGAAAACTATTAGAGCTAATCAATGAATTTGGTAAAGTAGCAGGATACAAAATTAATGAACAGAAATCTCTTGCATTCTTATACACTAATGATGAAAAATCTGAAAGTGAAATTAAGAAAACACTTCCATTTACCACTGCAATGAAAAGAATAAAATATCTAGGAATAAACCTACCTAAAGAGACAAAAGACCTGTATGCAGAAAATTGTAAGACACTGATGAAAGAAATTAAAGATGATACAAATAGATGGAGAGATATACCATGTTCTTGGATTGAAAGAATCAACACTCTGAAAATGACTCTACTACCCAAAGCAATCTACAGATTCAATGCAATCCCTATCAAACTACCACTGGCATTTTTCACAGAACTAGGACAAAAAAATTCAAAATTTGTATGGAAACACAAAAGACCCTGACTAGCCAAAGCAATCTTAAGAAAAACGGAGCTGGAGGAATCAGGCTCCCTGACTTCAGACTATACTACAAAGCTACAGTCATCAAGACAGTATGGTACTGGCACAAAAACAGAAATATAGATCAATGGAACAGGATAGAAAGCCCAGAGATAAACCCACACACATATGGTCACCTTACCTTTGATAAAGGAGGCAAGAATATACAATGGAGAAAAGACAGCCTCTTCAATAAGTGGTGCTGGGAAAACTGGACAGGTACATGTAAAAGAATGAAATTAGAACACTCCCTAACACCATACACAAAAACTCAAAATGGATTAAAGACCTAAATGTAAGCCCAGACACCATCAAACTCTTAGAGGAAAACATAGGCAGAACACTCTATGACATAAATCACAGCAAGATCCTTTTTGACCCACCTCCTAGAGAAATGGAAATAAAAACAAACAAATGGGACCTAATGAAACTTAAAAGCTTTTGCACAGCAAAGTAAACCATATGCAAGACGAAAAGACAGCTCTCAGAATAGAAGAAAATATTTGCAAATGAAGCAACTGACAAAGGATTAATCTCCAAAACATACAAGCAACTCATGCAGCTCAATATCAAAAAAACAAACAACCCAATCTAAAAGAGGGCAGAAGATCTAAACAGACATTTCTACAAAGAAGATATACAGATTGCCAACAAACACATGAAAGAATGCTCAACATCATTAATCAGAGAAATGCAAATCAAAACTACAATGAGATATCATCTCACACTGGTCAAAATGGCCATCATCAAAAAATCTACAAACAATAAATGCTGGAGAGGGTGTGGAGAAAAGGGAACCCTGTTGCACTGTTGGTAGGAATGTAAATTGATACAGCCACTATGGAGAACAGTATGGAGCTTCCTTAAAAAACTAAAAATACAACTACCATACGACACAGCAATTCCACTACTGTGCATATACTGAGAAAACCATAATTCAAAAAAGAGTCATGTACCACAATGTTCATTGCAGCTCTATTTTCAATAGCCAGGACATGGAAGCAACCTAAGTGTCCATCGACTGTAGAATGGATAAAGAAGATGTGGCACATCACTCGCCATAAAAGGGAATGAAACTGAGTTATTTGTAGTGAGGCGAATGGACCTAGAGACTGTCATACAGAGTGAAGTAAGTCAGAAAGAGAAAAACAAATACTGTATGCTAATACTTATATATGGAATCTAAAAAAAAATAAAATGGTCAGAAGAACCTAGGGGCAAGACGGGAATAAAGATGCAGACCTACTAAAGAATGGACTTGAGGATATGGGGAGGGGGAAGGGTAAGCTGGGACAAAATGAGAAACTGGCATGGACATATATACACTACCAAATGTAAAATAGATAGCTAGTGAGAAGCAGCCGTATAGCACAGGGAGATCAGCTTGGTGCTTTGTGACCACCTAGAGGGGTGGGATAGGGAGGGTGGGAGGGAGGGAGATGCAGGAGCTAAGAGATATGGGGACATATGTATATGTATAACTGATTCACTTTGTTATAAAGCAGAAACTAACATACTACTGTAAAGCAATTATACTCTAATAAAGATGTTAAAAAAAGAATATTAGTGATAGAAAAATTCTCTTTTCTAAAAAGCTTGTTTTTTTTTTACTCAAACAGGATCTCTCGTCTTATTAGAGAGCTTCAAATTGAAGTAAAAATAGTTTAGTGCTAGAGAGCCTAATTAACTAGCCATTAGAATTCTGAGAATCAGAGTTTAAGTCATCAAGAGTGACGACTGAGGGCTTCCCTGGTGGCGCAGTGGTTGAGAGTCCGCCTGCCGATGCAGGGGACACGGGTTCGTGCCCTGGTCCGGGAAGATCCCTAAATGCCGCAGAGCAGCTAGGCCCATGAGCCATGGCCGCTGAGCCTGCGCTCTCCAACAGGAGAGGCCACAACAGTGAGAGGCCCGAGTACCGCCAAAAAAAAAAAAAAACAAGAGTGAAGACTGAGTGAACTGTCATTAGGGAGACAATACATCCTTAAACTAAACCTCACTTGGGCTAATTCTATACATCCAATATAGAATTCTTCATTTTGCCAGGTGGCCCTATCATTACTACTAAATACTTAGCACACTCTTCACCTTTTGTATTAAGTGTCTAAAAGTACTTAAAATATGAATTTAATATTTTTAACATAGCAGAATATATTGATTTTAATCCACCCTTTTGATCACATGTTGTTTGTACCAAAACTTTACCCGTAAGAAGCTACTGACTGCTTCTACATCTGAATGCATTTATTTATTGAGGGAAAAAGATGAGGAGGAGGAGGAGAGGAAGAATAGGAGAAAGGTGGGAAGCAAAGAAGAAAGGGAAGAGGAAGAAAAGGAAGGAGGAAGGGAAGGAGGAAGGAAGGTTGGCTTAACGCCATTTAGAATAATATTCACTAACTTTACTAAAAGACCAGTCAATAACTTCTTGCTGGTTAGGGTTCAGCTACTTTGCAGACTTATCTTTTGGATAGTCTTATAGTATCTTTTCAGATTTTTATCCAGGCGATATTGGAACATAGATTAACAATAACAACAAAAATCTCTCATTCCCTGTAACTCCCCTGTCTCTAACACCAGGACATAATTTCAGCAAACAATGCTACTTCTAAGTATACAGAGTTCAGAGTGCATATGAGCCAAAGAGAGATGAAATTTGTAAGAATTCAGAATTCTCTGCAACTAAAGTCCTTGAAGTTTAATATGTTCCTTGTATTGCCTTAAATCTTGGCCTTGTCTGTGTTAAATTTACTCATGGATTTAATTTCTTTCAAAAAATAAAACAAACAAAACCATCCTCTGAGGCAACTTTAATTTATCTGTTTGCACAACAGACCAGAGGACTTAAGGAGTTTTTTTCCAAACATGGAATGCAATGTTTACCCATTGGACCCCGTCCAGTCAACTGAGAAAACAGAATTTCTTCAAAAGTACTGAATAATTTTAAACCCTATGTATTTATAGAATAACTGAAGTTACACTGCTTAATTGGAATCCTAGGCTGACATAAATATTCTATCATTTGTTGTATACATACAAATTTTAAAATACTATGCTTATCAGGAGATTTCAAAGAAAAAATATCCTCTCCCCTCTGGTTTTAAATAACTCTTCAAAACCTCACAATTGATTCTTCCTTGGTGGTGCAGTGGTTGAGAATCTGTCTGCTAATTCAGGGGACACGGGTTCGAGTCCTGGTCTGGGAAGATCCCACATGCCGCAGAGCAACTAGGCCCGTGAGCCACAACTACTGAGCCTGCGCGTCTGGAGCCTGTGCTCCACAACAAGAGGGGCCGCGATAGTGAGAGACCCGCGCACCGGGATGAAGAGTGGCCCCCACTTGCCACAACTAGAGAAAGCCCTCGCACAGAAACGAAGACCCAACACAGCCCTAAATAAATAAATTAATTAGTTAAGAAAGAAAAGTAAATCCTATTAAAAAAAAAACCTCACGATTCCTTTCATATATGGATAGATGATTACACACAAATTAATGTTAGAAAGTTTTTTCAATGGTTGAAATGCATCAAGAAATGAATTTCCAAATAAATTTTGTCATTATTTATCCTTGTGACTTTTTTTAATATGTTCACCAATTGGCACTTTTCTTCTATATATAAAAAAATAATAAATACTCATCTATTGATCTCCTGACATTATCCATTTTCAGGAAGTTGGCCTGATGTGATCAAGAGAACAAGGACTTTGGGACCGGGTCTGGTTTTGAATCCAGCTGTGTGATGCTGGGAAAGCTTGTCATTTTCATAACTCCAGTTGCCTCCTCAATAAAGTGGGAATAACGCCAACTCCCTCAAAGAATCCCGTCAAAGGTACGTGAGATAATGTGTATAAAGTAGCAGGTGCGGGCTGTTTTGTTCTTGTTTCCTCCCTTGTCTCCTTCACTGCTCTGAAAACTCTGTGGGGGAGTGATCAGAACCCAGCCCGTCTTTCTGTTACCAGACACCATGCCAGCTGCTGCCTCTCATGGCTTCCTATTCCAGTGCACTTTCCCTACACCCGAGGCAAAGCAGAAAAGCAGGACTGTCTGGTTTGGAGATACCCTTTCTGCTTAACAGCCAGATTCTAAGCTTAAGAGGTCACCTCGGTAAAGTCATATTGGTAAATAAATTGTGAATAACTTTATTCCAAGCCAAAAAAAAAACCACACACACACACACCCCCTAGAAACAGAAACTATGAGTCATATTTCTCCTTATTCAGGCTTTTTCTAAACAAACTGATGTACTCTCCTCTTCCCAGGACAGATAAAACGTACAAGCTGAGACACGTACTTTGTCTAAATCACCCGGATGTTTACTTTGTCCCTCAACAGAGTTTCCTCATCCACACTCCAGATTCTCAGATGTCTCTCCAGCTGTGGGGAAGTAGATTTCTACATCTAGTGGAGAAATCTAGGTTGCTGGGATCCAAGGAGCTCCCCGTTCTTAGTTTCCCTAAAAGCTCATGGATTCCTTCTGAACTTGTTCATTACAGAACAATTCTCCTGATGGAAAACAACTCCGTCCCAGATGCACCAATCATTGGCATACAAAACATTTTAAAAAGATAGGACAGTAAGCAGGCTCAGCATGAAATATACAGAAATGAAATAAGCCTCTAATATAGTGTTGTAAATCAACTATACTTCAATAAAAAATACAGAAGCCTCACTACAGAAATGATTTATAAGGATCAAAACTACAGCAATAAAATGAAGGAATATTAAACTGCTTTATCACACGGCTTTAGTTTTTTAAACCCCAGTGTTGAGAAACTATCCTAGGAACATGATGGAGGAAAGTCAGCCTACAATCCCCAAAGGGACACATCCTTTCAAGCTTAGCCTCAGGACGAGCAGCATAATGAATCAATGTACTAAGTCCCTTAGTTGGGGCCTTGTCTTCCTCAGAGCCAAACAGTACTTGTCTGTATAAGACTCATTACTTGACTTAAATGGACAATTTTAGCCACAAATACCATAAATCAGATGTCTTATTAATCATTTGCAAGAATTAGAAGGAATTCACACATGTGGAGGTGAGTATGCCTATATGTAAACATTGTAGATGAATAATTTTAATCACCATATCATTATGCAAATATCAGATTACATGCTCTTTTTAAAAAGGATCAATATGGAGACACTTGTGCAAATGCTAGATGACAACATGAAATTAATGGCCACTTTTACATTTATCTGCTCCTGTGTCACCTTTAATGAGAATGGATCTGCTACCATGAAATGGGCTGTAAGCAGGCCAACTTGAAAATGGTGTGAGAAAGTACCTCTTTATTTGTCACATCATTTGCCATCAAAACTATGCCAGCTTTGCAGAGCTTAATTCTAATGCGGGTTTCACAATCTTCTAGAAAAGCTCTATTAAAGCTCAAAGCTTAAGAGCTTAAAAGGTCTGTCACTTATCCTTTGAAAAATTTTTAAAAAGGTCCAAAATCCCTAAAACTATTTTCACATGCACCTTCTTTTGCCATCTCTCCCCGTAAAATCTAGGGAAAGTGGGATCGTGATTTTGCTTTTCCACAAATGTGATCTCAACAAGTTGATTAGACTATATTGTTGTCCCTTACATAATTTGTGCCCAAAAAGTAGCATCATGATTTCTTCAGACTAAAGTGTACCAAAGATACTCCATCAATAAACATCCAAATAGTGCAATTCCTTAAAGAAGTTCACAAAACTCAGCTTAACTAAGCAAGGACAGGTCCCGCCTAAAGACCACCATCTGTGCTTGAAGAGCTCCAGGCAGGAGGGTAGAAAGGAGCTTCAAGCCACAAACACTTTCCTCTGATGCCAAAAGACAGTGACCCTTAGTTCTTGGTTATTTAATATCCATGTTAGTAATAATGGTGCCTTCTGACATACAGGTGGTGGATTTCCAAATATCACTGAGCCTAAGCAATTCTAAGACATCATCACTTTTATTCATCATCATTTAAAGTGACAGCTCTTATGCTATTACAGAGTATTTATTTCTAAGAACATACCCTCAGGGGTGGGAGGAAGGAAAAAATTACTGAGGTTTGGGGAAAGGGCAATATTAGAGAAGAAATTACAGTAAATGGGAAGAAACCCAGATACACCAAGGACAAAGTCAGTGGAACTTTATTTAACTCTTAGGCCTCAGTTTTCTCATCTGTAAAATGTAAATGTTAGTACTTACTTTAAAGATTTTTCTTGAGGATTAAATAAGTTAATACATCTAAAGTGTTTTGAACATTGCTTAGCACACACTCAGTAACTGCTCATATTATCGTATTTTGTTTATTCCTAATTATAATCCTTCATTGTGGGAGGGTACCCTATTTTTGGTTGTAGAAACTGAGAGTCTGTTTAAAGAAACTCGCCTAAGATTACATACCTATAAGATGCTGAATCCAAAATTTAAACAAATACTCTTTTCATAACAAGTCACACAAACATTTAAAATATTTGAAATATATTTTCTACCTTCATCTTATATCCTAGATCAGTGATTCCCAAGAGCGGTCCCCAGACCGAAAGCATGAGCATCACCTGAGAACTTGTTAAAAATGTAAATTTGCAGACCCCACCCCACATCTGTCATTCAAAACTGACATTACAAGGGCAGCTGTAAGCAGTTACTTTCTCTTCCTATGGACAATATAGCAATCTTAGCAGGAGTATTAAAACATATCCTAGAGGAATTGTGAAACACCGGAACATGTGTTTAGTCAAGATCGTGTTGAGTTATACGCTGGAGGTTCTGAACAAAAGACAGTTGAATTTCAGCTTTACCTGAGGGCAGAGAGCTGGATCAGTATATAGTTGACCCTGGAACAGCAGGGATTTGATCTGCATGGGTCCACTTTCATGAAAATGTTTTCCATAGTAAACACTAGCGTGCCTCATGATCCACGGCTGGTTGAATCTGAGGATGTGGAATGGCAGATACGGAGGAACCATGGATACAGAGGGCTGACTACAAGTTATATTCGCATTTTTGAGTGCATGGGGGTTGGTGCCCCTAACCTCCACATTGTTCAAGGGTTAACTGTACTACCAATTGTCCATGTGCCTTTGGGCAACTCCCACAACCAATCTAGGCCTCGGCTCTCTCATTAGTGAAATGAGCAACCTCTCATATCCCTTACAAGTTTGTATTCTACTCAAAGAACTCTAAATCTCTCCCTGTGTTTTTATAAATATGATAAACAATAAAAATCTGAGAAACAAGGTGACCTGTTGGATTGAGTTATAAGGAAATGAAATTTGGGGGGTTTTTAAACTGGATCAGAGAAGGAAAAACTTGCAAGGCATTTAAAAATGTCATTACCCCAGGCCGAAAGTAAAAATATAGAGTACAGAAAAAAGCCTATATAATATCAAACTAATAATCTAAGTATGTTACCTTTGTGGAGAGGCAAAAAGAAAATACCACTAACCCACCCTCATGTTAAGTTCACTACAGTGAGGAGCTTCATTAGAAGCTGTGAATGAACTGTGAACTTGAGTCCAGGTATGGGAGAATACTCAGACTGGGAATTCAGCAGCCTGAGTTCTAAGTTCTGTTTCTAACTGAATGTGAACTTATTTTGGCCTCTGAGACTCAATTCCTTCACCTATAAAATGCGCACAGAGATGAAACTATATCTTGTCTTAGATTTTTCTAAAACTGAAGTTTAATCATTATTGACGTATCAGACCAGACATGAAGATGCATCATTATGTAGGCTAGGCCGCTGCTAGTGACAGGTGTGGTCAAAACTACCAGATGAGAGAAATGTAAAGCAATTAAAGAGACATTTCAGGAAGGTTGGTCTGGGATATAGACTGAAGTCATAGAGTCAACTCCAAATGAAATTATCCACATAGTGAAGGTCATTCTGATATCCAAAGGATAGCATGAAGTTTCTAGAACAAAGTCATATTGCTTTTTTTTAAAGGAATCACTTACTTTTCTAATATGCATATGTAAGTAACATTTAATTATATGTTAGATGTATAAACAAGTATTATTGTTTTAGAGAATAAGGGGAGATAACAAACTAGATTTGGACTTACTCCCTAGGAATGAACATACGGAATAAGGAACCTTTACACAGCATCAAAATGTATACCAGGGCTCTCAATGAGAAAACTGGGGCAGAAGGATTAATCAACAGAGTAGTTCTATGATTTGCCAAAGGCCCACTCCTCATCTGGACACCTTGTATGTGGTTGCTGCTACGGCCCTCATAGGGAGCCATTAGCTTTGGGCTTTGTTATAAATTAGCTTCCAGGGATCTGATCAGAGATCCCTGAAGAAGATCCACTCTTCTGCCCAAAGAGGGCCAAAACCACACGACTGCTAGTTTTAACACTGAAAACTGGGCTTCCCTGGTGGCGCAGTGGTTGACAGTCTGCCTGCGATGCAGGGGACACGGGTTCATGCCCCGGTCCGGGAAGATCCCACATGCCGTGGTGCGGTTGGGCCCGTGAGCCATGGCCGCTGGGCCTGTGCGTCCGGAGCCTGTGCTCCGCAACGGGAGAGGCCACAACAGTGAGAGGCCCGCGTACCACAAAAACAGAAGAAAACAAAAACAAATAAAAACCCAAAACTGAAAACTACCTTAATGGTTGGAGAGTCAGCTGAGAATCAAATAGGTAAAGAACTTCAAAATCCCTAAACTTTAAAATGCTATTTATTGAAAATACAACATGAAACTTGGTGGCTAATACTATTAATTTCTCTTTCAACCTAAGGAAGGTAAATCAGAAATCTGTAATTGTTTGAGACCAGATTCTTTTTTCTGCCATAATGGCACACCATTTCCAGAGTGCTACACCATAGATCACCCTAGAAAATGCATCCATTCAAAGGGAGAGGAGTCTCTTAGGAGGATCTCCATTGCGAGGGAACACAGCATATAAGGAAATGAAGGCTCACCAGGGGACTAGAGTAAAGAGGGAATGAGAAGACAAGGAAGGAGAAGATGGAGAGTGAGATGAACCTAGGGAGGTCAGCAGTAGCCAGAGGAAGCAGGGCTTTGACGACAGTGCCAAAGACGTACTTTATCTTAGGAGTGAGTAGTAGTCATGGAAAGGTTTTATGCAGAATGATGATGCGAGCATATCTGCCTTACCAAAAGATTCCTTAGTGGATCAAGAAAAGGTTTTTTTGTGGGTCGACAGGCTTGATTGAGTAGCTTAAATTCCAAACAGTCCCTGCTGTGTCTCTGATTTGTCAGGGAGGCATTAAGATAAATAGAGGTTCAGCAGCATCATAGTTCGGGGCCAACAGAAAACCCAGTTCCTTCAAGCATATCCCAGTGGTCACACAACTGCATTCTAATGCTCCTCCGGCTATAGATGTCTGTGCCAACAGTAGCACAGAGAATATGCTCAGAAAAAAAGCAACACAAATTAACTCTGGCAGTTAACTCTAGCAGTTATTTTTCAGAATCCATCTGCAAAACAACAGCATTTTTCAGTAGCCAAAGAAGATAGAAAATGCATCTCACAAAATCGCTACTGGACCTATAGCAATCGTACCTTGCTTAGCAGCACTGCCCCTTGAATATTTTTTGGTTTTGCTATGCTTGCATAGGAACATGTGTTTACATCAGGGAATGTGAAATTTAAGCACAAAAGAGAAACAACTAAATAGGATTAAAGACCAGAATCACGGTCTGATGTGGCGTTTAATAGCAAAGAGGAGGCCAGACCACATGACTGGTGGTTACAAAATGAGTAAACACACTGGAATGAAAAAAACCGACTTTGATGAGAAAAATCCTTGCATTTTGTCTGTGCATTTACATGTCTGATGTGTCCCCTCCTTTTCTCACCCTCCAAATTTACTGCTTATTTAGAAAAGTGAAGTGTGGTATGGGGAGATGAGCAGTGATACAGAATCACTCCTCTTTTAGCCTGTCCCTGCCCTTGAAAGTCCTCCATTAGGAAGGCATTCCAATGTACCAGAGACCCTCACTGTGAAGAATTCTGATGATTTCTAATACCATCTGCTAGAGTTTTAATTTTTCTGATTGTGTCACATTGCTTAAATCCTTAACAAACTATGAAGAATATGTATCTATAGTAGAAAAATTCAGATGAAAGTTTTTAGCAAGCATATTAGAGAAAAACACCCCGCCACGCGCATACACACAAGCGCACGTGCACACACACAGGCTGCTACAGAGGATTTAAGTATTAAGTCTATGTTTTTATGATAAAGTAAGTCTTTCTAAACATGAAACCATAAAGTAAAAAGTTGGCTGACTTAACTATATAAACTTTTAAAGCTTTTACGTAATGTAAGAGTGGGAAGCAGAATTTTAAAATCAACAATAAACAGGGAAATAAAAAATTCTGAAGTTATGGTAGAAAAGTTTAATTTTGGTCATCTTAGTTTTTGACAAGATCTACATTTCCTTGGGGAATATTATGTCATTCCAACAGCCTTGCAAAATAAATGGCAGAAAGTATTAACCTGGGAAAGTGAAGGAGGAATGATTACTCACTCTTAGTTTCACAAGTATAATAGCACAGGGCCCAAGATTAGAAGATCACTAGACTTGGTTTCATACTATGCCACCAGTGTCTTGAAATTTTTCACAATTTTTGCAAAAGGAGTCCTGAATTTTATTTTCCAGTGGGCACTTCAAATTACGTACTCATCCCACACTTACTGTCCTGTAAATTGCCTGTCTACAAAGTGGTAAGCTGTGTGCCAAAGAAGAATACCAAGATGCTTAAGAAATAGCTCTAGTCCCGAAAAGTCTGTAGTTTAAAAGTAGAGATAAGTTTAGCAGTGAGATTATAATAAAGTAGAAAATAACACACATGGTAGAAATGAAGCTCCAGAGAAGAGAGAGATTGCTTCCCAGTAGAACCATCAGTATCTGTGGAAAGGGCAGCTTTTAGTTGAATATAAAAAGAAGAGAGAGACTTAAACATTGACAGTGGGGGAAAAGGCAACAGAGGCAGTGTGCTATATAAAAGCACAAGGTCTGCTTGGGCACATGGAATCATTTGGTTTGCCTGGGGTGAGAAGAAATCTGGCTGAAAAAGCAGGCAGCCATTGGCTGTGGGAGGACCTTGAATACCCAGCTAATGATGCTGTAACTAATTCAACAGGAACTATGAGCATTGTAGAAAGAGAACCAGCTGGTCACAGTAATAATTTAGGAAGATTAAAGCTGGCCCCAGGCAACAGTGGTCATTTGTCACCTTTCTGGACTCCCAGCCCACTACTATATACACAAATGATGTGGACCTGATGTTTTACAGAGTGGCCAGATGAAGAGTGACATCAAAGTCAGTGCCTGTCTCTTTTAGTAAATCAGTTAAACTCCACTTGCTCTAAGCTGACCAACAAGAAATGTTTACGCAATCTAAGAGAACCAACTTTTATTGTTTAAGGTTTGAATTGTCAAAATAGATGATAAATTTGGGCATCTCTGAGAATACAAAAATAAAAGTATATCCAGGATCAATTACACACACACACACACAGAGACATCTACAATTTCCTGAAATTGTGCCTCTAATAAAGAGTTTTTGTTGGAGCCATGAAAGACAGCATTGGCACTCATTCCGTTTCCTTATGAAAACTAACTTATGGAAGCTGAAACCAGCACCATAAATACCCAGCTCTTAGGTATGTAAGACAAATAGTTAACTCTGTCCCACAGACAAGCATTTCACTGATTACCAATTGGGATCTTTCTCTGTCAGGGCTGCATCACAAGAAATCAGTAACTTGTACTTTAATAAAGGCTTAAAAATGAACATTCACTCTTATCTCTGTCTCCATTCACATACACACATCTATGTATCAGCACACATATCAACATATATATACATATATAACATACACAGATGGCACCTGAATAATTTAATTTCCTCGCAAACTATACTAATCTTCAAACAGAAGAAATTCACATTTCCACTTGTTTCATTCAATCACCTTTAGTAAAAAAACCAACACCTTAACAATAGAGTAATTTTTTTAATAGGTCTCACCTGATGTCATATTTGAATTTTTATTGTCCTTTTACCAGGAATAAAGAAAAAATTATGTGGAAATAAAAAATGTAATCAGAAACAATAAGTTAACCAAAAGAAATACCCAAGTAAGGAACAGCAAAATTGCCTTTAAGAAAATTCAAGAGATATCCATTAAGATTTTTCTATCACTGACACAAAATATGATTTTTTGACTCCATTTAAACAATTTCTTCACCAAAAATATAAAATAAAAAGGCCAGTTTTAACATTCTAGCTCTCAAAAATGAACTCTTAATTGGTGTTGCACTCCCATTTAGCTCACATACTCTGTACATCACTATTTAGTGATGGTTCTGTTCCAAAAGAAAAATTATACAAAATAACTTTTTCAAAAAAAGTCAAAGTTGTCAATATTCTTTTTAATGATAATATATACTCTTTAAAATAAAATAAGCCTAGAGACAAATGAATTTCAGTGACTATCAGTATATTCCTAAGAAACGAAAGCTGGCGTTTTTTTCCAATTCTTATGGTATACTGAGTTATTATCATAATATATAATATCAGGAAAAGAAAAGCTTTTGATACCTCAGAACTGCAACATAAAATGAATTTAATTTGGGAAATTAAATTCAGGATTAAAGGATAATAAACTTCTTCTTGGAACTTTCATCTTAGTCATCTGATCTTTAATATAGAACCTCACACAGAGATGATTCAGTCTTATACTGTGGGTTGCTTTAGAATAGGTAAATATATTAATTGATCAACAGTTAGAGATGGACTCAATATCCTTTTTGTTGTCATTGTTCCTGCAAATGCTCACTTGCTTCTCTCCTCTATGCTGCTCTCCTCTATGAGAGGATGTTGGATGAAACTCTGAAGTTCTGACTTAACCACCTATCATGAAATTTGGCAGCAGAAATAGAAAGAAGCCAGTGCAAAGTCTTGTACTTCCACAAATTTGTAGGCTAATAAGACTGAGATAAAGGCAAAAAGTGTTTCCCGGGCTGCGTTTCAGAGGAAGGTTGAAAAGACAATAAAACACTCTCAGGAGAAAAGAAAGCATCCTACCTTCTTAAAAATTCCATATACTCGGTATGCTTGATGAGTCCTGTCCTCATCATTATTGTTTGAAAACATTGTCGATCAATGGCCCAGAGTTTCACATTTACAAGAGCTGCAGAAAAAGAAAAAAAAAAAAATAGGAAAAAAAATTAAAGAATTTCAACAGTGAATTATAATGTGCAAAAGCAAGGAGTTATTCAGTGGAATAAAAGTGATTAACCTTGGTTTAAAGCTAATATCATAATGCTATCCTATTTAGTTAAGAAGTATTCTTGCAGACAAAATGTAGTTCATAATTTTCAATACTAGCATTAATGTCTATAAGGAAGATTCCTGTTGCTCTTAGGTCCTTAAGGGATGAGACCGTCTAAGAACACATTGAAAGTATTTAGTAATTTCAAGACTATATACAAAGGAAATCGGATGACGAATAAGAGACGTTCACAAGAAATAACACTCCCTGGTAAGTAACCAGAATGGGGTTAATGACTCACATGATCGATCATATTTTAATTTTTAAAAATATAGATGAAAATTTAGTTTTCAGGTTTAGGGGTTAACTTAATAGAATAGAAATGATAATTACAATTAAATTGTAACCTGTGCCCAAAGTTACCCTATGAAGTTATCAATAAATTAGCTATGTTTGTTTAATTTTAATTTCTCTCACATACCACTGTCTTTGACAATGAATAATTAAGTATTGAAACTGAATACCACAGAAGAGATCACTATTCGATCTATTAAGCACATGACTAAAGGACAAGTTTTAGAAAGACAGATGTTATAGCGTAAGAGAACAAAATATTAAGATAAACTAGGGTTTTAAAAGAGTACACTAAAAATGTTGGTAATGGAATCTGTGTGGTGGGTATTCAAGAAGCATGTTTTACTATGCTCTCTATTTGTATGTTTGCAAATTTTCATAATAGAAATATTTTAAGTTAGCACATGAGCTACAAAAAGACAATTCATATATACTACCCATGGAGTATGGGGTAGAGAAGGGCTGTGCAGGGGTTTGAGCAGGACCAGTGAATGGGGCTGAGGTATAGTCTAGTGATCCAAACACAAAAATGGACGAATGCAGTTCTCTCTTCTTCGGTTCTCAGACTAAGCCCAGTGAATGCAATAGATCAAGATTTGGGCATAAGAGAGAGGAGAAAATGCCCGAGTAATCAGGCCATGTATGTGCCTTGCAGGAGGATGCTAGAAGTAATCCACAGAGGAACAGATGAAAAAGATGACAAAAGGAATATTGCACTCTAGAGCAAACCTTTATCTTTGAACTTTACCTAATTTTTCCTTGCAAAATTGTTTGAAGCTAAAAAAGAAAACATGACTTCTCCCTTGGCCAGCTCTTTACTGGAGAACAAAGATGGTCAGTTAGCAGAAAAAGAACAAAGCAGCAAGGACCGGCGTGTGCATGGCTCCATTCCAAATAGCCTTCAAAAATCAACCTTCAGCAGAAAACAATGCTCATCTCACAGGTATTCTCCAGTCACATTCTAGTTCCTCTGTTGAATCCAGGCTGCTTTCCAGGACACCTGTTTACTTGAGACGAACCATAGAACTGGATGATATAGCCACGAAGGACTGAGAAAATCAGGACAAGATTTATAAGAAGTAGACCCTTAAAAATGAAACGGGACTTCCCTGATGGTGCAGTGGTTAAGAATCCGCCTGCCAATGCAGGGGACACGGGTTCAATCCCTGGTGCGGGAAGATCCCACATGCCATGTAGAAACTAAGCCTGTGTGCCACAACTACTGAGCCTGTGCTCTAGAGCCTGTGAGCTACAACTACTGAGCCCACATGCCACAACTACTGAAGCCTGTGCGCCTAGAGCCCGTGCTCCACAACAAGAGAAGCCATAACAATGAGAAGCCACCACAATGAGAAGCCTGTGCACCGCAACGAAGAGTAGCCCCCGCTCGCTGCAACTAGAGAAAGCCGCAACAAAGACCCAATGCAGCCAAAAATAAATAAATAAAATAAATAAATTTATTTTAAAAAAGTGATAGGAGTTGAACGAGGAGAGAGACACAAAGGGTAGTCAAGTGGGGAAAGTATATAAACAAGAGCACAGCTGGAAGTGAGTTTGGGCTGTGGGAGTCCAGTCAGGGATAAAACAGACTGCAGTGGTTGAGATTTCTATAAGGTTGCTACACAATTTGAGAGTAGGTTGATGCAGGGCCCTGGAAGCCAGGCAAGGCATAGGAAGCAAGGATTAATTTGATGAACAACAGAAAGCTACCAGAGATCTTAAAAAGACAAAACAAAACAAAGAACCACAATTTTAAAGGATATAACATGGGGATATCAAAAAAAATTAAATGCTTACTAGAAAAAAAAGTATTTTCTATATTCATCATTTTTAATGGTTCCCAGGTGTTTCCAGTATAGACACTCCTCCTTCCAAAGGACCAATTAGGATATGCCAACAAATTTTATTTTAAAAATAGCAACAATAGTTGTATTATACATATTTTTTAAATGCACAAAGGCATGATTAAAAGCATAATGTCAAGGTGAAATAAAGCATATATACATTTTAAGGTTTTGCCCCGCAGAAAGACATCACAGTGCATACTCCTGGTAACAGTATATAAAAGCTTCTATTACAATCTCAAAAATCGAAAGATATCATAGTGATAGCTGAGAAAGACTAATCTAGGAGGGACACACTGGATTCAGAAACACCGGAGTCAAGCAGAACACAGACCAACACTGGCGCTATCAAAGTAACACTTTTTGTACAAACCATAGGGCACAGTAGTTAATATGATAAAAGCTCAGTGTGAGGAAAACTGTTCCGATACACTGTGCGCACAGGTTCAGACAAGGAGTAAGGAGTGCCAGGCAGAGGCCACAGTAATTCAGGAGTGAAGTGAGGAGGGTCTTAGTGAATAAGGCAACAATGGGAGTAACAGCAGAGGCCTGGCAGGTGTGTGTGTGTGTGTGTGTGTGTGTGTGTGTGTGTGTGTGCGCACTAAGTTACCTGCAGCACTATTAGTCTGAGCTCACACTTGAAGGCCAGGCTCCATCCCTTGTCTCTC
Source organism: Globicephala melas (assembly GCF_963455315.2). NCBI lineage: Eukaryota > Metazoa > Chordata > Mammalia > Artiodactyla > Delphinidae > Globicephala > Globicephala melas. The sequence continues at coordinate 39,505,285 of NC_083329.1, read as the reverse complement.
CTGATAAACCACCTTTTTGTCTTACAACTATAGCTTTTTCTGTGTCATTTACTGGCATTTTGCACATGTTACCAACACGGTCAATTATCTCTATGTCTATATTACATTACCTCAAATAAGTTTGTACTACATTCCCTCTGAGAAAAGTCCCTGTCTTGTTTCCTCTAACTTCCCCCAACTCAAGAAACTTGCTTTTTATTTGATAAACACTGGGTATAATTGTTAATTAATGTAATTTGTGTACATGAAGTTCACCTGCAGAAAATATATATGCCTAGTCAGACTCTAGGGTTACATTAAAATGTCTAAACGGAATTTATTAGCTATCATAATTCATGTGTAGAAAAACGATCTCTGAAATTAAGTTCACAGAATTCAGTATTTTTGTTTTATCTTGATTTCAATAGCCCATGTAAATGGAATGTCTGAGTAAAACTGTGTTCGATATTTTGCATGATAATCAATATGGCTTAATGAAACTTCAAGTTTGTCCATGACCTTGGGCAAGGTGCCAACACCTTTTCTGTATGCTGCCAATATGCATATTAGTCAAGTCAGCATTTTACAGGTGGGCAAGCATGACTAATAATCACCTTGTAATGTTGTCACAAGTATGGTTATATTGGAGTCGTGATTAACATCTTGCTTCTTAAACAGCCTGCTAGAGTATATGTCTGTTGCTTCCATAACTTAGAGAACATTCAAAAAAATCCATTTACCTTTGATATTAAGTGGTATATTAATCTCTGTAGGGGATAAGCACTTCACAAATAAAATTCCTGTGATTTTCACAATGATTACTGTTGTTGAACACGTAAGTCTGAAGAGTGTAAAGCAGAAAAAGGGTTGGGAAGGGATTTTCCTTTTTGTTCAAGTATGTATCTAAAATTCGCTATTGGAAACATTTATCATTTTTTCAGGTTAAGGCCAGATTGAACTCTGTGGAAAAGATACAAGTTACCATTACTCTGGGATCTCTAAGTGTATGAGTACGTTAAGAATACCTTCACTGTAGGCAAAAGTTGACCTTCATTTAGGGGACACCAAGATTATAGAAGAATGAGCCATAAAATGGTGCTAGACTATGAAACCACAAATCTGGGTTTGGCTTAAATTCTCCTACTGGGGAATTCATCTGCTGCCCAATTTGAATTTTGGAAGAATACCGAGAAAGCATATGTAGGTATAGAGCACTTATAGACTCAAGTAAGTATTCTGCCCATATTTATTTTACTCCAATCTAGTTGACACTGTTGCTATATATAAGGGACAGAAAACAAGGTGATGATTCTTGCCCTCAAGAAACTTGCAACCCAGTACAGAGGCCGACAAACTATCGTCCTTGCCAAATCTGACCTGTGGTCAGTTGCTTTCCTCACTTAGCAAATTCCAAGGATTTTAGGATCTCTGTGCCAGAAAAGAGATGAAGACCAATACACACTTCTTATTCTCCCTCCTCCTTCCCACCACGCACACACGTAGAAAAGGCCGCTTGAGGACATAATCAGGAAGAGGGTCCTCACCAAGAACTCCACCATACTGGCACCCTGATGCTGAACCTTAAGCCTCCAACACTCTGAGAAATAAATGTTCGTTGTTTAAGCCAACCAGTCTATGGTATTTGTTACAGGAATTTGAATGGAGACACCTGGGATCCATGGAGCCCCAAGCAGTCTGTGGATGAAACACAAAGGATTTGTGAATGTGAGGTGGGACATCTTTATTTTCACTACCCTGTTACTGAAATTTAGCATTTCTTCCATACGTATAGGCAACAACCCACAGTAAGTGGTTCGTCAGCAATAGAAACCATGGCTATTTTTATATCATCCTACATTTGCTGCAGATATCTTAAATATCATTTACCTTCATCATTATTTTGAACTTATGGTAGTTACTAGAGCTCTAGATCTCATGTTTAATGTGTTATTTTATCACAATTATTAAATGTTTTATCATTGTATCTCAATATAAATGGTTCTTTGTAATCCTGTGTATTTTTTATGCTTTTATAAACATTCTTAGATGAATCCATACGCTTCAGAGTAACAAACAGGTCCACGGCGTCCTTAAGATTAAGAGCCCCTGCTCTAAGTATCCTGGAGAAAGGATTACCTCAGGGAAGGAGACAGGAAGAGTGGTAAGGGAAGAGGTAATACTTTAGCTGGTCTGCATCCATAGGGACATAAAAATTACTAAGTAATTATGGTTTACTTATTAACAAACAGCCACTTCCCTAAGTTCCCTGACTATTCCCAGCCCTCTGCCCAGGACTCCCAAGGATTTCCTCAGCTCAGCAAATAAAGGGTTAACACTGAGCCCCGCATATCAATATTCATATAATTTCTTGGCATGCTTCTCTTGTGCCTGGGATGGCACAAAGTAGAGCTCATCAGGTATTTTCTAAATTGCATTTTGTGTGTATGTCAAACATTCTGTCCAAATAAAATCTCTATTCTTGTACTTCATTGGAAAAATTACTCTAGACCTTCATAATCTCTATTAGAAAAGGATGAGTTTTCAATTTGAGCTTTTCCAAGTGTCTTTCCCTAGCAGCAAAACACTGAGTTTTCTGACAAGGATTCCAGAGTGACCTATTCTTCCCCAAGTCGGCCCGTTTTCCAGGGAACATTCTCAGATAGTAGGTAGGTCTCATCTCACAGCTTCTGCTGATCTAATCTGTGTGTGAATGAGCTAGAAGCTTTGGACGGCTTGATGTGGGTGGAAGAACAAGACAGGTGTCATTAGCTTGTTCTCCTACTTCACCTCCAACATTAAAAGAGCTCCAACTCATACCATAAGGTACTTTACTATATGCTCCAGGAACTCCAGAAACTTTATTTTTACACCCCACCTCACCCCCCATTTTCTTGAAGCTTGAATCATCTGTGATAACTCAGATACTTAGTGCTACAGAATCGGCTTACAAAAGACGTTTAGGGGGTCCATGAAGCCCACAATTGCTTCCCATCATTATTAAGGCATATGTTTGCCTAAAGCCAAATTCCAACTGCTGGAATGTTGAGACAAATGCTTCATAATTAGAAAAGGCCATTTGCTGTTTACAGTGCATCCGGAGAGCATCGATATCTCCACTGTGCAGACTGCGTCACTGTTAGTATGGGGGTTATATTTTAAACTTTCTTGCCTAGAAAAGTTCTCTCTTTAATGATATATATTCTATGAAGATGGTAGATTGTCAAGGTGGACATTGCAGGACTTCGCTGGTGGAGCAGTGGTTGAGAATCTGCCTGCCAACGCAGGGGACATGGGTTTGATCCCTGGTCCGGGAAGATCCCACAGGCCGCAGAGCAACTAAGCTCGTGTACCACAACTACTGAGCCCGTGTGCCTAGAGCCCATGCTCCACAACAAGAGAAGCCACCGCAATGAGAAACCCGCACACCGCAACGAAGAGTAGCCCTTGCTTGCCGCAACTAGAGAAAGCCCGTGTGAAGCAACGGAGACCCAACGCAGCCAAAAATAAAGATAAAATAAAGTTGGACATTGCAGATATGAATAATCATTATTATAAGCTTAACAGTAGAAAAATCACTTATCAGTATTGTCATGATGTGCATGTATTTAAAAGGAGTTGGTACAGTGGGCTGCCCTTTAAGGAAGCCAAAAGGATTGATAGTTTCTCTAAATTCTGCTCAACTTCATACTTTGAACAATGTAACTGGTAAGACCAAGTGCTAGCTTTCTGAAGATATTAAAACATTAACATGATGATTTTAAAATTTAAATTCACTCTCAAATGTTAAAAATACTGAAAGGGCCAAATAGGTGGTAATTTATTTTTGTACAGGTACACAAGTAACAACGAGCATTATTTTGGTACCATTATTCAACATTTACTATACAACATAAGAACTTTGTCTGTTATATCTATTTATCCTATAATAATCCTACGAGATATTCTTGTCCCCTTCCTATAAATATGGAAACTCAGTCTCAGAGAAGCTAAGTTGCTGCCCAGGTCACACATATAATAATTCTAAGATTCAGCTTCATTCTGACTCCAAAGCCTGGTTCTTTTTCTCTTGCATGCTTCTGAAATTGGGCTAAGGATATCTGCTTTCCTCACCCTCTTTCTCTGACCCACTTCACCACCCTACTCATCATCACTGAATATCACAGGAGCAAAAGGAATAGGAATGTGACTTCCACAACGGAGGTGGTGAAGATTTCTTGAAATTAAAACAGAAGCTTGGGCTGCAAGTTTTACCTAAGGTTTAAAAGCCATGGGAGACTTCAAAAGTATTTTGTACCTGAGGCAGGTTCCTCGTGACCATCTTCTACCCCACCTCTCCCTCTCCTGGCTCTCAGCACCATGGCATGCCTAGCACACCCCTCTTCCTAACCTCCAGAGTTACCAGGAGCTACCTTCTGTCTTTAGTGGCCTTCAGTGACAAAGCTCAAGAAGCATTGTGCTTCATTCTACAGGCTCCAGTTTTAATGCAGGGGGAGTCCCAGTGGTGTCAAAAAGTCATCTTTAAAAGTTATAGTCATGTGAGCCATCCTGAGGCCAGCCGACAGCAGCCACCAAGGGCAGCAGAGACAAATATATGTGAGGGCCAAGTGTACCAGAGCAAACTCCACTCATGCAGAACTCTAACCACATCTCCCTTCTTGCTGGCCAAAGCCCATAAACACCCAAAACTAAGTGCTAATTAGTAACAGGGACTGGGGATGCAAAACCTGGCCATGGAAGCAGGGACTTCCCAGGTGTCAGTCTTTCTCCTGGCACTCCTTGTTAACAATAAAGTGTGCTGTTGTAAACACCTATTAAACCAAAGTGCAATTATTTAGAAACCTGTAGACACCTAGTTCTATGTAAATCTGGTAGTGGGGGCTGGTGGTTGGAGGGAGGGGTATAAAAATGAATAGAGAGAGATAAAGAAGCAAAGGAATCAACCTCAGGTCATCTGAAACAACCCTGACATGAAGGAAAATGTCAAGTATATCAGGAAAAAGAGCAGGAAGAAAGGGGGAATGAGCCTCTAGGAAGTAAGTGGCTTTCTCTCTAACTTAGATACAAATTAGGGACCAAGAGTGAAAGAAGGAGCCAAAAGACCCCCAGATAACAGTCGTGAAGACCGAAGTGCTCTGAGTTGTCTAGTGAAGAAAAGATTACATAATCACTTTGAGCTACTGACAGAGAAACACAGTTAAGAAAGTGATAAACTACTCCAATCAGTCCTACAAGACTGATCTTCCTAAAGTACTATTCTAATCCTGTTACTCTACCCACAAAATATTCAGTGGCTCCCTACTGCCAATAAATAAAGCAACACCTCTCCATCCTTGCATTTAATCCATATTCAGTTTAAAGTACCTTTCAAAATTCATCTCTCACAATCCTCTACACAGACCTTTTATTTTATCAAATGATTCTACTGTCAGGTTTCTAAATCCACACTTCCGTTCTCTGCCTTCAGGTCTTTGCTCCAATTATTTTCTTCTACTCATGACAATCCTAGTAGCCCTTCAAGACCCAGGGGCTTCCCTGGTGGCACAGTGGTTGAGAGTCCGCCTGCCGATGCAGTGGACACGGGTTCGTGCCCTGGTCCAGGAAGATCCCACATGCTGTGGAGCGGCTGGGCCCGTGAGCCATGGCCGCTGAGCCTGCGCGTCCGGAGCCTGTGCTCTGCAACGGGAGAGGCCAAAGACCCAGTTTAAAAGCCACTCTCTCCATGAAGACTTTCCCGTTCACCCCAGCTAGAATTTCTCTATTTTTTTCCTACAACCTTCTGATTTTGCCTCCTTTGTGGTTTTTTATCACTCTGACTTGCTTTGTAGTTATTCATGTACCTCAATCATATCAGTACCATACATGGTCCACTATGAGTACTGTGATACCTCACAGGATTCAACAATGTTTTAGGGTAAATAAGTGACTAGGTTACAAGGGGAAAACAATCTGCGAAAAAGAAGAAACAGGATATTCACTCTGGATAAGAGAAAGCGAAAACTCAGTAACTGTCCTAAAAGATTTGATGGCTTTATTAGACTTTAATTCAATGAAACTGTTTATAGTAGCATTAAGGGCTAGCCTGAAATCAAAAGTTGGGAGACATTACAAACATTCTTCAGACATTTGAGAACTTACTACGTGCCCAGAACTGTATTAGGCACTGGTGATACAAAGATAAATAACATACATACCTTGTTCTCAAGTACCTCCTTGCTGCTGAACGCTAACTTTCCTTACTTTTCCTGTTTACATATTCACTTCTTTATTATACCACCTTATGCTAATTAGTCTTAATTATTCCACCTCAAGCAAAATTTGAATCAATCCACTCCATAATGTTTCTGGTGGATTAAGAAGTAATTCCTTCCTACTTGTCAAGGACAGAACTAAGCCAGTAATTAGAACTGACAGGATTGGTGATTAAGACTGATGTAAAGACAAAAGGAATGCAGCAATGGCTAAATCTTGTCCTAAGAAACTTCCCATCACAGGAAATGCTCCAGTAGACCACCTAGTAAAATAGTGGAGAAAGACTTCCTATATCAGATGGAAAATTGAATTGGATCACCTCAAAGGAGTAACTGAACCACAAGATTTTATACTAGGTAAGAGATCAATGCAGAGAGAAGTGAGTCATAGATCTACATGAATGAATACATAATGATAGTTATTTTGAGGTAACATACTCCTGTAAGGGGCATTGTACACAGGATGATGGTTTCGTTACAGGCCTATGTGAGAGTCAAATGTCTAGAAAAAAGGTGATGTCATTTGTTAATGTTAAGGAAAAGGCATCTCAGTCAATGCTTTATGCACAAATTGAAAGGCTCAGGAATACAAAAGACATAAAGGCATGAGACAGCATGCTACAGCATGAAAGCCAGTGATCTGGCCTGTGTATCTTCCCTGTAACCACACAGGAGCTGTGTGGCCTTGGGCAAGTAATTTAAGCTTTCATCAGTCTATTTTAGGAAACCGAGATAATAAAGTATGCCTCATGAAATTCTTCTCAGATACAAATGAAATGACTCATCGTAAATATTCAGCATGATACCTGGCATCTCAAATCTTCTTCACTCAAGGATGTCCTTTAATGATGTTTCCACCTTATAAACACAGAGAAAACAAACACTAACCTGTGGGCTAACGGCAATGAATTGAGTTAAAAAAAATACCCAACCAACCAAACAAAAAACCCAAAAGTTTACAGCAGTCATGAGGTTGGTTCACTACCTCAGAATAATAAAACAGAACATTACTTGGTGAATTGCATACAGGTTTAGGAAGGCTTAAAGGTTAAGAGGAAAATTAAGATAATGACTCAGCGTGTCTTAATATGATAACAAAGATAAGAAGCTGGCTTACAGCAGCATAGAGCTCTTTGAGGGCAAAAAGTGGGTCTTGTTCATCTTTTTATCCCCAGTGCAGTGTGTCTCCAGTTACTGGCATGTAGAAAACGACCAGTAAATGTTTGTTAAATGAATAACTCACATATATATCTGCCTGGCACATTTAGGTATTCCTTAATTCTATTATAAACAGGCCTCATATAATTTAGTTGAAATCAAATCTTTGAAAAATTCTAGAATATTCTTCAACAGATGGTTTGTGATCCTTTAGAAAGGAAACAGAGGCTGGGTGGCCATTCCACCTCAATGATACTCATTTTCAATGAGTCCTTCAGTACACAGAGGCTCTCTATCACATCAGTGAGGCTCCAAACATAGCACATTTTGGACCTCCATCGTAAGCTTCAATCTCTGGCAAGTTACTGAGGTGCTTTAGCTAGCAGCCCTATTACGGTGACAATTTCCTGCAGTTTGGCATATTTTGAACAGTGTGCCTAATTCAAAAAATATCAGCACGTGGCTGGTAAGTGTCATAGCACATCTGTTCATAACAGATTTTAAGTCTCGAATCTCATTAAGGAAATGGGTATTACATCTGTAAGTCCTCTTGTCAGTTGGATGAGCTGCATCCCAAAACACTGCACCAAGATGCTGGAAACATATGCTTACCTATTTGCTGAAATTCAAGTAGACATCTTTACAAAGTCATACTAATAACTTTTCCTTGCAAGTTGAATTACGTGACTTCAGCTTGGAAATGTTATTAAAATTCTGTCTCCCAAAGGAGGGGTTTCCTGTTTCCTAGTCAGTTCTTATAGCATACTGTTTCTCTTTCTGCAAACACCATGTCTCTATGCCAGAAGCCATATATTTGATGTATGCCTAATTAATCTCATTTCTCAAGGGGAAAAAAATGAAGCATTAAGATTAGATGTCCATTAACCTCCTGTTGTATCTTCCCTGAAGAGCTCCCTGTTGATGTGCTTTAGAAGTTTCCATTTTCGTTGTATACTTCTACATCACCTTAGTTCATTGTTACCTTAAGGCTAGACTCAGCCATCATAATTTATGATCCCTTTCAAGTCCTCACATAAATATGAAAACCAATGCTTCTGTCTCGGTCCCATTAAATATATGACCCAGCTGGTTAAGAGAAACAGCTGCAATATGACTTCACATTTATTTTCTAGGCACTAGTAGGCTTTGAAATAGAAATGTCCATTTTTGGCCCATCTCTTCTGTAGTAAGTTATATATAATTCTCTACGTTTGGCATAATTCTGGGGAAAAAAATCCTAAGGAAAGGGAGTACTCTAACCATGTCCTCCACTGGCAGATGAAGTAGAGGACATCAAGAAAGTCAAGTGAGCTCAGCTGTTTTATATTTTCAAAATTGTCTACTTTTGGCATATAAAGAGAATGCCGTTGTCCTTCTTGTGATTTTAGTCGCCTGGAAGATGCAGTGTTGCAATGACAACTGATCATTCAACAACAATTAGAAAAATGAGCTTTAATTGAACTGAATGCAGAGGTTGGTTGTGCTATGATGCAATATAGAAACTGACAGTTCTTATTTTTACAGATGAAAAAAGCAGTATCTTCTATATTTTACAGAGTCACTGGTTTCTTCTGGAGAAAAAACATCTGGACTTCTAGAAAAGAGGATTCTCTGCTTAAACATATTAAATATATCCACTTTTCTTGCACTAAACATCGTTTTCACACAACAGCACCAACTGTGAAGGCATAAAGGTGATAGAGTGAAAACTAACCACCTAATGATTTGCCTTTGGTCAGAATAGCTGTGCCAACTCCTTCGGCAAATAATGGCAGACCAAGCACAGCCTGTCATTTGCTCACACCACTGAAGGATGTATATTTGCTAAGAGGAGGTGAAGACAGATGGGAATAGATGTAGCAGGGTTACTTCTAAACTCAGCCTGCATGGGCGTGTTGCTGTGCCTGCCCCGGCAGCGTCTCTTCCTTGGAGAACCACCATGCTGAGGAATTCAATCCCAGGGTCCCATACCTACCCATTCTTCATCCTCCTTTCCCCCTTTCTGAGTATGTGATCAATCAAGTTACATTTTTGCTCAAGCCAGACCGAGTCTGGTCTCTGAAGCCCCAGAAGCCCCAGAAGCCTCTGGCATAATCACTGCATAATATAGAAAAGAGGTTAAGCTCTGGAATCTTTAAGTCATTTGAACAGGGTTTTATAGTTTTCAGAGTGCTTTCACATAGATAATTCTAATTTTTTGAAATGATACTTAGATAAAACAAGTTATAATAATTCCATTATATCAATAGGAAGAATAAAAAACAAAAAAGGTACAGAGAGATTAAGTGATTTTATAAAAATATATCCAGCCAGATGCCAATAGCTACAGAGTACATTTCCCAAAACTCCTTCAAAGGCATTCTCAATTCACTTATCACAATTGTAACCATAATGACCAAAAACATTCAGATCAATAGGGTACTCATTGAAGATTTACATTTTCCAAATTGTAAATTTGGACTGCATGACCTTTATAGAAAGTAGATTTTCTTTTTTCAAGGGTATATTGCCTAATAATAACTGACACATTTCTAGAAATCTTAAGCAGTCTAGTTGTCTTGATCTAATTCTCGAAAGTTTTTTGAGTGGTAAAAGATCTCAAGACACAGCTGAATCATTACAAAGCACTGATACATAAAGAAAAAAAGGAAAACACTGAAGTCATAAGTGAAGCTTGAATGTGGTAAGTTATCTGTTCCACAAAAAAGTGTTTAGGAAATACTAACTGCCATGCACCGTAGATATGATAGGAAATATGTGTATTGTTTGCTATCTTCTAGGAGCTTGCAATGGTTCAATGGAGGAGAGAACAATTAAGCAAACAATATCAATATGGGGTGGTAATTGCTAGGCTCACCTGGCAGGTTCACACGGTCCGTAGGGAGCATATCTAATCAAGCCCTAGGGCTGAGGAAAGATTTCCCTGAGAAAGAAGTGCTTACGGTGAGACCAGGAGGATAACAGTTTGTCGAAATAAAGAAAGGGAGGACTGGTCAAATTCCTGACGGTAATGAAGTTAGCAAAACTTTACAACTTAAAAAAAATTTTTTTTAAATCTTATTTCTCTTTTCCTTTCATTTGGCTCCATCTGCAAAACAGACACTCCTTATTTAGCTCAAAGCCATAAACTCCTAAAAAACATGCAAGGCATCTCTACCCCTCACCACTCAGATCAGAGACAACAAACCCACCCCCTTAGATTGCTGTGCTGCCATATTTTATAGAACCCAGGCATGATTTCAGCAGATCTTAGCCAAAATTAATGAAACATCAACAAACTTTCCACCTTCTCTGACTTCACTGATACCATTCACTCCATTCTCAAACTCCAGATTTCTAAAAATTACCCCATACATCCTGACAATATCCTCAGTTACAGACTTCTGGGGATTTCAAATCTATATTCTTTAGTATAACTAATACCACCTGCTTTAAGTATGTAGTAAATCACGAGAAGTGGAGACAGCACAGCTTAAGTTCCTTTACCCAGATGCTACAACGGTGTAACCACAGATACATTACTACGTGAAGATAAATCAGTTACCATCTTAGGCTAATTGGTCTATTTATCTATATTGGCTGCTTGAGATGTCTCCCAGTCACTAAAAAAAGTAGCCGGTGTGTGCTTTCTTAACCATACGATGTCCTCATCAACTTGGCTTTATGCATTTAAACTTGGCATGAGTGTATTATGTCTGTTCAAATACAAACATGTATCGGACATTGAGCATGGTTGACAGTGGCCTTGGCTGGAGTACAGCTCAATCTAAAATGTGGAGTTGGGACATAATCAACATAACTAGCCTCAATCTTTATTGTTCCTTGTATCTTGTTTCTGCCTAGTATTGCCAAATAAATCTACGAACAAATTTGAAATCTTCATTGTAAATCAATAATATGATAGATAGACACTGATCTGTTACAAGCTGCATTTAACTAGGCAGCCAGAAATATGTTCTAGGATGTAAATTTTATCCTTTTGATTTTGTCTTTGCTGGCTCTTTCAGCATCCCTGGTCAAATGTTTTTATGCAATTGTTTTCCAATCAGGAAACAGTAATAAAGAGGAAAAAAACCGTATCAGGGTAGAAGTGGAGAGATGCGTATGCAAAGGATAAACTGAGAACTAAAGACTGGAGTTTATACTCAATACCACTGTTTTTTCCCCTCTCATTTCATGCACTGGTTTACCACTCACCTAGCGTCATAGTCCATCTTTTTTAGGGCATTAATGAAAAATACCAAGAAGAAATAAAGGAGCTATTTCTGATGAGGATTTGACATGATTCCAAATGTTCTTTATATAAAAATAATCAAGTTACAATTTTATGGCTTAAAAAGAAAAAGAATAACAACCCCAGTGAGCAACCTGGATTCTAAAAATGAGGAGAACGTTTATTTTAATTAGTCATGGTCTTCACACTAATTACTCTCCTGTTACAGGTGAGCCTTTTTTCCATCAGTAACATACTTGTCCTTTCAATGATAAAGAGGAAGATGAGAGACAAATAAAAGAATTATTTTTTTATAGCTTTTTAAAAAATTTTATTTATTTTTGGCTGCATCGTGTCTTTGCTGCTGCGTGCGGGCTTAGTCTAGTTGCTGCACATGGGCTTCTCACTGCGGTGGCTTCTCTTGTGGCAGAGCACAGGCTCTAGGTGCGCAGGCTTCAGTAGTTGTGGCGAGCAGGCTTGGTTGCCCTGCGGCACGTGGGATCTTCCCGGTCCAGGGATCAAACCCATGTCCCCTGCACTGGCAGGTGGATTCCTAACCACTGCAGCACCAGGGAAGTCCCAAAAAAGGTAATTTTTTATTCCAAAAGCTGTGACCATTTTTAAAGCTAAATTAATGGCAGCCTAATTGACCCTAATGAAACTATACAGTCAGATCGAGACTTAAGAAATTGTTCCTTATTTCATCAGGGAAGGAAGTTCAATACTGTATTTCCAGATAAACGCCAGAATTAAGCATGTGTTATAAGGGTAGCTTACTTGAAGTAGATAAGGCAGACATCCCCTCCCCCATAAACAATTACAAGCTCTGGGGTACAGTCACAGTTCAATCAGGCTGCTCCAATAATCAGCAAAGCAACAAGCATTTCAGGACGTATGCCACATGTAAAACAGACTGGTACTGACTGTAAAGAAACATTCCAATTTCTCTAGAAATGTCCCATGATAAAACCATTCATTCTTCCTGACAGGTGTAAGTTGTTCCGTTTTTCTTTTACTTTTTTAACTTTGAAAAAGACGACCAACCTATGCTTGCAGTTTAAAAACACAAGCGCACACAGCAGCTGATGCTGAATATACGATGGGAGCACCACACACAGAGGCCGCACCAAAGTACCACAGGGGAAACGCATTCCGGGGTAATTGCCAAGAAAGCTATTCACCTCCACATCAGACACAATGGCATTACCAGGCAGGGAGAGAAAGAAGAGTTGAAGGACGCCATCCTGCACGCAAAGCGTGCGTTTCAACTTTATTAGGCCTCAACTAAGAGACGCTGTGCGGCAGCCAAGGCAATGATTGCTGTGGGGACAGCAAAGTCAGAAGCCTGTCAAAGGTCAGCTCCAACCAGCGTGGAGGAAAAACACATCAGACAACCGAGCAAAAGCAAGCCTTTCACAAGCAGAGTGCTAAAAGTAGCAATTACGAATAATGAAATGTCAAAAGGGATGGAGAAAGAGTTAACCAAGATGACAAGGGGGCAAACGCCAGAGCCAACCCTTTCCAAAGAATTAGCCACTTTGGCAAAGATTAAGTCAGCCGCCTCATCTGTTTGCAAGAAGCTATGCTCCTATCTTCTAGGACTGCGGTTTGTTTTCGACGAGACTAAAGCCCACATCAGACTTTTCTACACATTCATAAACTGCCTCGTTTGCAAAACAAAGGAACCATACCTTTAAAGGAGGGCTCAACAGCAAAGGATAACCCACAACATCACTCAAAGCGGGCGTCATTTCGGAAGAACTAAGGCAGCGGTTCTCAAACTTCAGAGGCACTGAATCACCTAGAGGGCTTTTTAAATACAGATTGCTGGGCTCCACCCCCAACAGGTATTGGTTTGGCCCCAAGAATTTACATACGTAATAATTCCCAGGTGGCGCTGATAGATGCTGCTGGTCCAGGCACCACAACTTAAGAACCATTAGTCTAAGAAAAAGTAATGAGTACATATACTTTCATGCCTAGACTTGTGATTGGAAGAACAAACAGAGTAACTTACTTAAACATTTTAAATCTTTTTGACATATCCAAAACCTGCAGGAAAAATCAGGGGGCAATTTAATTGGGGTAGAATATTAATTTTGTTTTTCTTCTCAAATAGATTATTTTCTATTAGTAAGGGTCTTAGATCAGTACTTTGTAAACTTAAATGTATATAAGAATCCCCTGGCGGCCTTGTTAAAATGCTGATTCTGATTGCATAGGTCTGGAGTGAGGCCTCAGATTGAACCTAACAAGTACCCAGGAGACACTGCTGCTGCTGGTCCAAGGGCCCCACTTAGAGCAGCAAAGTCTAGGATACAATAAGAAGCAATGTAACATGGGGGTCAAGAGTGAGGACTCAGGAGAGGAGCTGCCTGAATACAAGGGCAAGCTCTGTCAGTTACCAGCTGTGGGACATGGGCGAGTGACTTAACCTCCTTATGGCTCAGCTTCATCTGTAAAATTAGAGTAAAAAGAGTACCTACCTCATACATTGTTGTGAGAATTAAACAAGTCAATATGTGTAAAGCATGGTGCTTGGCATGGGATAAGTATTCCACAATCATTACCAGTGTATGCAGAGAAAGGGAGCTGATTTGCTTTTAAGCAACCCACTTCTATATTTGTTTTTTATATTCTCTTTACAGCTGCTTCAAGTTAAGCAGTTCTTGTTGAGGATGGGAGGCCAGGGTCTCATAAGATTAAATATTTGATTTGAAAGAATTCTTCATCTAACTGCTGGTTGCTATTGCACAGTTTATACTTCTTAAGGTTATATATAAAACGAGCCTGTCCCTGAAGATTTCAATGAGCTTTTGTCATTTTTTTTTCATCCAAGGCAGTACTGAACTAAGTCGTGTGTGTGTGTGCGCACAGGTGCATGGAGGGGGTTCTGATGATAAGAAAATATATACAAGTGCTTTGCCTAATGTTGCAGACATAACTGGTGGTGAAATATTCACATATAACTACTTCCTTATTTTGTGTATGGAATAGAATTACAGGGACTTCCAACTCCTCCCACTACTCAAGTTTTCTTAGAAGCAATAGTTCTTAGACAGGCAGCAACATACTTTCTCCTACTTTGCTTGCCCCCCCAGTGGAGAGAAGTAGTGTTAATTCCAGCTGTGATTACTTAAGAGTCCCTATACCAGCCTTTGTTTTCTAATGGGGAATATAAAGTTCTGGTGAACTAGAAGGTACTGGCTGAATATTTATGAAGTGAGAAAAGCAATAATTTCCCATTAACAATATAAAGAGATATTCTGAGGCCCAAACCACTTCTGTTATGATGGAACATTTTGCAATGCCTGTCTGCTTCCAAATGTCAGCATAGTAAGACTGTTTTTGCGAGGCTGTCAATATTTTATTGAAAGGGTAATCTGGGATAATTGTAGAGGCCTGAAACTGCACCTGCTATAATTTCACTCTTAGCTTTGGGGAAACAGCCTCTTTTAAAATGACGACATAACAGAATAGCTTTGTAACCAACGGCTTTTTCACATCTACACCATTCATATTTGAGATCACAAGTATAAACACACATGCAGACACACTGAGATCTGATGACTGGAATGACTGAGACGTCGTGGGTTTTTTTGTTTTTTTTAATTCTTTATAAAGCAGAGAGGGCATTTGGCCCTGAAAGGAAAGAGGAAATTATATCAGAAAGGGGAGAATTTTGAATTTTAGTGACAGTTGTTCTCTCCATAGAACACAGTAATTATTATGAATATTTTTAATACCATTCTATCCAACAAGGCATTCCTTATTTCCAGCGTCTTTAAGGTAAATAAAATGCCTTGCTACAATTCCAGAATCTTAAAATAAATTCTGCAATTCTAGAGAGATAAGCATTCCTTTCAAAGGCTGTACGTTTGCACTTACTCTATTGCAAAGTTTTATAGCACGGTACTGCTCTCACATAAATAAGGTGGGGAAGTAGGCTATCCATTTGGTTTACAAATGAAATGCAAGACCTTCTGTAAATAACTAACCAAAGATACGCTTAATGATCTCCCCAGATTTATTAGAAGAAAATTCCCTATCCATTAATTAATATATCATACAATCTTTAGCCAAGCACAATGTCTATCATCAGAGTGATTTAGGTAAGTAAAAATCAGTCTACCAAGCCAGGTCAATAATGGATTAATTTGGAAAACTTGTGACATACCTCAAGATAATCAAAAGACCAGAAATAATTAAAAGCTGCTAACAATTTTATAAGTTACTTGGTATCTTAAGACTATTGGCTATATAATATTTGCATGAATGTGTGCATGAAAATATGTATTTTCATACTTTAAATGTATGTATTAAGAAAGATACACTCCTACCATAAGAGTCATTTCAAATATGGGTATTAAACATACCTTTTTCTTCTCTCTCCAAAACTAGACATAAGCAGATTGCTTTTATAAAATTTATAAAGGGGATAATATATTTTACATATTTTATTCAACAGGAATTGATAAAGTCTTCTCTCAGCTGTAGCAATGGGAAATAGAAGGAGCATCTGGGAGATCCAAGGAGTGGGCATGCAGCATCAAGTTTTTAAAGTAAATAAATTAAAAATGTGTGCACAGAATTGATTTCACAAGTAACTTCAGAAATAAAGGATTACATTGAAACATAACTATCGCATATTTTAAATATATTAGAACAAGCTTATTAGCATCAAAACTTTATAACAAATGGATGAAAACAAATATATTCAGCAAGATGAACTTCAGAGTAATGAGTATACACTGTGAAGTACCTAATACACATTACTGAAAAGATTCTTCAACCATGACATACCATTCAAGCTCTTACAGCTTTATTTTCCTCTTCTGTAGAATGGGAATAATAAAATCTGCTATACTTCCCTCAATTATATGAGCAATTGGATGCAAAAGCATTTGGAAAATTATTACCTACAATATAAGCGCAAGATAACTAAAATGCTCGTTAACAATTCACTAAGAGCTTACATTGCGTGTGCTTTGTGTTTTGCACAGGGCTCCCTTATATATTTTTCTTGTCATCTTCAGAACACCTCCAAAGGTAGGCCACACATGTAATACCTAATCCTATTTTGTTGATGAGGAACTAAAGACAAAAGAATATGTGATTTACTCAGAGTCAGCCTGAACTGACTAAGGGTCCAAGGAAGAAGTCTTCGGAGGAAACCAAACCTGATGACACCTTGATCTTGGACTTCTAACCTCCAGAACTGTGAGAAAATAAATCTCTGTTGTTTAAAAAAAAAAAAAAAAAAGAGTCACAGGGCTGAACTCTGCATTTCTACTGGGAGCATTCTCAAAGGAAGTGCCCCATGAGAAATGGAGGATAACAGTATGATACCCAAAAGAACGTTGCTGGGTGTGTTTCTCTGTTTCTTTGTTTGCTTTCGATTATGCTTTGTGAGCGTGTGTGTGAAAAAGAGAAATTCAAATACAGTGTTGTAGAAATGAAAAAAAAAATTAATTTTCCTTTTACCAAGCAGAAAGCTAAAATAGTCTGAGCAATACAAAGTAAGGCACTGGAACATCTGGATTCTACAGCCTTAGAAGCATCCAGATACAACACCAAGAACAGGAACACAGCCTCTGCTGGTGATCAGTTCATAGTGATGAACTCTATCCTCATACGGTTTTGCAGGCAGCCAGTCTTGAACAGGAGGTCAGAGCATTACAAAGTCGCTGCTGCAGCACACGCAGAAACATACCAGAGACCCCTAAAAAGATCTAATGTGGGCTTTCATGCCTGGTGTTAATTCCTATATCCTCAGTTTGGCAATCCCTGGAGCATTCTAAGTCATAGTTTTTAAGCCTTTACCATGGACAGGCTACCATGACAGGGGATACCTAGAGAGCAAAACACAGACCTCGCTGTAAAGATACAGTGTACTGTAGGAAAAGGCATGCATAATCAGACAAAATAGAACAGTCACTGGAAGCAACCAAGATATCCTTCAATAGGTGAATGTATAAATAATCTGTTGTACCTCCAGACAATGGAGTATTATTCAGTGCGAAAAAGAAATGGGCTAACAAACCAGGAAAAGAAGTGGAGGAGACTTAAGTGCATATTACTAAGTAAAAGAAGCCAATCTGAAAAAGGCTACATACTATATGATATTCTGGGAAAGGCAAACTATGGACACAGTGAAAGGATCAGAAATTGCCAGGGGCTGGGGGTAGGGAGGGATGAGTAGAGCACAGAGGATTTTTAGGGCAGTGAAACCACTCTGCATGAAACTGTAATGGTGGATACATACCTTTGTCACAACCCATAGAATGTTCACCATGAAGAATGAGCCCTAATGGTAAACTATGGACTCTGGGTGATAACGACGTGTCAATGTGGGTTCATCAACTGTAACAAATGTGCCACTCTGGTGTATGACTTAGATAGTGGAGGAAGCTATACATGTGTAGGGACAGGAAGTACATGGGAAATCTCTATACCTTCTGCTTAATTTTGATGTTAACCTAAAACTGCTTTAAAAAAAAAGCAGTATATATAAAAGCAAAAACAGGTCAGTCTAATGAGAGAACACAGTGCTATGTGAACACACAAGACGGGCATCCTGTTTTGTGGATACGAAGGATGATTTCTGGGAAGGAAGGTGAAGAGTATTTCTTGTGTTTTCTGGGTATGTTACTTTTTATAACCAATCTGAATGTCAAGTGCTTCCTCTTTAAAATGGGCATAATAATGCATACCATGCCCATTATTGTGAGGATGAAAGATTATACATGTAAATCACCTAATACTGCCTGGTAAGCAGTAGCCCCAAAAAAGGTCCTCATCACTATCTTGTACAGTGCAAACCAGGCTATTATTTTATCAGTCTAGAACAAAGTTGTACAAATTATAAATCAATTAACTTAAAATTAAACTAAGATATTCTAGTTGCCCTTTTGGGCGTATTGAATGAGCTAATTAAAAAATTCATTGAACTGTGATTCTAATGCTTGTTTTTAAAACAGTTAAAGTCCTTCTGCTAAACTGTCAAGTGGAGAACCTCCCTAAAATGGCAGATGGCCTCTGTAGCACAGGGTTTTCAAACAACTAAGACCATGTCTACTCTCACCTCAACCTATGGACCACTAAAAGTTGTTTATTAAGTAATCATTAATTTGCTTTCCTATTTAAGATAAAAGGCATATTAATTTATCCTGGGTTTTTTGAAGTAGTGAAAATAGTCTTCAGGCATCCCTTACTACTTCAATATCTTTCTGATTCTAGAAACTACCCTTGCATTTGTAGCTATCTCTTAAATTATCTGCAACAGACATCTTAGCCAAGAAGGCATATATTCTGAATTGTTTCTAATTCTAGACAATAACAAAGTGTCATTACAAGATAAATACATTGTGGTTCTTCCTCACAAATATAATAGACAGCTATAACATTTTACATGTTATTTTATTTATAGGAATATCTTAGAAAATAATATGTATCATTTGTTTGAGTGTTAACTGAAATTCAGTCTCCAGGTAAAAAAACGTTTTACCTAAAATCACCTTGCTTTTTACTCACAACCCACTGAAATAGATACTCATTACATAGATACTCACTACTTCCTTTTTGTTTCCCCGTGGAAACCAGCTGAGAAAAGTAGAATAACTTGCAGAAGGTCCCACAATAAGGGTGTAGTTGGGGTTTGAACTAAAACAAAGAAAGGAGTAAAAAAGGAGAGAATTTTTTGAGCAAATAATAAAGAATATAGAGGGTAGCAATGAGAAAGGATAGAAAGCAAGGAATGGAAATGAATTAAGTACAGAAGTGCACCTCTTCAGCAACATGAAAGGAGAAGATCCTTGTTTTATCCACAAAATCATCTCAATTTTGCATCAGTCTTACAATTCAAAATGCCCATGTAATAACGCCTTTCAGAGTGGGAAAAGTTATCATTTGGTAAGCACCCAATTAAACTTCAACTCAAGGGACCTAAATGAAGGTGAGCCAGCATCTTCTTTTGACTTCCACTACTCCCAAGAAAGAAATCAAGCAATCTTTGAAGACTTCTAAATTCTTTTAGACCATTTTGGTATTTGTACACTAAAACAACAAGTTACTACAGGACAGCTTGGTCACTATTAGGACAGATTTTTCATGAATGTTACAATTTGAAATTGTATTGCCATAAATCCTAGGGCATGATAACCTCCCTCGGAAGCAGCTCTATGACAAGAAATTTTTCTTGATAAAAACGTTGATAAAAAGGTAATAGAGTTCCAAACAGTCATTTAACTAAAAAAAGAAAAAAAAAGTCTTCTGAACGAGATAAAGCTATTAATATATCACACTAGAATATCTATATTTGGGGGTAAAAGGTATAAAGAATAAAATAACTATTTTAAAACATTAACAAAATAGGATATTAAATAAATTTAGTACCTAGTCGCTAATAATATCATTCTCAAAATCAACCAACCAAACATCAATGTTTTAAAACGGTTTATCTCAGATTTGTATATTCCCATCTGCACATTCATTTTATGAGCTTCTTAGGTACATCATGAAATATGCATGTCATCATTGTCTTGTATAGTATTTTAAACTGACCTTTCTTCATGAAAACATTTTTTAGAAAATTGTTGAGACACAATTTTACAGCACTAAGATAGTTTTCATGCCAACTGCAATTTCTTTTAAATAAATAACTGCTTAAAATATAAATGAAAAACATTTTAAAATTCAAGAATTGGCAATTATCACTGATTTATTTGAAAGTCTTTCATGATAAACATCTGTCCACTTGCAAAAACACTAAATAAATATGAATGTGTGAAGAGTTAAAAAAAAATCCACTACACTTCTGAAATTTTGGTTTGGATTCAGTGAGACTTTTAAATTAAATCTGAATTTTCTGCCTTTGAATTTAAATCATCAGGAAAAGATGATAAGGTTAGACTACAAATTCAATTGCTTCCAGAAGCTTATATCACAATGTTATATGAGAATATAATACAAGGGGAAAAAATGGAAATTTTCCCATTTACTTTTTATGTATTTAGTTTATCTTTAATAGATACTCCAAGAAGAATAAACCAAATGCAATATATCTCTTGTTAGGCAAAAATATAAAAGACGGGGTGGGGTGGGACTTCCCTGGTGGTGCAGTGGTTAATAATCTGCCTGCCAATGCAGGGGACACAGATTTCAGCTCTGATCCAGGAAGATCCCACATGCCACAGAGCAACTAAGTTGGTGTGCCACAACTACTGAGCCTGCACTCTAGAGCCCGTGAACCACAACTACTGAAGCCCATGTGTCTAGGTCCCCATGCTCCGCCACAAGAGAAGCCACCGCGGGGCTTCCCTGGTGGCGCAGTAGTTGAGAGTCTGCCTGCTAGTGCAGGGGACACGGGTTCGAGCCCTGGTCTGGGAGGATCCCACATGCCACGGAGCAACTAAGCCCATGAGCCACAACTACTGAGCCTGCGTGTCTGGAGCCTGTGCTCCTCAACAAGAGAAGCCGCAATAGTGGGGGGCCTGCACACTGTGAAGAGGAGTGGCCCCCACTTGCCACAACTAGAGAAAGCCCTCGCACAGAAATGAAGACCCAGCACAGGCCAAAATAAATAAATAAATTAATTAATTAATTGAAAAAAAAAAGAGAAGCCACTGCAATGAGAAGCTCCTGCACCACAAGGAAGAGTAGCACCGGCTCACTGCAACTAGAAAAAGCCTGTGTGCAGCAACGAAGACCCAACGCAGCCATAAATGAATGAACGAATGAATGAATGAATAAATAAAGACATGGGTCATGGAGCCAGAGAAGCCTGGGTTTAAAAGCTAACTGTATGCTACCCACAAGCATGTAGACCCCAGACTGGTTGGAACCAGAAGGTTGTTGACTCCCAACTATCTCACCACCAACAAATCAGAAGAATGTCCATGAGCTGATCACGCCCTGCTCCTTGAACACTATAAGACTCCTCTGTACCCCCTCCAGGGCGGGACACAGTCTTGAGGGCATTAGCCTGCTGTGGCCCCCTTTGACTTGAAAAGCAAGAAAAGCTACTCTTTTCTACCTCACCCAAAACTCTATTTTCGAGTTCTATTTGGCACTGGTGAACAGAGGCCGAGTTTCAGCAACAGACTGACACAACACAATGTAAATTTTCTCCCCTATTTCTCTAAGGAATGCTATCAAAGTCGTCATACATGAAGTCAGCTCGTCATGTATCATTCACTATAGGAAATTCATCCAGTGATCTAAAGTGGGAAAACTGACATTGAAAAAGATATCCATTTCCAAATAGGCTTAATAAGAGATAATGCTCCTTTTTTTTTTCTTTTTTTTTTATTAGAAGGTTTGGGTCAAAGAAATAGAATGTGATGGTTGAAAATTATTTAATATGTGAAATCTTCCTTTGAAAGGAACAAATAATGCAGAGGGCAAGAATCCTCCCAATATGAAATCAGAAGTGTCAATGGGAGTAATTTATAAATGATTCAAATAAAAATGTATAATTTTATATAAACACTTTGAATTAACTCAAACATTTAATTTTAGTTTCATTTCTACCATGTAGCCTCCCAGTAATTACTTCCTTATTTCATATACAGGCAGTATGCTAGACAGCTGAGACTAGAAAAGATAATTGGTTCAGTTCCCTGTTTCTAATGCAGCAATTCTAAAATTTGAGTGTGTATAAGAAGCATTAAGGGAGATTTCAAGGCCTCAACCTACAGGGTTCCTATTCAGTGTGTTTAATGTAGGAATAAGAAATGCATTTTGTACAGCCAGGTATTTTGTGCACTTCTTTCCAGATGATGGGGAGAAGCATTGTTCTAATGATATCGAAATCACTTGGAACAAACTTTTTTTTTTTTTTGAAGGATCTCCAAAGACAGAACTCTCCAAATATACTGGTACTTCATTCTAGTTTTGTTTATCCCTGTGATGGCCAAAGATTTTTTTTTCCTTATGTCCATTAAAGATGTCTACAATTATTTTAAGATAAGGTACAACACATTAAGAGTCAGTGTGGAGCTTCCCTGGAGGCGCAGTAGTTAAGAATCTGCCTGCCAATGCAGGGGACACGGGTTCGAGCCCTGGTCTGGGAAGATCCCACAGGCCGCGGAGCAACTAAGACCGTTGAGCCCAACTACTGAGCCTGCGAACCACAACTACTGAGCCCGTGTGCCTAGAGCCCATGCTCCACAACAAGAGAAGCCACCGCTATGAGAAACCCGTGCACCGCAACGAAGAGCAGCCCCTGCTCGCCGCAACTAAAAAAAGCCCACGCGCAGCAACGAAGACCCAACGCAGCTAAAAATAAATTTTAAATAAAATAAATTAATTAAAAAAAAAGAGTCAGTGTGGTCTACATAACTTTCTGATTTATGATATTCCAGTACCTTTTCTTTGTTGAATAGTCTTAGCTCTTAAAAGCATTTTACCATTGAGCTAGCTAACATTCTGTACTCAAAAGATAAATCTCATACTATCTTCTTCCTTCCCATCCCCATTCTGTTTTAATCTCTTAAGTACTTTATGCCTTACTTGAATATCTGATGAGGATCTGTAAAACATAAGGGGAAAAAAAAAATCCCAGAATTTTCTTTACAAATTTCATTAGTTCTCAATTCTAGTATCTATTGATTGAAATAAGTGGTGGTTCAGATAACGTTTTAAATTTATGGACAGCCATCGTAGCCTCCAAAATTGAGATACTGCAATGTAGACAAAACATTTCTTTTGTCATTCCAGACATCATTTGTTTCTGTGCGGTTTTTTACAAAATATATATTCTAGCAATATTTTAAAATACAAAATATACCCAAAGAGAGCTATGTGTAAAAGAGCTAAAAGAAATTTTTTTGAAATTATGGCCAACTCCAGAGATATGTAACAGCAGTAAATATAGCCAATGCAATTCCTAGCTTATGAAATACCTGATATAGAGTGCATCCTAACTTAATAACTAAAAAAATTCTGCTTCCAGCTTTATCTGGAGAAGCATTTTGTAATAGTGCCACACATATATGTTGGAAATCTGATTTTTTTTCCCCCAAAGCAGCACAAATCTGCACTTCATGACAACAGCTACCTTTTATATGATACTCTGTGAAATTATGTAAATCCTAAATTCAATTGTTGAGATGGGTTTGCTAGGACAATAGTTTGGTGCATTAAAAAAAAAAAGATTAAAGACAGTAGTAGCAAAATACATTTACCTAGAAATGGATCTATTTCTTGACTTATGCCTAAAAATGCAACATAGGTATTTGTCAATTATTAAGTAGTTGATTATCTGTCCTTTAACTTTTCCACCCACAGCCCATCTTCCCACTCCCATGGCTAATTTTCCTGGACAGCTTATAATGTCTTTGAAATAGAAGTCACAACACCACCATCACCATCAAAAAGATGAAACTACAGATATCTCAGTTTGTTTCTTAATACTTCTTTACCTCTAATAATATGACTGAGAATGGTTCAGAGGTCACCTATTAATATTATTATATGCTGAAACTTGCATGAGCTTTGGAAATCATCTTCTCCAACAGTCTGATGTTATGGGTAAGAAAATGCAGACACAGAGAACTTAAGTAGTGATCTTGTGGTCACAAAGCTGGTAAGCAGCAGTTGGTCCTAAAACCGAAGGCTTCTGACTCCGAGTTGAAAACCCTTTCCCATCATACTGTGTGTGGGCAGGCAATCACTGCAGAAAAGACTGAAAAGGCTACTGATATTTATTCTTAAATTTCCTAACATTAGATGGCCTTTATCTAAACTTTATCAAACCAAATTTCAGTTCCTATAACCAGTTTTGTAGGAAGTTGGAAATACTTTTCTATCATTAAAATGATTATTTAATAATGTATTACCTAGCTGTAACAGTTCAACCTGCATATGTGTTTTTAAAATTTTATGTACTATTTATTTATTTTAAATTTATTTATTTATTTTTGGCTGCGTTGGGTCTTTGTTGTTGTGCATGGGCTTTTCTCTGGTTGCGGTGAGCGGGGGCTACTCTTCGTTGCGGTGCGCGGGCTTCTCATTGCATGTGGCTACTCTTGTTGCGGAGCATGGGCTCTAGGCACGCGGGCTTCAGTAGTTGTGGCACGTGGGCTCAGTAGTTGTGGCTCATGGGCTCTAGAGCACAGGCTCAGTACTTGTGGTGCATGGGCTTAGCTGCTTTGTAGCATGTGGGATCTTCCTGGACCAGGGCTCGAACCTGTGTCCCCTGCATTGCCAGGTGGATTCTTAACCACTATGCCACCAGGGAAGTCCCTTATGTACTATTTAAAATCTTCCTGGGGATTCAGTTCAACTAGCTCTCACAGGAGGGAGAGGCAGTGCTGAATTTTGGCAAGCACACATGCACTTACACCAATCTCCACTCCGCTTCTCATCTGGGCACATAAAAGTCTTGTTGGGAGGGTGGTGAGAGAAAGTTATGTGTGATTTGAAAGTTCCCTATAGGATTTTGATTACACTGTATCTAGCTGAGAACCACTTAAAGGCATCCTGTAGATTCATTACTCCCAATAAAAGTTACTTTCAAATGAATATAAAATGTTGGTATAGTTGATGCCACAGTTTACCATTAGAGTCCCTGGATCCAGGAAGATCTGTGTAGCAGATAAAGTGAAAACAGCTCTGATGAGACCAAAGTTCATGACCTCCCACAATGCCTGTCATGGTGCCTGAAATTCCCTCAAAGAGATTCAATTATCAGAGTAAGGTATATTCTTTAGAAGATTTAGGTTTAAAAATCTGCATTACTTGGAAAGGAATCCAGGAACCCGGCTGAGTCCTCCATTTTCCATCAATAACACATACTAGCATGAACTGATTTATTACATCAATTCTCGCTACAGGAGACAGATCGGCACTTCTCGACAAAATGAAATCCCAAGTATTTCAATACTGTGGGAAACACATAAGGTCACGTTAGTGTCCTACAGAAATCTGGACCCAGGAGTCTGTGGACCTTACTAAAAGGTAGCCAGTCGGAAGGCACACCATACCTTTCTCACAGTTCTGCCTCAACCTGTGCCAGGCTGACAGTTTTCTTTTTTTTTAGAAAGAAAACATTCACAGAACAAGACTAACCTTTTACTTCATGGAAATTCAAAGGATCGAAGCAACAGCAACTTGATTATAATCTCAGGGCTATTCTTCTCCACCAAAGGTAAGCAATTTACTTGATCTGAAAAGCCAGTGTGTGAGAATCTCACCGCTACATTCAAACCTTCCAGCGTTCAAAGACTTCCTACACTGATATGAGCAATTTCTCCAAAGTCTGGATAAACCCAGTAATGATAGATCTATAAAAGAGGATTAATTTTTTTGTATAAATTTGCTTGATGTGATATAAGAGTGGGATTTGTACTATTTTTATCCTGAGAGAAAGGCCTGTCACCTTGAATTAAAAAACAAGTAGTACCACCCAGGTGGTACTCAGCTGATGGATCAGCAATCGAGACGGCTGGGGAGAACACTTACTTTATTTTGCATTTGTTCAGTGTTTTCCAAATTTTAGATCATTTGAAAATACTTAATGTAACATTATCTTTACAACTACATGGGAGACAACCTAAAGCATTCTATTAACTGAATTATTATTCCAAATAATTTACCCGAAGTAAAACAGCTTATAAATAATAGAGCTGGGACAAGAACACAGGTCTTTTAAACTCTAGTTCTACTATTCTTTCTATTCCATGACACTGACTATTTAAAATGACAGAAATACAAAGATACCTCTACATGCACCAATGTGAGGGTTCAGATCCTTCAAGCCATGGCATTGGTGAAAAGAAAGAATGAAGGTCTCAGAAGCACAGCCTTGGCTGGCAGGTATTAAAAATGGTTTTCAAGGGGGTAAGCAAAAGAAAGCAAGGACTATCTGTAATTAAGGGGTGGCTTTAAAAAGTCAGTTTACTGTTTTCTTCTGCTGACTAGTCTAGGAAGAGGCTGGCATGGACGAGGAGCCAGGGGCAATGGGAATTTTCTGTAACACCCTCCGGTAAAAGAAAGTCAGTTGGGCTTCCCTGGTGGCGCAGTGGTTGAGAGTCCGCCTGCCAATGCAGGGGACACGGGTTCGTGCCCCGGTCCGGGAAGATCTCACATGCCACGGAGCGGCTGTGTCCGTGAGCTATGGCCGCTGAGCCTGCGCGTCCGGAGCCTGTGCTCCGGAACGGAAGAGGCCGCGGCAGTGAGAGACCCGCGTACAAAGTCAGTGTCACCATGGCTTAGTTTAATAGTAATCGTTCACTGCAATATGATGGCATTTCGCATTTTATCCATTATATTTCAGATGTAGAATTTAAATATACTATTAAGTTAAAAATGAGATTTTTGAAGGAAATCAATTAATGTTTGTATTTTTATGAAACATCTTCATCTCTCAAGTATACACAGTCAAGAAGAGCTTTACCCTTGTGCCCAAACAGCTACATTTAGGTAATAATACTTCCCTTATTTGTGTTACCCAAATGAGGAGCATACTACCTATCTTGAATTCACAGAGCTCCATGATAATCTCAGACCCTGTGACTCTTAACCTTGCAAGATATTATGGGAAGCTAAGGGATTCACATTAAATAACGACTCCGGAGTCATCATCTTTTGAAATATGCTCATCTACCACACGGACCATGGGTTTGAATCCCTGAGGGTGAACAGTATGCACTTGTATCTGCTACTATAAAACTACAAACTCAAGGAAAATTCTCTTGAGTATCTTCTATGTAAAAATCTCTTTTTAAAACACAATTTATAATTTAATACTATTTGAGTTTTATGCAAATGTTATATCTAGTTTATATCTTAGAAAGACGCAAGCCATTATATCTTAACATTAAACAGGTAT
This sequence comes from Globicephala melas, assembly GCF_963455315.2. Taxonomy (NCBI): domain Eukaryota; kingdom Metazoa; phylum Chordata; class Mammalia; order Artiodactyla; family Delphinidae; genus Globicephala; species Globicephala melas. The sequence continues at coordinate 39,477,855 of NC_083329.1, read as the reverse complement.
TAGAACAATATAATTAGCTCTCCTAAGGGAAGTATTTCCTATGCTAAGAGAAATGTGCTTTTATTTGTAATGTTTAGGGATGCACATAGTAATAAGTAAAATCCTAGCTAAATAAAAATTACTTTTTTTAAAAAAAAGTAATAATAGTCATTCTACTTTCCACAACTTAACACAACCTGGCAAATAAATAAATAATATTTCCATTTTTGAAAGCATCAAAATGCCTTCTCTTTACTTTGTTGTAATATGCATTTTTCACATCATCAGTGATACCCTTGTGTTCACAGAATGGCTACCAAAATACATTTTCTGCAAAGCTCATTCAAGTAGACTGGACAGCAGGAAGCCATGTAGAATCCCATTTACACAGCTAGACTCCTTCGAATGCATAGAATGCTCAGCTGGATACTTTCATTCATTAACAACAACAAGAATAAGCATAACCATAAAAAAAAAAAAGGGCACAGCCTATATTGGCATTTAAGAAAAGTTGATTGCAAGCGAAGATCCCAGTGGTAGGATTATTTTAAAAGCTAAAAACCAAAATGTAATTAAAGACACGAAGGATCAAGTAAAAGTAGAGCAAATCATCATCAACACCAGAGCTTCAAGCAGATACTTCATATTACAAAGAGATAATTGTTGAAATAATGGGTTCCTGTTGATCCTCTCCACAATTTCTCTGACTTCCCCTCTAATTTGGTCTTTTTGAAAAGCCGAGCGATATATTTAATAAATAAATAACCTACTCCAAGGAAGCAAAACTACTAGAGACTGAAAGCTGTTGCCTCTTTACATAGTCATTTACTTGTATTTGAATGGAGGGATATTCCCATTAGCTAAAGCATAGTTTGAATCCTGGAGCTTCAGCTTCTCAGGCTTAAGATCATTCAGTGACAGACTAAGAAGCAAAACAAAACCAGATTATGTAAAATGTAAACATTCTGACATCCCAAAACAATAATAACCACCAAATATTTTTAAATGAGAGACCTTTTATAGCATGTTAGACAAAAATGAATACCTTGAATAAAACACACACACACAACAGGGTTAGAACAGTCATTTCTAGACTGGGCTCCTCAGTGCTTTAGGGGATGATGGAAGTAAGCTGTGATGGGCCAGCCAGGCTGACAGGGTTCCAGGCCCCCAACCCTGACTCTCACACAGATGAGTTTTGCTTTTATTGATTTTATATACTGGACTTCTGAGTAAAGCTTTTGTTTGAAGAACTTAGTAGACTAATTAGTAGACTAATGGTATTAAAACAAAAACTCTGAAACCCACTGTTTTAGAAATACCTTCATGGACCCAGAAAAATGTTTATATATTAACAGTATATTGTTGATATATAAACAGTGTTAATTATAAAACCGCTTGATCCCATTTTTATCTGATTTTTATTATATACACACAGAGATAATTACCAAAATGATGTTAACAGATTATTTTATTTCTAATAAAGGAATAATAGTATCTGTATATTCTAACTTCCTGTAATGAACCTGTATTGTTCATGTATTTTCTTTTAAGATCACAAGTGAGGCTGGAAACAATAATAAAGTTGACTTTTAACTCAATAAAGTTGATTTAACACAGAAAACCAGCTGATGCTGGAAGATCTGTCCATTTTACTCTTCTCTCATTAGCACAGTTTGTTGAGAAATAATTACAGTAATAGGCTCTTAACCTACAGGTCTTCATCTTACTTTCAGAATCAAACAGTAATATCGCATAGACACATCATTTTATTTATTTATTTATTTTGAACAATATGTTCATTTTATTTTTGACTTGAATAATATATACTTTTTTTATACAGCAGGTTCTTATTAGTCATCAATTTTATACACATCAGTGTATACATGTCAATCCCAATCTCCCAATTCATCCCACCACCACCACCCCCCGCTGCTTTCCCCCCTTGGTGTCCATACGTTTGTTCTCTGCATCTGTGTCTCAATTTCTGCCCTGCAAACTGGTTCATCTGTACCATTTTTCTAGGTTCCACATATATGCGTTAATATATATTTGTTTTCCTCTTTCTGACTTACTTCACTCTGTGTGACAGTCTCGAGATCCATCCACGTCTCAACAAATGACCCAATTTCGTTCCTTTTTATAGCTGAGTAATATTCCATTGTATATATGTACCACATCTTCAATATCCATTCGTCTGTAGATGGGCATTTAGATTCATTCCATGACCTGGCTGCTGTAAACAGTGCTGCAATGAACATGGGGGTGCATGTGTCTTTTTGAATTATGATTTTCTCGGGTATATGCCCAGTAGTGGGATTGCTGGATCATATGGTAGTTCTATTTTTAGTTTTTTAAGGAACCTCCATACTGTTCTCCATAGTGGCTGTATCAGTTTACATTCCCACCAACAGTGCAAGAGGGTTCCCTTTTCTCCACACCCTCTCCAGCATTTGTTGTTTGTACATTTTCTGATGATGCCCATTCTAACTGCAAGAGTGAAGAGTGAAGTTTCTGTTTCCCCTAGTTCTGTCAATGTCCTGCAATCAAATCCCAGTAGCCTTCAAAGTCTGATTCTCTAGGAATTCTTCCTCCCGTTGCCAGACCCCCAGGTTGGGAAGCCTGACATGGGGCTCAGAACCTTCACTCCAGTGGGTGAACTTCTGTGGTATAAGTCTTCTCCAGTCTGTGAGTCACCCATCCAGCAGTTATGGGACTTGATTTTACTGTGATGCGCCCCTCCTACCATCTCACTGTGGCTTCTCCTTTGTCCTTGGACGTGGGGTATCTTTTTTTGGTGAGTTCCAATGTCCTCCTGTCGCTGATCGTCCAGCAGCTAGTTGTGACCCTGGTGCTCTCGTAAGAGTGAAAGCACGTCCTTCTAGTCTGCCATCTTGGTTCCAATCTCAGACACATAGTTTTAGCGTTTACTTTCTAGACTGCTTTCTATGTACAAGGCTTTTGAAAAAGTCAAATATGATGAAATGTATAATTTTCTTAGCACTCCATTTCACTTTGAATTTTAGACAGGTGCAAAGTAAAGAGTAACATCTATCAAATTTCTATATAAAAGAACAGATGTCAAAGTAAATAATACAAGCAAAAGTCTTTAATATGGGCTAGTTTAAGTCAGCAATCCAGAAATTGTGTTTCTTCTTGATGTGTGTTGAGTTCCTTTGGTTATCTACTAGGTTGCAAGTGATAAGACATAGCTAGCCTATAACTAAAAAGATTAATTGATTACAGCATTTTACACTAGTGCTGCCCAACAGCAGTACAATGCAAGCCCAAGATTCAATTTTAAATTTTGTATTTGCCATATTAAGAACAAACAGTTGGAAAGAAAACTTTAATAATATTATATTTAACCCAATATGTCCAAAGATTATCATATATATATGATAAAAAGATAAAAATTATTAATAAAATATTTTACATTTTTTCATATTAACTTTTGTGAGTCTGGTACGTATTTTGTATGTGTAGCACATTTCAATTCAGACTAATCACATTTCAAATGCTTAATGGCCACTTATGGCTAGTGGCTATCATATTGGACAACTCAACTATATGAGATTTTAAACATATAAAATTATAAAGTAATGTCTTCCTTTGGTATAGAAAGCATTTCATATCTCCTCAATCATCCTACAGCAAACCACACTCAAAGACTTTTATACGTAATTTGTTCCAGTCTTATCTACTCTCACTATCTACTTCTCACTTCTCTTCAAAGTAGGCCTCTGAGTTCAGCCAAATGACTTTCCTCAGTTTCCCACAAAAAAGACTTTCTGTCAACCTGTCTAAATCATTTCTGTCCTCCAAGGCCCAACACAAACCCCATCAATTACAAGAATGTGTCCCTGATTATTCTACAAGTTCTATAGCACGCAATGTCTGTATCATTACATTTGCTGTTTAATTGTAGATGGAACTCTTTTCAGTTATTATATATTTCTTTTGAATTCTAAGGTCCCTGAGAATAAGGATCATGTTTTATGCATTTCTTGTCTGTCTCCAATGTTATCTAGTAGAGTATTTTGAACATATTGAATTGAAATACTTTATGTAAGTCCTCTATATGTTAAAATTTATTTGTCTCAAAAGTCATGATCCAGGACACTTGAACTGTAGAAAAGAAAGAAAGATAAGAGAAGAAAAGAAAAGAACAGGAAACAAAGGAAAAGAAAAAACCTGATAGATGTAAAGGAAAAGAACTTACTAATAATTAAAGCTGTTGAAAGAAGAAACGAGTTGGTCATGAGGGTTTCATTACTGGTAGAGAGTTTAGTTAGCCACTTATTTGGGAAGTTATAAGGAGAATTTCTATACCAAGTGGATAGTTGAATTTGATGATGTCTAAATACCATTTTGATTTTAAGATTCTGTACACAAGAAAGCTAATGTGTGAAAATCCAAATTTACAATGCATCTGTTATTTCAGGATCTGTCAGTCTGCAAGACAGAACTGGTTAAATAAATAAATAATTGGACAGCTTTTTAAAGACTTGATTAGCTTCCATTTATCCACAAATATAAAGTTAGCTTTGACAAAGCTGGCTTACATTTCTAACATAGAGCAGGTATAAATCTAATCAGCTGTGCCAAAACTGCCTATAAGACAAGATGCTTGCTCGACTATTTTTGGAAGCTATTTTAGTACCAACAGATCTCTAGCTTCTAATGACTTTGATGTAGATTGCTAAGGGGATTGTTTACTAGGTGAGACAGTGAGAAGGCTTACCTCCCAACCCCATCCCATTCCAGACCTAAATACTCTCTCCCTCTCTCTATCACTAAGAATGAAAGACAATATAGGGCAGAGTCAGCCAACCGTCAGTTCTCTAGATGGTCGATATCAATCAGCAATCTGCCCCTGACAGCATGTCAGATAGGGCCACCCCTCTCCTAAGTGTCCAGGGAGTGTGTACAGCTTAACAAGTAAGAAGCTTTCACCTCCATATTTGGCTTGAAACCTCAGAATCAGAGAGATTAAAGCAATTTGCAAGTTCAGAATCAGTTAACTCAATTCCTAAGTATTAAAATGATTTCTTATTCCATACTTCTAAAAAGAGAGAGAGATTAGTATCAGTAGCTAATCCACATGTGTATGAATTTTTTGTAATAGAGTTCTGATTTTCTTCCAAAGCATAATTGAGAGGGCTAATATTCCAAATTGAATACCGCCTAGCGGTACCCGTGGGGAGCCTTCACATTCTCATCTAACCCAGCATTGCCTTTCTAGTGACAGCACACCTCAAGAAGAAACACAATTTCTGGATGTCTGACCTAAACTAGTGCTTATTAAAGACTTATAATAATGCTCTCATTATTTAAATAGCTTATCTGGAATTCATGCTGCCCTCTCCTAAAAGTTATTTTGAAGGGAGATACAATCCTCTTTCAGTGGCAGAGGGTGTTCATGGTGACCACTTTCCAAATGGGCACTTTCTTTGTGACAGCATAATAGTTCTATGAGTTTGGCTGAAGGTCTAGTGGTTCAGCTGGTGATAGACCAAGGAAAGAAACAAACACAGAGTTCCACAAGGTAGGGAGCCCCATTTTGCTCTGAAGGCAGAGAGACCTGAGTTCTAATCACAGACTGCCTCAGGCTAGCCTTGTGTCCTTGCTAACTCCCTCAACCTCAGTGGACTTCCGTATCATCCTGTGTTAAATTTAAGGTCACCCATTTGGGTAAGTGACTACCGAGGAAAGTAAACGAAAAAGCCGCGAGCACGTGATGGACCCCCAACAAGAGTTAATGAACTCTTTGCCACTGAATGGGTCATGTAGCCAGAGAATTACCAGTAGGACCTGAAGTGATGTCTCCGGACAGATCAAGATGGAAACCTAAGACTTGCTTGTAGGGTGAAAGACTATAACCAAAGAAGCACAGGGGGCCAAGCTGGGTCAGGAAAGAGGCTCATGCAGTAAGACTTTCCGTGGGGAGTCAGAGAGTCATAAGCAAACTAAGGGAAGAGTCGGGCACCTGGGGAATAACTAAACCCAGAGAAAAATCAGAGCAGCCAGACAGCACGGCCCAAAGGATGAACTGAACCAGTGGCTGCTTGGGTCATAAAAGATTTCCCATCCAGGGCTAAAGGGTCCCTGTTACACTGAGCTTAGGATTCACAAGAATTCTGAGAAACTCAAGACAAAGCAGCAAATTAGGGTGTTAAAAAATAAAAAAAAGAAGAATGTCCATGTGCTTCAGGGAAAGAGACCTTTCCATGCTACCAAATACACGTAGCCACTCAGAGGGTTAAAACATTTATGTGAAGGAAATCCACTTCACAATTTACAGTTCATATTTTAAAGACCATATTAATTGAAGCAGAGTTACCCTAGGCCAGTAAATTATGAAAGATATGCTTTTTTACTCTGTCAGTTGGAATATACAGTTTAAAAATGTTAAAGCTATCAGCAAACATTTATTAAGGGCCTACTATATTCAAGGCACAAGACCGTCTAAATGAAATCCAGACCCAGGTACATTTTACTCTCTCTGACCACATGCCTATTGATTTAATGATCAGGCCAGGTATTTTGAGGGAAACTAACTGTACTGAGAGGATAAAATATAATTGAACAGATCATCTCAGTTGTGCCTGATTTGTACTGACAGAGCATCTTTGCTTCTCACAATTTTGAGGACAGTTCTGCTATAACTGATTTTGTCAGATAGATATGAATAGACCATCTAAAATTCTTTTATGATTTTTTTTAAAAGCAATTCAATAGGAATTGAAATTTTACAATTCAAACAAACTGGGGTCTAGAAATTCTCATCATTTCAAAAGAAGTGGAATAGAGACCAGTATTTCAATATACGTGGGTTTTGATCATTACACAATCGCTTCTTGAATATTTTCTTCCATGAAATTGCTTCTGTATTTTACCAAATTTTTCCTAACTATGTACATATGTGTTCATATTGTTAAGCACAATGTCACTACCTTGAAAAAGAGTCAAGGGCCCCCCAGGTTAGAGTTTCCAGGTAAAATACAGGATACCCCATTCAATGTAAACTTGAAATAAGCAACAAGCTAGCCAAACTGCTACATTCCCAATAGCTTACTAAAAGATTATATTTTATTTATAATTTAATTAAGCACCAAATGTATGAATTGCCAATTGTGAGGTGCTAGATTCAGTATCACTAGTTTCTTTTACTCAAGTAACAGATGAAACATCTTAATATTAGTGCTTTTAGAGTACTACATGAGATGTGCCTGTGAAATAATAAGTATATATATATACTTATTATATATATATATATATATATATATATATATATACTCTGTGTCCCCAGTACCTGACACAGAGCTCTTAAAACTCTTGTAAATAGGGATACTAAGAGAATCTTTTGTTCTAATATTTAGCCTTTGATCCTAGTACCTGACAGAGCTTCTAAGACCTTATAATTTCCTGATGATTGCAGGGTCTGACATAGAGCTCCAAGCACCTTGGAATTTTCTGGGTAAAATGAGTGTCCTTTGCTCTAATGACATGGCCCTTTGTGGACTCCTGAATGGGAGCTGGTCACCAGAAAGAACAAGCCATAATTAGAAGTTTGGAACCTTCATCCCCATCCCCCATCCTCTGGAGAGGAGAGAAGGGCTGGAAGTGGAATTAATAATCGCTCATGCCTACGTGATGAAGCCTTTACAAAGGTCCTCGAAGTATGAGGCTCAAAGAGCTTCCACGTTGGTAAACACATCCATGTGCTGGGAGGGTGGCACCCCCCAACTCCACAAGGACAGAATCTCCTGTGCTCAAGACCCTTCCGGACCTTGCCTTGTGTATCACTTCACCTGGCCGTTCATCTGTATCCTTTACTATAGCCTTTAAAATAAACCAGTAAATATAAGTGTTTCCTCGCGTTCTGTGTACCATTCTAGCAAATCACCAAATCCAAGGAAGGGGTCATGGGAACCCCAATTTATAGCCAGTTGGTCAGGAGCACGGGTAACAACCTGGGCTTACAATTGGCATCTCAAGTGCAGGGGAGACAGCCTTGTGGGACTGAGCCTTTAACTTGTGGAATCTGATGCTAACTCCAGGGAAATAGTTTCAGAATTAAACTGAATTGTAGGACACTCAGCTGGTGTCACAAAATTGCTTGATGTGTGGAAAACACACAAAGCTGGCATCAGTAGTGTTGTGAGTATGGTAAGGGTGTGAGAATAACGCAAAATGCAGGAGAGTTTTTCTAAGACAGCATGTCATAGACAGTGAAATCAAACACTGCAAAAAGCTCTTAGGTGATTCTGACAATTGCAGCAATATTTAACTACTAAATCTGCTGGGTGCAAAGAATGAAAGCATAAGGTTTTGTGAAATTGTACACCTGGGTAGGGTTGCCAGATTTAGTAAATAAAATACAGGATGCTCAGAGAAATTTGAATTTCAAATAAACTGAAAAAATAATATCAATATGTCCTATGCAATATTTGAGATATACTTGTGCTACAAAATTATTTGCTGCTTATCTGAAATTCAAATTTAACTGGATGTCCTATATTTTTTCTGGCAACTTTATATCTGGGGGGGCCTTCACCTAGTCTGAGAGCTCAAGAAAGGTGTCTATTAGGAGGTGGACTGATTTGAAATGATTGTGTAATTATCTTTAAAAGTTTTATGGGAAGAGGGCTTCCCTGGTGGTGCAGTGGTTAAGAATCCGCCTGCCAGTGCAGGGGACACGGGTTCTAGCCCTGTTCTGGGAAGATCCCACATGCCACAGAGCAACTAAGCCTGTGCACCACAACTACTGAGCCTGCGCTCTAGAGACGGTAAGCCACAACTACTGAAGCCCACGCGCCTAGAGCCCGTGCTCCGCATCAAGAGAAGCCACCGCAATGAGAAGCCTGCACGCTGCAATGAGGAGTAGCCCCCGCTCGCCACAACTAGATAAAGCCTGCGCGCAGCAACAAAGACCCAACTCAGCCAAAAATAAATTAATTAATTTAAAAAAAGTTTTATGGGAAGAATAAATATGCCTTTGAAGGAGACCCATCACCTATGTTAAATTAAAAGTGTTATCATATGTGGGAACTTCCCTGGTGGTCCAGTGCGTAAGACTTCGTGCTCCCAATGCAGGGGGCCTGGGTTCGACCGCTGGCTGGGGAACTAGATCCCGCATGCATGCCGCAACTAAGAGTTCGCATGGCGCAACTAAGAGTTTGCATGGCGCAACTAAGAAGTCCACATACCGCATCGAAGATCCCATGTGCTGCAACTAAGACCCGGAGCAGTCAAAATAAATTAATAAATAAATAATAAAAGAAATAAAGGAAAGAAAAAAGTATTATCATATGTAAGGCCTGATGGTCTGAGTTAGCTTGATTCCAGTATGCTTTGACTCCTAACCACAGAGATTTTTCCCAGAGCTCTTGACACACTATCTCTGTGATGTTTAGACTATCTTTCCTATCAGACAATAAACTCTTAAAGGCAGCAAATGCATCCTTCCCTATGGCTAGCCCAAAAGCTAGCTCAATACCAGATACATACATCTTAGAGCATTAATACATGTTTTAAATAAACAGGAGAATTATAAACTGTATTTCATGGTAAAGTGGACACTAGTCAATCAGTGTAAAACTGTTATAAAATTAAATATATTTATTCTATTTTAATCCCTGTTATGTCTGCTAGTGATTTCACATTATGCCCATATGCATAAAACATTCAGACGAAATTGATAAATACATTTTTTTGGTTGCAAGTCGGTTGTGGGACCACACCTGCAGAATTATGGCTAATATTTGGAGATTAAAAATCAAATACTTATTAAACAGAGATATAGCTTTAATATGTTTTAAGATCAAATTCATAAGTCCATCAAATAAAGTGCTGCAAAGCTTTTGAAAGTCACATAAACCTGATTAAATGTTAGAGATTTGGCATCTGTCCCCTGAGGAGCACTTTAATATAACAAGAATTACAAATGAATCTCCCAGGGTAAATCTAGGAAAAAATACTTGGGAACGATATATTGAGAGGTTAAAACTGGTGCTATGTATTCTAATTAGCTCTAAATCTAAAGTGTGTAACAGCTGGAGCTGGCACCTTATATAGCAAACGACTTGCTACCATTGAATTGTTCCTGCCCCCGGCCAATTCATATGTTGAAGCCTGAGCCTTAACCCCCAATGTGACTGCACTTGGAGTTGGGGCTGTTAGGATGTGATTAAGATTAAATGAGGTCATAAGAGTGGAGTCCTAATCCAATAGGATTTGTGGACTTATAAGAAGAGGAAGAGAGAGATCTCCTCCACTCATACACCAAGGGAAGGCATGTGAGCACACAGCAAGAAGGTGGCCATCTGCAAACCCAGAAGAAAGCTCTCACCAGAACCAACTATGCTGGCACTCTGACCTTAGACCTCCAACTTCCAGGACCTCCAACTTAAAACTGTTCTTTAAGCCACCCAGTCTATGGTATTTTGTTACGGCAGCCTGAGCAAACTACGATGGGACTGAAATAAAAAACATTAAGCATTTTCTCATAGATGCCAGACACTACAACCTGCACTTCCCTGTTCGGTATTCAATGATTTAGTGTATGTATGTTTCATAATCTCATCTTTTCAACTTCAGTCTTGTCTGGCTTCCCAACTAATGAAAGGCAGGACATTTCTACGCAAACTCATTAAAGCTTATCTGAAATCACAACAGTCACTATATAGTTTAAGCAAAAGTAAAATGAGTAGTGGATTTTAACTACACTTCCCAATAGACTAGGTGTTTGACCAAAGATAATCTGAAATGGTGAAATATTTAAGAGAACTTTCACAAAGAATAATGAAAACTCTAGTAGCATCTGCTTAGATGCTATTTTTAGAACTCCAAGTATCCTTAGTTACCTGACCGGTGGAACTATACATTCATCAGTTTATAAATCTGCATAAAGGTGCCTCAAAAATATTTTCAGCTACCAAATAAAAGCATGTAATGAAGTCTGTGATTTTTTGCAAGATTTGTAGCATTGTTTTCATGACCTGTGTTTCCCCTCAAACACCCAGTTTAAAACAAAACATTTTCTGAAAAATGATCATTTCAAAAAAACATTTTTGTGGGGACTCATTTTTTTAACTATTGAGATGCTACCATTCAGACTCACTTATATTCTTTCCCAAAAGGATGAAGCCTTGACCATATAACCGTTTAGTACAATAGAATTTTCTGCAGGAAATACACTCTTGCTATAGGACACCCTTCAGAAAAATAAAATATAAGCAAATGCCAACGTATTAAAAATAACATGAACAATTTAAGTATCACACAGACTAGAACATTCCCTTTAGCACCCTCAGGGTGTTTAACCCCATGGGCCAACCTACATGACAAGTCAAATTTTAAAAAGACTGTTGTGTAATGAACATGGAATCAGAAAAGGGGACTTGGTTAGTTGTGTTGAACATCTAATGACATCTATCAAAACAGATTCAGTCATTTCCACCATTAAAACGATAACGTTCAAAGTCTTTTGACTAGACTCCCTTCTCTCTTCAATGATACTGGATGGGCACTGCAAACATGCGGGGGCTTATAGATTTTACCAAGTGAATAATCATCTTTCTGGAGACACAAAATTTATACTTGGTGTATTATTGGACTAGAAATAATACAATAACAATGGTATTAAAGTCAGGCGTCATTGATCTACTGCTATACACACCTTGAGCGAGCAAGGGGCTTACTTGGCTCCAGGTTTATAATCTATACAATTAATGGGACTAGATTTGGTGATTTCTAGGGCACTTTATGGCCTTGATATCTGAAAAGTCAAGGAGCTACATGCTGGAAAGATTAAAAAGTCACTTACTAGTGTCAGTATTCCATTCAAGTTTCCTTCAAACTGCCATTAGCAGCTTACAGATCTACAAAAACAAAACTATGAATTTATTGGGAATTATCTCATTTTCCCTTGAGTTCACATGTCCTGAATTGTTCTTACATCCATGCCTTCAGGCATCCCAACAGGGCCACTCGTGATTTTTGGCAGAACCTGAGGAAAAGGCTCGGTACCTCTGATCAGTGAGCGGCTTCCTTCTTCAACAGCTGGACGCTAGAGTGCCCAGAGTCACACTCAGAAACCATGACAAGTACAGCCTGCTCCTTAGCAAAGGAGGTGCACTCTTTGTCACATGAGGCAAACACCTGCCTGTTTTTCAGTCTGAGATGATGATGATTGTGAAATGCAGGTGATATGGCCGATGCTGACTTCTTTCTGGGTAAATCTAAACTACTTCTGAGTCATGCAAAATAGTTTATTCTTTCTTTCCTCCTTACATTTGGAAATGTTGACTTCTCTGACAAGCAAAGACCCTCAGTGACCCCAGATTAAATAACAGCACACAAAGATTTATGCCTCCAGGCCGTTGGCTGCCACTGGTACAGATTGAGAACGACAGGGCATTACTAATCGTTTAGAAATGAGGTGGTAACCAGAACAGCTGCCCTTCAAATTCCAACAAAAGTTCAGTGGACTAAACACAAACCATGAGTATTATCAGGAAAATAATATTTTGTTGCCAGACCTACACGGAAACTCCTCTGGGGACCAGAAGAGAACTAACCACAAACGTGCCAGTCCCTTTCATGATGGAGTAAATGCTTTGAAGTAGGAAGGTGTAGAGGTGTGTGGGGAGAACTTCACAGTGATGCGCAATCCCTGAGTCAAAGGAGGAACTCCAAGATGGAGGGAAGAATGGCCTGAAAGTGAAGGGGACCCCAGGTTGATATGCAGACAGCTGAGGTGTGTTTTTAATGTAAACTAGTCTTGACCCCCCAAGTTGCTCACAACACTTGTATAGGTTGATTATTTAATTTGCTTCATACAAAATACCCAATAACGGCACACAATGTGTATGAGCCTACATAGGAAGAGGATGCTTTCAAAGGTCGATATTCATTAATCAAAGCAATGACTTACCATTTATCAGTTTTAATATAAAAAGCTACAAAATAAGCAGGAGGAAAAGAGCCTGACTTTGGGCACAGGCAGTTTTGTGTTTAAAACTCTATGCTGCTACTTAGCAGACTTGAGATTACGGACAAGTTACTTAATCTTCCTAGCTCCTTTTCCTCATTTGCAAAATGGGGATAACACCATCTGCCTCATATGACTTTTGTAACAAATTAAGAGAAATAAATAAATAATGTCAAGTCATAACAGAGGGTCTGGAACATAATACATAATCAATAAACATTACTTCTTGACTTCCCTTAGCTAGGAAAAATGATGATATCATTAACTACCACTTGTTTTTCTTCATCCTGACCATATATTCAAAATATTTCAGCACCATTAAAAGTACTTTATACAAATTTAGATCATGATATCATTCACCTAAAACCACAGATGATTCACAGACACACAGGTACATATGTATGTACATATCTAGGGAGAAAAGAGTTCCAGAAAAAATTTAATATTTCTAAAAATGCATCTTATATGCTCTAAAAGCACTAATGTTATTTTCAGCCCTTTGTGTCTATAAGGTAGCATTTAGTATATTAATTTTGCAAACATCATGGCATCTAATAAGCTAGTTTGGTAAGTTAATAATTGTATAATCATTGTAAAATGATTTGAAAATGGCCAGATATTTTCAAAATTACTTGACTCTTAAAAGTGATATATTAACATGAAGTGGTGGTAGGAAAAGGAGAGTGAGGCAAACCATACGTTTGGTTTCTATTTTTAATCTTTAAAATGTTTCACAAACAGTTGAGAAAATGTATTTAATTTTTATCAAACATATAATTGTCTACTAAGACTTATGTTAAGATGAACTAGTAAAAGTCTGCTTTATTATAAGTATACTGTTCCCTTAAGAGCCTAGCAGTTTTAAAAATAAAAAACTCAAAATCTCTTAGCCGGACTGAGGTTGGAAATTTGTTTCCAACCATTTTCACAAAACCACTTAGAAGATAGCTGTTTTGCAAATTAATTTTTCATGAAGCTCTCTAAGGGTCGATATACTTGTATTAGCCGCCAAACGTGTTCAACTTGAGACAACCGGGAAGATCCATGATTAATGCAACTTGGTGTTTTTCCTAACATTTACTGTACCCATCAATAGTGGTTAATGCAACAGCTTCCAGTAAGCAGCTGCCTTAAAAGCTCGGAAACGTCGAGCCATAAACAACAAAAGTGCATCTGTCCTTCTTCCATACATAAATGTCTTCCTATACAAATGAGAAAAATATATGCAAAAGTCTAACATAAGAAACTATATCAATATTTTCATGTAAAAGCGTGGCAAAATCAGACTAGAGAGACAGTTTTGGTAAAATAGCATGCTAATAAGAGTAGGGGGTCCTGGGCCCTTATCTTCACTCTGACACTAGCTGTGGTTCCTCTGATGAGTCCCCAACTTGCAACTAGTTTCCTCAGCTAATAGCAGAGGTGCTCTATCAGCTAGGCCCCACAGTGCAGGGCTAAGATGGGGACTCAGACAATGAATCAGAGACGAGGCACTGAGGCAAGGAATACAACTCTATGCGGAAAAGCCGGCAGACTGAGAAGATGGCAGACTGAAGTCTCAAAATAACCATCTTATCGGTGTTTGGATGCCAGTTTCTTTTATAGCACAGAGAAGGGGAAGAGATGAGGAAGTAAAGTAAAAAGGCCATAAGTTTTGCAAATATCACCTGGAATGGCCAGCCTCAGGGAGGGGATGTGTCAATTTCTGCTTTCTTGTAGCCATCCGCAGGTGGACAGGGTCTGGATGTTTCCCTGATCAAAGGCACTTTGGTTTAACATTCAGGCAGAGGGGCAGGGTTCCCCGAGGCAGGCCATTATGTATAGACAGTATCCTTCTAGTGAACAAAAGCAGTGGAAAGCAAAGGTTAAAATAAAAGTAACAGATCTAACATGTAGTCAGATTTGGCTCTTCCTTGTTACAGAAACAACGGCCTGTAGAGGTGCTGTGATCTACCCCGCATGGAATCAGGTCCCAGCTCTTCAGTAACGCTGGGCCCGTTACTCAACTGGCAGTGCTTCAGTCTCCTTCTCATTGAAATGAGGAGGGCAGTAGCACTAAGTTCACATGTCTGGGATAATTAAATGAGAATTCATGGCTCGGGACATAGTAAAAGAGCAATAAATATATTAGCTTACTTATTAGTATTATAAGTAGTATTACTGTAACCATCACTTTATCCTGAAAAAAATAAAACTTTTGTGGCTTACAGTGCAAGAAATATAGAAGTGAAGAAACCCAGGAGAAAAGACAATAAAGGTATGAAGATCAAGCTGATACCATAAAAGCACTATGTTAATTAAGTAATTAACATATTTGTTAAAGTCACTTTTAAGCTAACCCAGAGAATAAGGAACCATTCTCTAAATATTACAATGTGCATTCTGCCTAATATTTAGAACAATCAGAAGTCAGAAATTCCAAGTCTTTCTCTTCAGTTTGTTAAAAAATCAAAAGAATGATCTTGGGTAATTCAAGATTTGAATATATAATGCCAAATAGGTAACTAAAAATGCATATATGAGAAAGAGAGCAAGTTGGGGGGAATAAAGGCTTCTCCAAGAGATGGAAAAGAGAGAAAAAGAATGGATTTTTTGAGTAGCAATCCAAATACCAAAGAGATCCCACCTTGGGCTACTCAGGAAGACAACAGATTTCTGCCAGCTGCCTTGAGGCTGGCTTGCCCTTGGGGAGTATCACATGTGATTATTTGCAAGCTGCTACCTTCATCTCCTGGAGCAGAGGCGCATCCTTCTACTCATGCTGACACTCAAAGTTTGGTTTTCTTCCCTGAAGAAATGGAAAGGGCGGCTGAAAGGGCAGCGCTATGTGCACATGGGCATCTCGTCCCTGGGGGGTCCCATCTGAGCTCCAGACCTTCCATCTGCAGGGGGCTCTGGCACATCTGTCTGGGGCCAAGGAGTCCAGCTACTCTGTCCCTAAATTCTCTCTCCAAATCGCTCCACATTGCAAACTAATTTTTATCAGTTATAGCCCATAACAAATGTCTGTGTGTGCTCTAGCTCTCCTGGAGAAAGAGCTGCCAGTCTCTTTGTATCCTTTCTTTTACTCAAAGAACAGCAGCTCATTTCCCCTGGTTGAGGCCAATCTCAGGTCTCTCATTCTGCACTTTTTCCCTGGGTAACTTTACCCACATTCATGTCTTCATCTGCCACATGTAAGAATCGATGTTTCTCCAATGTCTCCTGAGCTCCAGGGCAAGATATATAGGATATATAAACCCATATCAGGCCTTCCCACCTAGATCTAGTTTTCCCTCTCCCCCATCTCCTTACTTCCTACTCAGCATCACCCACCACACGGCTCCTTCTTTCTGATGTCTCACCAAATGACATCAACTGACCATTTCCAGCAACTTGAGAGTATCTAAGATTCCCACCTCTTCCTTACTTCCTCTGGATTGTCCAATTGGTCATCGAAACTTACTGATTTTACCTAATAACAATCTCTCCACTCTGCTCCTTCTTTTCTAGTCCCACAGCAGTGGCTTCGTTCAAGTTCTTATCGCATGACTACTAAATAGCGAACCAAACAGTTGGCTTTTGGATCTCAAGATTCTCCCCATTTCATCTTCCACATTATTGCCACCTTGAATCTTCCTGAAATACAGTGTCTGCATGGAACCTGATGCTCAGAGATTAAGGAAATTGCCACAGGTCATACAACCACTAAGAAATTTAGGCTCAAGGTGAATCTCATCCTCTTATACTCATCCATGATCTCTAACCAAGACTCACACTCTGGGGCCCAGTTTACAGTTGAAGGACACAGCATCTTTCCCTGATGGGTAGAGGAGAGGCCACACTTAGTAAGAATATGGCTTCTCCCTAAGGGACAGAACAGAGCAGGACATTTATCTCAAAAGATCAAATACCACAGACAAACACCTTGGATGAGGTATGAATTAGGAGCTAAACTCTCTAGCTGTCCATTTGTTTCCTAAAGTTCATCTACTTGTAACTTTCAGGGAGACAAGTTTATTAACCGCAGAATACAAATATTTGAAGCCCAGTTATAGCTCCCAAAGTGTTTCTTCTTGCTTCTAGATGTTGATGTCACTGGCAAATAGCATTTTTTTCCCAAATACCCATTTAAAACAGGCCTTATAAAGATCAGCTATAAAGTTAACACTGCAAACTCTTGAGTTAGAAGCAAAAGGTAAGTACAAAGAACTTTATTATTTTTTTTAATTTAGCATCTGTAGGCTGAAATTAAATACAGCTTACAATAAAAGTCTGTCAATGCTATTCTGCATAATTAATCTGAACTTTGGCACTCCTAAGCTTGTTAATGCCGAGCTGCCGATAGTAACGAATTGAAACTAAGTGCATGATACATATTTTCAAATTACAGCAACTGAAATATGCATGAAAATGTACAAAACGTCACACCTGGAATGACTCAGTAATTTGTTCCAGTAATTATTTCAGTAATGTTATTTTTTTTTTCCACCACAGGTTTCATTCCAAGCCATATTCCATTGTTTTCCATCATCAAGTTAAAAATAACAGAGCTAATTAATTACCTAAACTAAGAAACAGCTGTTTAGAAAGGGCTATGGCCTCAAGTTTAGATGAGTGAGGGTGTCTCAACTGCTTGGTTCTCTCTTCGTATCTGTCCATCATTTACAGCATGTAAGCAAAGTGAAAAGAAAAATCTTAGATAACTCTCAAATCCCATCCCTTGATGCTTTTATACTCAGAGAAAACTACGGGACCATGCAAGTTAGTTAATGTGAAGATTCTCAGCTAAAGGAATGGGAGATAGCATTGTGTCACTGTAAATACTATCTTGATTCTGAAAAACAGCATGGCAGAGAGATGTTCCTCTACTACAGCAGTTCTCAAAAGTTCTCCGGGGACCACTTATGGCCCCTGAGACATTTTCAAGGGGTCCATGAAAAAAAAACGTATTTTCATAATAATCATAAGTCATTTTTGCCCTTTACACTCTTATTCTCTCAAGAGTGTACAGTGGAGTTTTACAGAAGTTACACGCTATGTGATACCACAATAGACTGAGTGCGCAGATATGTGTATCCAGCTGTCTCCTATCAAACCAGATGTTATAGTGCTTTACAAAACATGAAATAATGCCACTCATCGCAAAATTTTGTTTGGGAAAAAAATATTTTCTATAAAAATATGTTAATACGTTATCACGTAAGAGGTTTATTTTGTTACAAAATTGGTAAAACTGTAAAGGGCTCCAGAGATCAAAAAGATTTGAGAATCATTGCACAACTGGTGTTTTGAAGAGTGGAATTCAAGCAATGATTAAGGATTATCCTCTGTGGCCATCCTCTGGGGTCCTTTCCCAGCTTTCCTTCTGTTAGCTAAAATCTCCTCTCCTTTCTTCCTTTAGCCAGTAAAGTCAATTCAATCTTTAGTTAAATTAATTCAGCAGTTATATCCTTAGAGGCTGTTAGGAGCAATACCCATGAAGATGGGCACTGTTGGAGATATAAAAGCTCAAAGAGGTTAGAATAACCTGAGAAGTAAAGATGACCATATAGCAAAGTTAGATAATGATGCACAGTAATGCATAATTCAGTACCAAAGGGAGTAACACAAACACTAAATGTTGTTAACTATGAGATGAGGAGAGGAATGTAACTATGAGTTTTGGGGGGCAAATCTTCATAGAAAAAGCAATGCCTTTATCTATTTTCTGTCAGTTAACCAAATGGAAATGTGGTAGCTCACAAAATGCATGCAGGGCAATCAGAAAAAAAGTAGGAATAGGTAGAATAGTAAAAATGAAGCCGGGCTTCCCTGGTGGCGCAGTGGTTAAGAATCCGCCTGCCAATGCAGGGGACACGGGTTCGAGCCCTGGCCTGGGCAGATCCCACATGCCGCGGAGCAACTAAGCCTGTTGGCTAAAACTACTGAAGCCCGCTCGCCATGCTCCGTTAGTAGGAGAGGCCGCTGCAATGAGAAGCCCGCGCACCGCAACGAAGACCCAACGCAGCCAAAAATAAAAAATAAAATAAATTTATTAAAAAACAAAGAATGAAACCAAAGATGAAGCTAGAAGAGAAAAACATACATCAAGATCTAGGAACAGCACATAATCTCCAGGGCCCAGTGCAAAATGATAATGCAGTGTCCCTTGTTAAAAAAAAAAAAAAAAGTCTTTCAGGATGGTAACAGTAGAGCATTAAACCAAGAGCAAGGCGCTTCTAAGCTTGGACCCCTGTGTGACAGCAGAGGACACACACCCCTGAAGGCAGCCCCAGTGACACCCTCCACAATCGCTTAAGTTAGATCCCAAGTCCAGCTTTAAACTAACTTAGAAGACAAAGCAAAGAGGAAAGTATGATCAGTTTTAAAATTCACAGTGTCCATTACTCAGGAAGTCCTATTAAAAAAATGGTCAGAATTACATCAGAATTTTACTTAGAATTCTACTTAGAGAAACACATTCTTCCTTTCAAAACCTGCCCCCCTCTGCCCCCGCGCACACACACAGCCATTTTCATCCAGGTACAACACCAAATATAACAAGTAATAGAAGCAGCACATTTCTGAACGTTTAGTATGTGTCATACATTGTTCCACATCTAATTCTCACAATCACTTTATTTATTTTTTGCACAATCACTTTATGAAGGCAGGATTACTGTCACCCCTACTTACAGAAAAAGAAATTTAGAACAATTAAATAACTTGTCCAATGCCATACAGTTGGAACGTGAACTCAGGCAATCTAACTCCTGCTCTTCTACTGCTTCCCATCTTCCTGTAATCCTAGACAGAAATTTCACAAGCCTCCATCCTTCTGAAGGACTAAACAGAGCCCACAGATATAAAAAACAGAAAGAAATCATAGCTAATATCTATCCAGTCCAGCCCTTCATTTTACAAATAAAGAAACTGAGGACTATAGGAAGATATATAACTTATTGAGATTACCAGCAAGAGACTGGTCAAGCTTTATCAATGCTCTTAACTCCATTTCCCCCAAATTTACTGTGTATCAGAATAATCCTGGGAACTCCGAAAAATGCAAGATCCTGATCCCCCCTACCAGACAAGAGGTCCAGATTTCTTGGGACCAGGGCAGGAGGAGCCAGGGGCTTTTCTAGCCAGCAGCCAGCCAAGCATCAGAGAGCAGGGGTGATATTCCCTGCCTCACACTCTCCAGTCTTCCTTCCCATCTATAACAATCAAAACCTGCCCCTTTGGGCTTCCCTGGTGGCACAGTGGTTGGGAGTCCGCCTGCCAATGCAGGGGACACAGGTTTATGCCCCGGTCCAGGAGGATCCCATCATGCCGCGGAGCGGCTGGGCCCGTGAGCCATGGCCGCTGAGCCTGCGCGTCCGGAGCCTGTGCTCCACAACGGCAGAGGCCACAACAGTGAGAGGCCCGCGCACCACAAAACAAAACAAAACAAAACCTACCCCTTTATGTAGCTGTGGGTAATGGAAGTTACAACAACACGACTACCTGACATTTAATATATCTAAATTAGATTGAAATCAATAAACCAGGCAAAACCAAAATCAGTGCTTTAACTCTCTGAAATCTGTTTTGGGTAGATTAATAGGCATTTTCAAGAAGGAAAGATTGAAAGGTGGCAGAGACATACAGTGAAAGGCAAGGTCGGGACTGAGCTACAGCAGTGTCCAGTGGGCATGTGAAATAGGGGATTATGGAAAAATAATTTGCAGGGGAAGGATGTGAGGGTGGGACAAGATTGAAACACCTTATCTGATTTCTCTGTGGAGACAAAAGACATCCAGTCTTCTCGATTCCAATAGTCATTCCTACATACACACCCTGGTCAAATGTGTAGTGGCTTACAGGCTGAGAGCATACTTGATAATAAACTTCATATTTGCATATCTGTAAATAATCTTAGGAAGTTATTAATAATCTAGACAATAATATGTAAACTGAAATATTTAGAGATGGTAAACTGATACCTGTAATTTACTTTGAAACGTACCAAAAGTAAGAGGGATTTATGGATGGATAGAGTGAGGGATAGATGGATACATATGTGATAAAACAAGCAAAATAAAATGCTAGTAGTAAAATCTATGCACTGGGTATATGGGCATTCACTCTAAACTCTCAACTGCGCTGTATGATGAAAATTTTCATAATAAGATATTAGAGGGGAAATGTGTGTAATAAAAGTATCCAAAACCAGATGATACTGTGCTTGCAGACTAAAAACTTTACTGATTAGAAACAAATCAAGATTTAGCTTCAGGGCTTCCCTGGTGACACAGTGGTTAAGAATCCACCTGCCAATGCAGGGGACATGGGTTCGAGCCCTGGTCCGGGAAGATCCCACATGCTGTGGAGCAACTAAACCCGCGCGCCAAAACTACTGAGCCTGCACTCTAGAGCCCGCGAGCCACGACTACTGAGCCCACGCCCCACAACTACTGAAGCCCCGTGTGCCTAGAGCCTGTGCTCCACAACAAGGAGAAGCCACTGCAATGAGAAACCCGCGCACTGCCACGAAGAGTAGCCCCTGCTCGCCGCAACAAGAGAAAGCCCGTGCACAGCAACGAAGACCCGACACAGCCAAAAATAAATAAATAAATAAGCAGAGTTTAAGGTTGGAGGAGGGAAAAAAAAAAAAAGTTTCTCATGTGCTTCTTGAAAGCAGCTCATTCCTCAACTGTTGATATCCAAGTGTGCTCATTCCCTTCTGGAAACGGTGAAAAACAGGACACTGGAGTTTCACACATTAAAATGAGGAAAATCAAGTTCCTCCCACAAAAGACAGAACGAATTGGGGTAGAAAATTACCATTTATTCCTTATTAATATAGCCTTAATGGATTATCCATAAATAAAACATGCATTAGGCTCAGATGACAGTTCCTGATTTGAGTCCTAACCCAAGGATTTAGAAAGTAAACTCTGGGCAAGGAACTTTCACTTCTCCACACTGGCCTCAGAAGGTATTTTCAAAGAAATAAATGTAGTGAGTAATACACAAAGACAGAGAATCTCCCTGGAGATCAGCAGTAGCAATTCATCTCTTCCTGGTTTCCACCTGATTCCCCTAAAATCTGCTTTCTACGCACAGTGACGGGATGGTAGATGTGTGCTCCTTGTTTTACCTTTATAATTCTTACCTATTATAAAGGCAACACTAACACTTCCTATCAGATTCAGCTTCTTCGGAGTCCCAGAATTTCTTTGCATATTTCAAGAGCTCCTCCCACAAAGAGAAACGACTCAAGGTATTTTCCTGGACAATCCTTTGCTTGACCCCAGGCACAAAACACACAGATGCAGCTTCATTGTTTTGAATGGGCCTATATGTTTCTCTGGCTGCAGCCTACCAACGAGACACATGGAACAATAGCTCATTTTCAGATAAGATTTCTTTCTTCCTTTTAAATTAGAATTGAACTCTTGGGTAAAGAAGAGAAACAGTGATAGTTGCTGCAGATTTATTCTGTCTGGAAGAAGACAGTGTTCCCATACCTCTTGGATTATTTTAGTTCATGTTTATCTTGACCTACCAATCCTTCGTGAAAAATTAGAGCTTGTTCCTGAGAATAATTCATTTTATTAACACCATCCTTCAACTAAGAAAGAGCCACATTTTAAAGTATCCATTTGCTTTGTGTCCGACATTCCTTCTCAAGACCTATATTTGATTTAGCATGACACTGATCTAATTGTTAACTTCTAAATTCAGTTACTTATTCAGCAAATAATTATTGAGTACTCATTTGCCAGATATTGTATAATCACTGGAATACAAATAAAATAAAATTATATTAAACAGTATCTCTGACCTTTTAATTCATAGTTTAAAGGAAGAAGACACATAAATAATTCCAATGAGGCAAGTATTACCCAGTAGTATGCTTCAAGTTTTAACTGTATTTTAAAGTTTCCCAAATAGATGCAAAGCCATTACTACTAAGCACATTTTAACATTATTTAATGGAATCCCTTGATCTCCCCCAAGAGTTATAAGGGCAGAAAATAAAATTAAATCAATCGTGACAATTTACTAGTCATATACTGTTACTCACTGAAAGCAAATATTGATAATTTTCAGGTTTGTTTTTTGTGGTATTGTGATTTCTGGCATAAAGCTCCTAAAACCCTTTAATTTCCTGAGTGATAAGAGAGATAAAGCTGTCTTTGTTATGTTAATTAGTGACTTTTGGACCTCACCTAAGGATGGGGCCTTGTTGCCAGTGGAATCTACCAAGTAATTGGAGGGTTGGAACTTTCAGTCCCACCACCTTGACCTCTGAGGAGGGTAGAGGGGCTCTGCCTATGTAATAGAGCCTCCATAAAATCCCAAAAGGTCAAGGTTAAGAGAACTTCAGTGTTGGTGAACACCTGCAGATTCAGGAATGTGTTGCACCTAGAAAGGACATAGAAGCTCAGCGCCCTTTCCCCATATTTTGCTGTATACATCTCTTCCATCGGTCTGTTCCTGAATTATATCCTTTAATAATAAACCAGTAATCTAGTAAGTAAACTGTATTGGGTTCTGTGAGCCATTCTAGCATATTAACCAAACACGAGGAGGGGTTGTAGAACCTCTGATCTACAGCCAGTTGGTCATTAGCAGGGGTAGTAACCTGGGCTTGCGAATAGCATCTGAATTGGGGGTCGGGGGGACAATTTCGTGGGACCAAGGCTTTAACCTATGGAATCTAACACGCCCCCTGAGTAGATAGTATCATAATTGAGTTGAATTGTAGGACACCCAGCTAGTGTTGGAGAACTTCTTGGTGGTGAGGGAAAATCCCTCCAAAACGTTGGAATTGGTGATCAGAATCTTAGGTTTAAAATGCCAGTAGTAGCATTTTGTATAATAAAAAGAAAATAATAAAAATAATTGCTAAAGCACTTTTAAAAAGTTGACCAGGGGAATCGGTTATAGAAACCTCTTGCTTACCAGAATGCCTGGAATTTAATAAAGGATAATAACACCATGTAACAGCTGGAGTATGTTGGGGTTTTTTCCTACTAATAATGTAAAATTTTAGTATTTTCTAATCTCAGGTATGCTGAAATTGTCATTACCACTAAATTAAAATGTGGGGACATGGAGAAGATAAAATGCTATTTAACTACTAAGGGTCCGGAGGTACTCAAAATATAAACTGCAATAAATGTAGCATCAATATTATAGCTTCATGACTTTTGGCAGCTTGGCCATTACACCAGCAACCTATTCACTCATGGCTGAGCTTAGTATTGATTTCTTTACTGTACCCTGTTCCTGTAAGACCAAAACCTCTACTAAGCCTCTTACTGGAATCCTTTTTATCAAATCACCCTCAACAAGAAGGACTCTTTTGATGCGAAGACTCCACCTCTTGAAGACACTTGAGGGAGATAAAGTGACCACTAATCATTCACTTGCTTTTTCAACTCTATCCTATATGGAGAAGTAAAAAAGCAAAGTATAAGGCCATAATAAATCTCAGATTATTGGTCCATCTGGTAGTGACATCAAGGAGAACTCTGTAGAAGAGGGTATCTGCCTCCTGGATACTACCACCTAAAAATCCTATACCCATCCAGGGCTTTCCTTCAGCATTTGTCTCAAATTTATTTATGTTCTTCGTGCACAGTGAATCAGGAGTTATGCCTCTATAAATCACCTCTCATCTAGTAAAATAGATTTTCTTATAATTTCTACTAAGACGATAACTTACAAGTTTCAAATTCTATCATTTCGTAGGCTTGTGAAGAGTTATGTTTATTCTTCTTGCCTTCAATTTTGCTATCATCCCAGTAAAATCTAACTATTAGCATAACTCAGCTGAACCTGCTTTTACTAAGACTGTCAATGATTTCTAGTTGCCAAATGCAAGTGATTTTTTCCCTCGGTACTTCTATTATTAGAGATCTCTGCTGAATTTGATCACGCATTCCATAGCAAAAGAAATTTACTTTGCTTCCTTAAAATCTTGCCCCTCTGTACCCCTTCCTGACCGTCCTTCTGATGTTCTTTATCAACACGGATTCCCAGTTCTTTATCAATCATTACTTGTTGGTGCATCTAGGGGTTCCATTCTTAGTCTATACCTATTTACTGTCCTCTTATTTACTGATGGCTCCTAAATCTTTCACTCAGACTTCTCCCTTGAGTTACAAACTTATATATTCAAGTTTATGTTGCACGTATGCATATGTTGCATATATGAACAGATGCCTTAACACGTGTTTACTCATATCCATTTTCACATGTACTTTCCTTTCTCCTCTTGATTCTCTACTTCTAGAAAACTGAATACTGGGAGTTCTGAAAATCTTAACTGCTAAATTTTCTCAAGTCTAGTCTTCCCTCTTCAGGCCTAACTGATACCGTTCTAGTTCGAGGAAACATTTCTAAAAACAAGGTCTATGAAGACAGTCTTCATCAGAAGTACCAAGTTGGAGAAATAATAAAAGTGCAGCTACCAATTTGTTGTTGTTGTTTTTTTTAAGTTAAAAGTTTACTGGATACCATTTAGTATAGATCATTTGTAAAGCATTTTAAGTTAAAATCTTAGCTTCTAACTTGGAATAACCCATTTCTGTGTTTCCAAGGTCTAATCTCTAGTTACTTTGGGAACATTTCCTCCCAGAATAACTGACAACTGAATTATTAT
The DNA here is from genome assembly GCF_963455315.2 of Globicephala melas. Taxonomy (NCBI): domain Eukaryota; kingdom Metazoa; phylum Chordata; class Mammalia; order Artiodactyla; family Delphinidae; genus Globicephala; species Globicephala melas. Next base: position 39,452,260 of record NC_083329.1, on the reverse strand, counting down.
TTCTCAATATAAACCTTACCAAAAAGTTTTTTTGTTTTTTGTTTTTTCCGGTACGCGGGCCTCTCACTGTTGTGGCCTCTCCCGTTGCAGAGCACAAGCTCCGGACGCGCAGGCTCAGCGGCCATGGCTCACGGGCGCAGCCGCTCCGCGGCACGTGGGATTCTCCCGGACCGGCGGGGCACAAACCCGCGTCCCCTGCATCGGCAGGCGGACTCTCAACCACTGCGCCACCAGGGAAGCCCCCAAAAAATTTTTGAAAGATGAAATACATTGTGTGCTCTTGACCATATATCTAGTTACTCTTTTAAATTTAAATAGGTTTAATTTTTCCTCTATAAAAACGTTGCCTATCAGGCAAAAGCATAAGAAGTTTTAATCTACTTTGTTTTTTTTTTTCCAAACTGGGGGTTACATGGATTGTGATCAGAATTTAAATAAGAATAAGTTTGTTTCAGATAAATCTGTGTGTATTTAATGGACTGCAATATTTAAAGAGAAATTTACTGAGGGCTATGGCCAAAAAGTTTGAAAGCCACTAGTTTAATATATTGTAACATATAATCTAAATAAAGGACACTTACCATATGAATTCTTAAAGCAAGCCAAAAAAATAAAAACAAATCTTTGTTTTTTCTCCCTTTCCACTTCACAGTAGTAAAGTAACTCTCTGCAAGGTCGAACTCTAAAATGTGTGATGTGTAGTTCCTTTCTTCTCAATTTCCAGTAAATATACATTTTCCAATGGTCATTCACATTTGCACTTCATTACATTTGAAGGCCAGAGACTATGTAAACATATTTAAACAGTAAAAGTCATAAGACAGTACAAAGCAATACAAAGGCTGGAGGCTACAGGACTTGAACTATTATTGCTCTGGGTTGAAGGGCTGTGCCCTAGCCTGAGGACACACCCCCGCAACAGCTTCTGGAACATCACCTCGTGAAAACCAAGCCTCTCAGCTTACATTTTCACCACAAAGGTAGTAAGCTCTCTTAAACAATAGACCCAAATTGTCTAAATGCACAGAATTTGCTAAACCAAGAGTGAACCTTGTAAACTGCAGACTTCAGGTGATAATGTCATGTCGGTTCATCCATTGTAACAAAGGTACCACTATGGAAGGAGATGGTGATAATGGAGAGGATATGCATGTGAGGGGCAGAATGAAAATCTCTGTAACTTCCTCTCAATTTTGATGGCAACCTAAAACTGCTCTAAAAAATAAAGTCATATATATATATATTTTTTCTTTCTTTCTTTCTTTCTTTTTAAAAGGGGACTTTGACGGTATTTGAAAACACTGCCAGTTCTCCTTTTCAATAGCTGATGACTAGTTTGAATTACCTGGGACTTTGGCTTCTCAATTTACTTCATTCTTGCCAGAGGCTTTTAAGTTATTTTATCATTCAGATAAAGTGTTTCATAAATGAAAGGCAAGCCATCTTTTCACCCCACTACTAGGGATAATGAACCCTAGTAGAATATTTGAGTCACATATGCTGACTTTAGCTTGGAACGTCTTTCCTTCTATTCTAGCCAAGCTCTGAACAGGGGCATGCGCTAGAATGTATCTGAAATATAGAAAAGCACAAAAAGCTGAAAAGGTTCCATCGCATTGGACAAAAGGACAGTGTCACATCCGCCTAGTTGCAATCCAACACTTTAAACCGTAAATTTCTCAACATAGAGGAATCTTTCCATGTTGCTGACTGCCTTTCTGACTGCCTTTCTGAACATATGTGCAGCAAGGTGTGTTGTTTTATTTCTACGCCAAATTGCAGATGATCATAGCTTGGTTTTAGAAGGAAATAAAATGACTTTCTAAGAGATTTGTAATTCTAGAAGGGCAAAAAAAAAAGTTCATGCACAATTCCAAGGTACAACATATTTAGCTAGACTTTAGATTTGGAAAACAGTCTTGTCCTTGCCTGCATGCTCACTTGTGGCCCACTGACAACTCTTCCTGCCTTGTCATAATGAAGCATCACCTTTGGGTGGATGAGCTTAAAGTATACTGAAGCTTCTAGAAGTTGCCTTTCCTACTCTTCTGTTCCATGTCCACAGCACTCTTTTTTTTTTTTTTTTGGTCACTCGAATAATAGCTAATGTTTATATAGCACTTTCTGTGTGTCAGCCACTGTTCCAGGTTCATTCCATATAATAACTCATTTAATCTTTAAAACAACCCTATGAGATAGATCCTCTGTGAAGTAATAGATTCTTTCCTTTCCTCTTTGATAGCCTGTGAATTCTTTGAGGGTAGGGATTTTGCATTTCTGCTTTTGATCCAAAAATTGCCCAACAGAATTTTGTTGTTGTTTGTTTGTTGTAAATAGCATATTTCCAGAGGTGATCATTTAAAAGAACTTTCTGTTTACTCAAGAAAAAACTTTCTCACTGGTTTATTGATAGCACACTAAAAGAAAGCAGCTAGAGAATAGAATTATATAATACATCATGGTACTAAATAAACAGCAATTTATGAAGAAAAGGACTGGGGGGAAATAACTTTTATCCACATACTGTCAACATTTTCTCAGCTTTTATGAGATGGGAGGCTGAATATGGGAGCAAGTAAAGTATTTGCCAAAGCCAGCCAGCTAGGCTTTGTGAAGGCAGCCCTCAATCCAGGAATCAAATAAGACCCCAATGAAGAGTAACATTTATTCACTATTAACAACAGAAAACACTGAAATTAATTAATTAATTCATTAAACACTGAATTCTAACAGGGCAAATTACTGAGTCTATGGGTTATTTAGAGTTACAGTAATATAGTGGAAAAAGTAGACATTTTAGCATCAGAGAGAACTAGTTTAAATCTGATTTCACCTCTTAAAAAGCTCTTTAACCTTGGATAAAACATTTAACTGCTCTTAGTCTCTCTTTTTTGTTTTTTGCAAAATAGGGATATAATCTACATTGCAGAGTCAGAGTAATATTAAATGAACGGACATATGTAAAGGATATGATCTATAATTGATGCTCTATAGACTGGCGCCTACAGTCATCACTGCTCCCTTTTCTCTTCTCTTAAAATGCCAACATCAAGCCATTCCTTGGCTCGTATTTAAATTTCACTAGATAGTAGCCAACCAGAGAAAGAAAAGACTGCAATTTTACTTTATTCAGTAACTTGAGTTATTAAGCTTAAAAGTGGCTCCAAAAACGTATTGGTACAAATAGCTTTCTGTGCAACATTTGGAATTATATCATTTTTCCTTTCCATTCCTTATTTCACTCCTGACACTGGAGGTAGCCACCACCCGATTGTTCCTTACCTTATTCAGTCTTAACTGAGGCACCATCCCTAAACAGTTTCAGAAGTTGGAAAGAAGGGATGGTGAACATTTAATAGGTATCACCCTTTTGCAGCAAGGTTTCCTGACAAAGCACCGCAGTTGCTGAGTAGATGTGATAAAGGTTATGTCAACACAATGCATGATGAAGGCTTTTATTATTCTTTGTACATAAAACAGAATAATTCTACTGCTTTTGCATCAAGCATATTTTTGTGAGGTATGTTTTTTACTTAAAAAGTATTTTCCATAGATTTATAACATCTTCCAATTCATTTCTTTTGAAGCTTATTTTTTAAATAATTTGGGAGTGTTATAGGCAATGTTTAGTTGGTACCTGTGCAAAGAGAAACACAGAATTAAATATTTAGCACTTTCTCTCATCAGAGGGTGAAAGGAAATCCCTAATTTAATGTACTTCTGAATGATCTAGGACTAGCATTCTATAAATTCTACATAAAGTTTCCCTGGTGAAGTGTGCTACATTGAGTACGGAAAACAAGTTTCTATAAACAGGATCTCTCTTTTCCTTCTATGTGGTTAAGTTTTAGACTCCAAAGATAATATTTTCGAAATAGGACAAAAGTCAACTACTTATCAGAGAAAGACTTTAAAAGACAAGCTATCATTTCTGCTTTTCATTTTTGTTCCATACAGCAATTCAGAGAGAAGCATTTATCTCTGAGGGCACATGGGCTTCGTCTGAATTGAGTTTCAAATTGGGCCATGATATCAAGGCATACGTATTAATGAATACTCTTTTAGGTCTCAATATATTAAAACATAACAACGTCATTGAAACTCTTCATTTCAAAAGGCAATCATATAGGTTGAAATAGTCATTTACCCTTAGTACAATTACTACTCTACTAGGCGACATAAATCTTACAGCCAGCTAACAACCCACTGAACTGCTGTTCTAAGCTGAGAGTTAGGACGTAAGGTATAGATTCGAGGTACTGCCTCTACCTTCATCTATTAGAGAGGTCTCGGCTTCATTCAAGTAACAGAAGTTTCTAAAACTAGTGAGTATAGTCTGCCAAAGAAAACACTAATGTCAACAGAATCCTGATTCAACTCATTAGAGCCTATTAGACTGACATACACTTGATCCTGCCTAGTTAACTGCCAACTCAATTCATCAGGTTTATTACAACACCTCAAAATATCTACCTTACACAGACAGAGGCTCAAAGCAGCATGTTCAGGTATGGTGACCACATATTCATAAACATCAACTTAAACAAAGTAACACTTACATTTTTCTCAACACCAAAAGAAGATAAGAGTCAAAACCTGAAGCTATCATATTTTCATGAAAGAAGCAACTTCTAAAACCAAGAGCTGGTGGAACCATAGGATATGGTTGCAGAGATACGGAACAGGCAGAAGGAATTCTACTTGTTTACTTACCATGAATGCTCACTTTGTATGAGATGAAGATTTAACATTAAAGCAATCGTAGACAAAGAAATAAGTGAGATAGAACTCTATTATGTCTATGAATGTTTTACAACCCCAGACTATCAACACTGAGAAAGTGTAGATAGAACTCTAGAGATGACTCTATGCGTATATATTTTTCTATTGCTCTGCTTGCTCCATGAAAACAAACTATACTTTTCCATATAGAATATTTGCCCTGGAACCAAAAGGTAGCCTGGATTTAAATGCTTTCTTTGCCACAGGGGTACAGCATTTTGCCTCTCAGATGGTTGGTGTAATAATATGCAAAATAGATATAACCTCATCTAGATAATGAGTTTGTTACAAACTATAAAGAAATTATTCCATGTAAAAACACTATTAGGGCTTCCCTGGTGGCGCAGTGGTTGAGAGTCCGCCTGCCGATGCAGGGGACACGGGTTCGTGCCCCAGTCCGGGAAGATCCCACATGCTGCAGAGTGGCTAGGCCCGTGAACCATGGCCGCTGAGCCTGTGCGTCCAGAGCCTGTGCTCCGCAACGGGAGAGGCCACAACACTGAGAGGCCTGCGTACCGCAAAAAAAAAAAACCCAAAAAACAGAAAAAAACACTATTAAACAGGAGATATTTAATAAGTTTTAACAAAATATAAAAATAAATATAATTACACAGTAAGTTCCTTGAGGGCAGGGATCATGTTTTATATTCTCCATATTAACTAAAGCACCAGGTATGTTATCTTGCAAATAGAAGGTGAGTATTGCACAGTTTGCATTCGAATAATAAAAAAAACATGAAAGATTTTTGGAAGGGAATTTTGATGGCAAACATCCATAACTGAAAACTATCTCATGAATAATTTAATGTTATTAACTTGCATTGACATGAAAACTCTAAAGTATAATCCTGCCCTGAAGAAGGCAAGGCAAAACATACATGCTTACAGCTAAACTGCTTTATTGAAAATGGCAAAGGTGGCCCCTGGAGAAAATGCATCAGGTCAGATTATACGGTTACAGAGTGAAGATTCAGTAAAGCATTTATGGTTAATATTTAGAGTTGGGACTTCACACATGGACAACCTGATAACATAAGAAAACACCACTGGTAATATTAACAACAGCCTCTACTCTGTCTAGGCTACTGAGCCGGTTAAAATATTTAGGGGAAAAAGAAGATGCATTATTAATTCAGTTAGCAGCAAATTGTAACGGGGGGGTAAGACTCGTGTACTCATGCACTGAAGAGAGCCCCCTGATACCTTGTCCTGCACCTGAAGTAATGAATCCAAAGTTAGCTGCTCAGTTTATTGTGGCAAATAATATGGAATTTCCACAGCACTTCCCTACCAAATATTTTTCTTGTTTTGGCTCTGGCTCTGAAGCAACTGTGATGGGGGAGGGGGAGTCTCTGTTATTGGGGAACATTCCCCAAAATCCACTTGGATTCAGTGTAGTTCCTGATCACTCCTTTGGCCCATGAACCTAATTCTTGATATTTAAGTCCTAGAGTACATTTAAGTAGTATTTATTTTAAAGCTAGCACCACCTACCAGCAAAATATTGTGCTAAATACTATTTAGGGCCAAAGAAGATGGTCAGGGTTAAGCCACAAACCCCGCCACTCTCATTTATTGAGTTTTCACCCTTGGTAGGCTAGGTGCTTTAGTAACCATCTCATTGAACTTTCACCAAGTCCCAGCAACACCATTTTTACTGATGACAAATGCATGGCTCAGAGAGATCAGGTCACTTACCCAAACCCATAATCTAGCACCAAGAGAGTACTGATATAACTATTAATAACGGTGATTTTGGAATAAGAATATTAATAGTTTAAAAGCTCTGCTTTAGCAAATTGATCTTCACACCAATTTGTGGGGTCATGTGTCTTGGTTTCCCCTGAACAGCCTTGGTTTATACCTGTTGTCCCAGAGTACATGCCAATAGTGCTCCCTTTTTAGTTTGGACAATAAATTATATAGATGTCCCACCGCTAAGGATCAGCTCTTCCAAGTATAGACCAAGGAAAGAAAAGCACTCTCCTCGTAAGACTTGTTGAGAGCCAATGTCATGATAGAGGTAAAGCTCTTAGCACAGGACATGGCACACTATTAAAAAAAAAAAGTTTTGTTATTATTACTCTCATCATTATTATCACCTCATAATACAACATGAGCATGTTCTGCTGTTTTAAAAGAGTTAGAAAATTAACTCCAGCTGAGTCTGAGATGCCTCGTAACTGGAACACTAAGTGTACCTTGTCTGTGTGTAGGAGATGCAGTGTGTGTGACATAAAAACCATAAGTAGGGACTGAATTATGGAGGGTCTGGTCGGTCAGAATGAAGAGTTTGGTTTCATATTTTCAGGGGAAACTAATGAAGATTTCTAAAATGAAAATCGGTATCGTTATATCTCTCTTTCAGGGTAGTAACTCCTACCATAGTATCTGTTTTTCCCTCCCCCTCCCCATTCTCCCTATGCCATCACTCCCATCCAGTCCATCACCAAGTCCTCTCTTGGCCACTTCCAAAACAATACCAAGTCTATGTCCTTCCCTCCATCTCCACCACGAGTCTCCTTGGCCTGATCACCACCATCTCTCACCTAGAACATCCAGTAGCCCTGGAACTCACTGTGATCCCTGCTTCCACTCTTGCAGGCCAGTTTTTCCCTCTGACAAAACCTACAAACTATACTTAGTTTGTGACCTTGTCTCAGACCACTCCCTACCCCGCCCTTCCAGCCCACAGAGCACAGCTACACTGACCTTTGCTTGAACTCTCCATATTGTTCCCTTTCCTACCTTGCAACTTTAAACTAATTGGTCTCTGCCAGGAATACTGTTATCTCTGACCTTTGCATTCAGGTCTCAGCTTAAAACCCACCTTTGCAGAGCAGCCTCTCCTAATTACCTGCTCCAAAATAACCAATCAGTTACAGTCACTCATACTCTTTTGATAGCATTCATTATAATTGGAAATTATTATCATCACTCTGAGGTATAAGTTTGCTGTTTGTTCTCTCCTATCCCTCCCACCAGAACGTAAACTGGGTGAGAAAAGGAACTTCATTTCAGCACTCAGAATATCTAGGGCATAAGAGATGATAAACGTTTGATGAAAATATACATAAACAAATGAATGAAGGGGAGGACTAAGAGATCTGACACAGGAAGAGGGATTAGAAAAACACTATAATAATCAAGGCAGGGCTTTCCTGGTGGCACAGTGGTTGAGAGTCCGCCTGCCGATGCAGGGGACGCGGGTTCGTGCCCCGATCCGGGAAGATCGCACATGCCGCGGAGCGGCTGGGCCCGTGAGCCATGGCTGCTGAGCCTGCGCGTCCGGAGCCTGTGCTCCGCAGCGGGAGAGGCCACAACAGGGAGAGGCCACAACAGTGAGAGGCCCGCGTACCGCAAAAAAATTAAAAAAAATTAAAAAATAAAATAAACAAGGCAGAAGGCAAGGAAGACTTACATGTCTAAGGCTTATAATTTGCTGTCCATGCTGTTGATCATAGGCTCATTATTCTTTCATTTCTAAAGATGCTTCCCTTCTTCCTTGACGATCATAAATCTCATACTCTGATTTAGGGAATTGCCAACAAATCTACATTTATATTATATCAGCACAGTGACTAGCTTTCAAAGATGATTAGCTGTCCCCTAGGCTCTGCATCCCCTCCCTAGTTTGACAATTCCTTCCCTTGGCCTCCCCAGACTTCTGCCACTGCTGACGAACTACTGCCTAAGCTTATTCAGAGTTAATCTATTCACAGGAACAGAAGCAGACACAAAGAGTTGGGGGAGGGAGGCAGAAAGGCGAGGGAATGCCTGTTTTTTGCCTTCCATCTGCTTTCCTGGTCATTTTAGGCCTGAATCGTCTCTATTTTCAGACCAAGGCACATTGCCCTGAGGGTGCTTTCATGGGAAGAACTAGTTGGAACCCTACTGCCCATCAACGTGTTCACATTGCCTGCCAAGCCCTCCTCTCCGCATACTTTAGAGAAAGCAATGTTATTAACGAAAACTGTCTTACCTTTACTTAAGGGGAAGTCAACAGAGAAAGGAAACCAAAAATTAAGTAATAAACCACTACTTTTTTTTTTTTTTGCGGTACGCGGGCCTCTCACTGCTGTGGCCTCTCCCGTTGCGGAGCACAGGCTCCGGACGCGCAGGCTCAGCGGCCATGGCTCACGGCCCCAGCCGCTCCGCGGCATGCGGGATCCTCCCGGACCGGGACACGAACCCACGTCCCCTGCATTGGCAGGCGGACTCTCAACCACTGCGCCACCAGGGAAGCCCTAAAGCACTATTTTTAATTCCATCTTAAACCCATGTGATTTGTGAGCACAAATTTAATACTGATTTTCCTCAGGGATATAATAGCAGTAGAAAGACGCTTAACAATAGCGCTGGATGAAGACCTGGCATTTCCCAGCTGTTGACACAGTAGTGCAGTGGGTTATTAACAGACTCACCGTCACTGTCAGAATATTATCTGGGAGGTGCCCTTGACTGCTTGCAATGCCCTGGTGTATCTTGACTCTGGGCTCTGTACCTTTCTTTTCCTCTGCCTGTAATACTCTTAACCTCATCTTTAACTAGTTAGCTCCTATCTGTACTTTGGGTCTCAGCATCGTGTTGTGTGGAAATTTGTTTTTTATTTTGTTTTGTTTTTTTGTGACGCTCTTAAGAACGAATAACAATAGCACCCTGAGCTTCTCATGTTCTGGCAGTCATCACACTTTGTGAATAGTGCTTGTTTATTTTCTAGCTTTCCTGCTAGACTCATAGTTCCTTGAAGGTGGGGAATGGGTTGATCTATTTATCCCCAGCTCTAGGATGGAAGTATCAACTCAGAATAGGGTATGAGTCAGGACTCATTAAATCCTGGACTATTTAATCAAAAGATAATTAGAAAATATTCTTACATTTTTACTTCCAAAAAGCAAGCTCCTCAAAGGAAGACAATCACAGGACGAATGTTTCAATGTGCTGTTTACGGTTAATAACCAAGTATTTGCTGTTATTATGTCCCAAGTACAAAAACTTAAAATTCACAGGATGCTTTCAGTCTGCATTGTGTCAAGGTTTCCAAATGAATAATTGCTATAAACTGAATGGCTGTTATTGATTTGTTTGGTTTTTGAAAATAATGTTATTTTTAATTCTTTCCCAGTTTTATTAAGATATAGTTGGCATATAACATTGTATTAGGTTAAGGTGTACAACATAATGATTTGATAGATGTATAAATATTGCAAAATGATTGCCACAATAGGCTATTGTTTGTTTGGTATTTGATCATGTCCTCTCCTTTCAACTTACTTTCAGCCTATCCATTCGTAATGAAACATGTGTAGAAACAGGATCTGAGCAACCAGACAGAACTCTGAACTTTTCTACTTTAGAATATTTAAAAGAAAAAAAAATGCATAAATAGAAACTTGATCAATCAGCATTCTTTGCAAGGGCTGCTTTTTCCTTCTGTGAACCCTTAACCTATTGGAGCAAATAAGGAAAACAACCTGAGAAATCCTGCATTTCCATGTTGCTATTTACCTAATATTAATACTCCTAAAAAATATAAATTTACCTTTTCCACAGGTTATTTTAAGCTTGCTGCATTATTACCTGTAAATGATATTTTATGAGAAACAACAAAAATCGCAAAATAATAATTCCATTTTTATAATGGATGTCAGTAGGAAAACAGAATTCAGTATATAGGCAGCTTTTCTGGAGCAAATCCATTCTGTTTACTGGGGACTATCTTATTAAATATGCTTCCCATGAAACTGGAAGAGCATCACTTGTCCTTTTAAAGAAGAAAAGCTACATAACTAGGTAAGCAAAGAAAACAGCTTGCTGAATAATGCATAGTTCTTAGTATTAACAACTCAACAGCTATATGCATACTGATTCTAACAGTTCACATAGTGCTTGTTACCTAGGCAACCCAATGAATGATAGCAATTACATGGAAACACATGTTGTACTTGTTACAATACATCCTATTATAGGAAGGTCCGGGAAACCCGGGAGCCTCATCAATCGGCTCAGTGTGGGGATGCTGGCTTATCACAGTAAATGACCTGGAAACCTGTTTCCGAGAGACACCCCGGGCAAAATGTTTAAAAAGATTTGGGGCAGATGGTTAGGTCCTAGAATGCCAAAGACCTCACAGAAGTCTTGGGGTACATGAATGTCCAGATACCCAGTCTTAGTTTTGAAAAATGTGTTTGAGAATGGTAGGGAACGCTATGTTTGACTAGAAGATGGACCCTCTCAAATATCCTCCAGGACAATTACCAGAAACCAAGGATAAAGGTTTGTAAACTAGAAGAGCTGGGTTTCTGACTGATAAGGTAACAAAAAATGTGTAATTACTTGTGGGAGGCACATCCTCTCCTGCTCTCCCGGGGCAGTGGGAGATAGAAACTGACAAGAAGCAAGCAGTGGTAGCAGCAGGTGGTAGAAGAAAAGAAAACAGTGAAGTGTCTCATTTCATCAAGAGAAACAGTGATCAGGGCTCATCAGGCTGCAAAACAATATAGGACAGTCACTTTGAGACATGGTTGACATTCACAAGGCAAAGCCTCAGCCTTCATGAAAAGTGAGGTTTGGGAAGAGGAGATGGAATGGTTTGGCATCCTAATAATTCCAGTAGCTGTGAGCATCCAAGACTCAAATTGTCTAATGACAAGTTTGCAAAAGGCCTGGGAAAGGAAAGTTCACACGAGCATATATAAGGACATCTATATTTTCAGTGATTATCATTAAAGGTAATATGCATATTAGCAGGTTTTCTAAGAAAAGTTTCAAACATTTTCTCATTCTGATTGTCCATATCAGGGCTCTTTACATCATTCCCTGAGAGACAAAGCAAGGTGTATCCAGGTGAGATGATAAACACAAGGGCGATATCTCCCCTCCCTTTAGATGAAAGGAAATCAATAGGATAGAAGATCTAAAAATAGTAACAATATGATAATAATAATTACTATTTTTAACATGCTTTTTCTAATGTGGTCATTGTAAATTTACATCTCTCTAGGCTATTGAAACCCTCATTCTGTGGAGCAATTACATTTTAGTATGCATAAATGTCCTCCACATGAGTACATGCCTTCCACGAACTCAAACGGAGTGTGTCTCAAAGTGAAGTCTATCACAGACACAGAAAACAAACTTATGGTTACCAAAGGAGAAAGGTGTGGGGAGGGATAAATTAGGAATTTGGGAATAAAAGATACATACTACTACATATAAAATAGATAACCAACAAGGACCTACTATATAATCAATATTTTGTAATAACCTATATGCGAAAAGAAACTGAAAAAGAATTTATATATGTATAACTGAATCGCTTTGCTGTACACCTGAAACTAACACAACATTGTAAATCAACTATACTTCAATAAAAATAAATTTTTTTTTTTTACAGGTGAAGTCTATAGACCCCCCTCCACCACCGAGGGCTTGATTCCAGATGTTCACTCCAAATGCAGATTCCAGAGCTCTGTGTCCAGAGTTTTTGATTTAACCCTCCTGGAGGGGACCCAGGTAATCTATACTGTAGCGAGTTCCTACAGGATTGCTGATGCATGCTAATTTGATTGAGAATCTTTTTAAGTTTGTCAATTTATCTATGAAGCTTGACAAACAGTAGAAAACTGGACACTACCTAATGGAATGCTTTTGTCAGGGGAGAGGATGAAGAGCACAGGGTAGATGAAGTCCAACAGTAAAAAAAAAAAAAAAAAAGACATACCTCGATAAAAGAAACCTCTGTATTATCCTATTCTCTAGGCTTCTTACTCATAGAAAACTGCAATTATTTGTTTGTTAGATATCCTTTGAGAAATGCCTTATAAACATACCAGTATAACATCTCATATGTGTATACATAGCCCATTGCAGGGGGAGAGGGGTAAAAAAGAATGGGAACATACAATAGCATTGGCCTGTCACATGCTCTTTTTCACTAAAACATATATATAGTTGATTATTCCATAAGTACAAATATAGATGTCCCTCATTTTTAAAACAATTGCATGTAGTTCTATAAAAGACATTATACTTTTATATGATATATAGCTATAATAAATGTAATTCATCTAATTCATTGCTGAAATATATGTTGTTTCTAGCATTTGTGATTACAATGAACGATGCCTCCCAACATTTCAGAACTACTGCTCCAAGTAATAAGGGTAAGGATGGTTCAGTCTTTCTCTGACTACAGGAAGGTGTCATGATCATTATCAGCGTAATCTGCCATTCTCTGAAATGGGCGGTACATACTGCAGCACACAAAAATTTTGCTCTTAGCACCTAAAACATCCTTCTGTCTACCTTTCTATGTGATTTCTTTGCCTTCCAAGAAATTTTTTTCTGTCTTTCAAGAGATAAGAGAGAGACCCTTTTCTCTTCTAAAACCCTACTCCTTTTTACTGCCCTCTTTTATCATCCTCCTCTCTTTGCCCTGAATGTGCTTTAGTCTTCTACACGATTGAGGGTCACTGCAAGAGGATAACTGATGCTCTCCCATGCTGTATACATGGGGTTTCTGGCCACTCTTTCCCTGTGTGAAGAAATCCGAACGTCTAATTTGATAAAGCACTATGTAAGTGGAAGAAATAAAAATAACAGAGTACAAGGATCTATTAGATTTAAGTGGCTGTCTTTCAGGTTCTAAATAAAATTTGGCATTCTAAATAATGTTTGGATGTCTTTTTCTGAACAGACACTGGAAGCTATATAATAATATTGCTGCAGTGCACAAATACTAGTCTGACCCAATACTAATACGCCAAACATAATCACTTGCATTACATAAATCTATATGTGCCTGAGGTATGCATAATGTTTGTTTGTTTAAATTTATTTATTTATTTTTGGCTGTGTTGGGTCTCCGTTGCTGCGCGCGGGTTTCTCTAGTTGTGGTGAGCGGGGGCTACTCTTCGTTGCGGTGTGCGGGCTTCTCATAGCAGTGGCTTCTCTTGGTCGTGGAGCACAGACTTTAGGCACGCGGGTTTCAGTAGTTGTGGCTCGCGGGCTCTAGAGCACAGGCTCAGTAGTTGTGGCTCACGGGCTTAATTGCACTGGGGCATGTGGGATCTTCCCGGACCAGGGCTCGAACCCGAGTCCCCTGCATTGGCAGGAGGATTCTTAACAATTGCGCCACCAGGGAAGTCCCTGCATAATGTTTTAGAGTCTGCAAGGCTCTTTTATATTCATCATCCTACTTTTAAAGCTAGAAAATATTCAATCCATTTTAATACCCTACTGATAAATCCCTTCTGAACTTCCAAACATGAAATGGATCACTTTAAGTGTTTCCATTTAGCAAAGACTCATATATATCTTACTCCATATATATTTCTTCAGAGTGACAGCTGCAATGAGAAACAGCTTAAATTAATAGCCATCTCTGTTTTACTTTTCTCCTCTGTGAGATAATTTAGTTTCTAGGCACTCTTTTCTTAAGTAAGCAGCCACAGAAGATTAGAAAAGAATTCAGCACAGTGAATTATCTTGGCAAAATAACATATTAGCTAAATGGTGTCTATGAAATCACCTGTGCCACTGGCAGCTGGTTTTAGCGCGATCCAATAAATGACAAAAGAAGCTTCTGCGAGGATTTTTCAATATTCTGTCATGTGGTTATAGATTTCAGAGCTTCTTCCTGTCAGTTTTATGTTGCATTTCTTTACAAAACTGACAGGCAGCTGACAGGGCAAGAAAAGTTAGAAATATCTGGCTGGTGGTGAAATTAACAGAATTCTTCCTTTGGGGGAGTAAAACATTTATTCTAAGTGCAGAAAAATAAGTTACAGCTTTCAGGAATACACTATTTCTCTTAGTCAGACTGCCTGAAATCACGTCTGTCTCTTACTTGCCATAAAACCCTGGGCACGTGATCTAGCCTATCTAGAAAACTGTCTAGGTAACGAACTGTGCCTCAGTTTCCTCATCTATCAAAAAACCCTCAGAAGGTTATTACGGGGGTGGAACGAGCAGTTCTGTATAAAGCATTTAGTACTGTGCGGGGCACTGTAATTGTAACAAAAATAGCTTGGATTCACATGGCTCTCTCTTAGGTCGTAGGGATGCATATTAAATAATCTTTTAGAGCCATATTTACAAAAATACACGTGGGGTTGTAATAATGATATTCTATTCTATAATTATATATATATATATATATATATATATATATATAAAACTAAGGGCTGTATATTAAGCCCTTAGTTTTCCAAATAATATTGTGAGTAAGCATTAACAGTGGACAATAATTTTAATCCATGGCTGGAAATGGAAAGACTATTGAGAGAGGAAAGAAGAAAAGAATATAAACCTGTTGCCACCGTGGTTTGTCGTGATCTTTGCCATTCTGGATCTATTTACTAAAGTATTTACTTCTATCTTCACTCACAACTCACTCTTCTCCTAATTTAACTTTTACAGCAACCCATCTCATCTGCCTTCTCACTCAACCACCCACAGTTACTGACAGCCACCTCCCTCATGCAGGAAAACTGCTGATGTCTTCTCAGGGAAGAAGGCAAAAAATGCTACACTTTGAGCTAAGCAATCAGAACTGCTTTGGAGCCACCATGATGGAAACCAAAGGGAAGGGGATTTCATCTTGCTTCCTACGGTGCTGCTCTTTCTAGGAGCTTCGGACTCTTTTCTACCTAAACAATAGGAATCATATGTGCTTATACTCTGAGTGAAAGAAGGAGGTTGGAAAGTAATGGACAGCAGCTACAGAAACAAGAGGGAGAAAAAAAAATTTTTTTTAAATCCAGGAGAAAGTATACGAATAAGGAAGGTCATCTTAGGAAGAAGCAAAGTCCTCAAATGACATAACCAGTTACTGAGCCCCACAAAAACAGGACAATGTATCAAGGCATTAACAGAGGCTTGATGCTACTGTCCCTGGTGAGTAAGTTATTATGATGCTTCACTTGCCAGCACAGACTCGTGGTCAAAGATAAACTCATGTTTGTACCATTTCCTCGAAGTACAATTAACATTTGAATTTAGCTGCAATACTTAATTTAACTAAGAAATAAGTTTGGTTATATTTTATCCATGCTGTACTTAAATACTGTTCTCAAGAAATCATGCTTTGTTTTAAGGTCAGAGTTTAAGGACTAATCAGAAAATAATAAGATGCTCATTGAATAAATGGCCTGGCAATGATGTACTATCCACCAAGAAAGAGCCTTGCCCACATCCCCAGGGTCTAGACAGAGAGGAACATGAAGGGCTGTCCGTTATACTGACTTCAAGTCAAACGCAATGTTAAGTAATAACATATATATACACATATATACCTATATGCATGTACATATGTATATGTGTGTGTATACATATACACACGCATATAGGTATATATGTGTATATATACATATACACACATATATAAAATATCTATGGAGAGAGGGAGAGAGGACCTAGCATGGTAAAGAGAAATAACAGTCCCTTTTCTTAGTAATAAGGAAAAAAATTTCATCTTCTACCCCAGCAAGAAGGTCAGTGGGTAAACAGTAGTTATATTTTCATTTTCTATATACCTCTCAGGAAATCAAATCAAAAATGCATCTGTAAACTGTCTGCTCGAATCCTGTATTCTCTATCTTGTCTGACAGAACGGAAATTCCTTGCAGACACAGCTGTTCTTTTGCCACAAATTTGAATCTGAACACCATAAATCCTCAGGAAAACTTCCAGAGAAAAGCTAATAAAACTTTCTAGTGAAAAGTTCTACTAAAGCAGGGGTCACATTTCAGTTCACATTTAAACCCCACAGTGGCAAACGCAGTGCCTACCTTCCCCAGAGCACGTGCTCCATAAATATTTGCGGAATAGGTGCTGAATCAATTTTAGCTGAATAATGAATAACAGCATTCCTAAAGAGTTATCAGGCCATTGCTGATCTGAAATGAGTGAGGTAAGTTTCCTTCCTGTCAGAGATGCATACATTTTCCTGCCCTCCTCCACCACTTCCATCCCGTCTGCAGACACCTGCTCTCAGGAGGATTTCTTGGAACCTGGCCTCCCTGTGGAAGTACTGCAGGTGAGAATGAAGGCCTGCAACAATTGCTCAAGCCTGGGACCTTTGCAGCAGACCCCAGACCACTAAACTGGCAGAGAAACTTCTTGATTCTCCCTGCAGGTATCACCTTCTCTTTCCCGGACCCCTCACAGGCCACGGGCTAACAAGCACAGTTCCATTTTCAGAGCTAACAAAAGACTGACCTCCAAAGGAATCGGTCATTGGAACTTCCCTGTTTCCCTGAAGGCACTGGCTTTGTTCCCCAGAGCCAGGAGGGAAATGGCAAACACCTGCAGGTGAGTGAGAGGACATCTCTCACTGTACCGCTGTGCCAGAAAGTGTGTGCAGCTATTTCAAGGGGAATGTCAGATGGAAGTGATGAAGATGATACATGGAAGAATTGTTACTATTCATTACTGTACCATTAAACTGCCAGGAAGAGAATTAGTAATATTTTAATATGACGGATAGAAGAGTTTGATATTTTAAAATATACGCTCTATTCATCTACAAGAAAATCATACATTATACATGCGTGAGCTCTCTGAAGGTCGTGAATGAGTGGCCAAATATTTCTTTACTGTTTGATTCCAGACTATTTTTCTATCTGTAAATCAATATTTAAAATTTCTGTGAAAATGACCCATTTTTGGCACTAGCATTTTGTTTTTGCAGAGACAGAGGGAGTGACCTAGAGAAATGTTGTAGGAAAACTCTCTCCAGTGGGAGGTGCGTTGTCAGGGACCTCTCCATGCTAGCAGGTAAAGGAGGTTAACTCGTGGCACTGCAACAGTCTGTAGAGTCCCTCGCACTCCAGCTGATTGCTGGGTGCCCACATAGAGTTGTAAAAGAGTTTCACTATCACCCTGGATCCACTCCCTTTCCCATACTGTATTGAATCATGGACGGACATCAGAAGAGAGCTACACCACTCTCTCCCAGGAAGCTGGAATTGGTACCCAGAAAACAAATCATTCTCTCTGGGAAAATCTGTAGCAAGTAAATCAAAAGACTGTAGAAGAGCCCCTTAAAGGCAGTGGTCTTGGGAGAGAAATCAGAGCAATCTGGTTCTTCAAGCAGAGTTGGGGAGGGGGGAGGAGGAAGAAATATGGGAATAGAGCATCCTGAATGCATTACAATTGCCCATTCTTTGTTTTCCTGAAGATGACGGTATTACTGCATGTTATGGACTAAACTGTGCCCCACCACCATCACCACCACATACACAAGTTCATATGTTGAATTTGCTGTTGAAGCGCTAACCTCCAATATGACCTCTTTATTACTTTAAAGAGGTAATTAAAGTTAAATGAAATATAAGGGTGGGGCCCTAATCCAATATGGCTGCTGTCTTTATAAGAAGTGGAAGAAACACCAGGGGTTTACACTCACAAAGGAAAGGCCATGTGAGGATACAGCTAGAAACTGGCCATCTGCAAGTCAAGGAGAGAGGTCTCTGGAGAAAGCAAACATGCCAGTATCTTGATCTCAGACTTCTAGCCTCCAGAAATGTGAGAAAATAAAATTTGATTGTTGAAGCCTCCCAATCTATGGTATTTTGTTATGGCAGCCCAAGCAGACAAATACATTGCTTGTGGGTTCTGAGAGGTAACAGTGTAGCATTAAAATACCATCCCCTGCTTTTGCTTATCAATGTTGGAGTTGGTTTCTGTACTTGTACCAAGAAGCACTAGTTACCACATTCCTATAAACATTGTATTTTACATGTTTATCCCATGTGTGACTCTGGGGGCTCTAACTGTTTGATGGAAAATTTGAACTGACACTCCAAAGTAATGTTTTTTCAAGGATCGTTCAAATTGATAAAAAATCCAAAATACTTTCTGTGACGCTGGTTTTTGTTGTTGTCATTTTTAACAATCTGAGCCCCCAATCAAATATTTCAGAAAGACCTCTTTCCTGTAACTTGGTATAAATATAGGCTCGTTCTACAGGCCCGTCGAGCCTCAGAAGAGAGGTAGCAGCCTAACTTCTGAAGTGAATGGCAGTTCTGACACTTCTCTGAAGTTGGGTATTGGATTGTTCTGGTTACAGAAAAAAAGATTCACAAGTTGATAATCTTAAACAGTATGTCTTTTTCAGGGCTCTTACGTTTCCACAGTTTATGAGGACACTTCCTTCCTCTGTGTTCTTTCCGGTGATAGCCTGAAGCAGGAATAGGGAGCTCTGCTTCTTGCCCAATTAGTTCTGTTTTTCCACGTTTGAATAAATGGCCTCTGTCTGCCAGTGAATGCTCGAAAGTAGTAGTTGTGCTGGACACGACTGTAAGCTCAAATAGGTATCCCATGTGCCAGACCAACACACTGTTGTATAAGCCTGGATCCTCCACAGTCAAAGTTCAGGCGGGCCCTTTTAATAATAATGAATAAGTGGAATTCCAGCCAACTAAATATTTGAAGAGTGCATTTCCTGATTTAGTATAAGAACTCAGTGAGCACCAAAAATGATCAGGAAAATTCTCATTGCACTGTCCTATGGAATTCAGCCTAAAAATTATCCATATTCAACTACAAATCTACCATAAACCAAAATGGCAATGTTATCCAAGGTTGTCTCTGTACAATTTTTTTAAAAATATCGTCTGACAACGGACCATTAGTTCACCCAATACAACCCCTTCAAAGATAAAAATGAAGATCTAAATTTTACCTGGATGAAAAAATGAAGATATACATTTAAAAATAAATAGCATTAGACTAAAATCTGAGTCTCTTTCCACTTAGGATGCTGCTTCTACCACAACAATTAATTTTACACAACAAAGGTAGATTAACAATTACCATACAAAATAAATAGTGATCAAAAACAAATACATAATTTATTCCATGCAAGAATTCAATACAGGTGATGTTATTGCCATTTAAGTGATGCAGAAATGGAAGCACAGTGAGTTTATGTAATTTGTCCAAGGCTACACAGTGACTTGTTGAATTAGACAGCTGACTCAAAGCTCTGATTAAAGTATGTATTCTTAACCCCTTCACTCTACTGCCTCTCAGAAGTGCTGAGAACAGTTTGGAAGGGAAACTCAGAAGCTCTAGATCCCATTACAAGCTAGGCCAGTAACCAGGCATCTGACCCCGGTTGAGTCCCTTGTCTTCCCTGAGCTTTATTTTCTTCACCTATAAAAAAAAAAAAAAAAAAAAAAAGAATGTGGTTGGACTACACAGGCCCACCCAGGGAGAATGTTTGGCTCTGTTCAGTAAAAGTGATTCATCTCACGTATAAGTAAATGAATTTTACTATTTGTTCATATTAAATACATTTTAAAATTTGGGAAAAATGTCATGGACCAATATTATTTTAGGTTTGAGAAATTTGGGCTCTTTCATTTTTATGGAA
Organism: Globicephala melas; assembly: GCF_963455315.2. Taxonomy (NCBI): domain Eukaryota; kingdom Metazoa; phylum Chordata; class Mammalia; order Artiodactyla; family Delphinidae; genus Globicephala; species Globicephala melas. The sequence goes on along the minus strand of NC_083329.1, from coordinate 39,432,096 downwards.
AATACATCATTACCTATCTAACTAGATGTATTTTAAAATCCTTATGTGATGTTTAACTATAGCCATGCAAATTGAAAAAGGAAACATTTTCTCAATTGCTTCAGTTTTTATACCTTATAGTCCATCTGTTGCCACAGCACTGATTGTGATATCAAAATTGCAATTAGTTACACTCAGAGACAATCAGGAAAAAGGCCAAGGGAGACTGTGTCCAGGTCTCAATAACCTGTGATTACTGTGAAATGGGAAGTTTAAAATCAAGAGACCTGGTTTCAGGCTACAGTTTTGCCACTTATTAGCTATGTGTCCTTGGGAAACTTATTTAATGGAATAATAATTTAAGAGCTTGAGTCAAATGATGTGTGGGCAAATCCTGGCTCTGCCAGTTAACATGGGCACACTGGTTAACTTCTCTGTGCCTCTGTTTCTTTAGCTATAAATTCAGACACTATGACTGCCTATCTCAGAGGGGTTGTTGGAAGGATTAAATAAAATGTTGTATTTTATAAAACATTTATCAAAGGGTCTCCTTCCTCTTAAGGGCTCAGAGTTAGGTATTATGACTAGTATCTGTATTTCGGGTGCGTCCATTGCTAGGTAAAGTTCTAAGTAACAGTTAAGTTTCTACATCTTTAAAATAAGGATGCAGTAGTATGTACCTCACCTGATTGTTGTCAAGATCAGATGTGGGAAGCCAAAGAAATTATTTTGTAAACTGAAAGCCTTAAATTACCATTTGGTTAACATAAGTAAATTGTTATTGTAAAATGACCTTGTAATTATTTAAAAAATATTTACTGAGTGCTCAGAATATAAGACACTGGACTAAGCACTATGAAGAATATAAAACAGATGTGGGTTCTATGCTTAAGTGATAACACAAGAATATCAGTACCTCTAATGACAGAAGATAATGGGTGTCAAATCCATACTCTAGTCCAAGTATTAAAAAGGATAGTCCAAGTGCAAAAGATATCCTGGAGAAGGATTGGATAAGATTGGTAGTCTTACATCTCTGCCATTATCATTCTATGTTCATATTTCAGAAAGATGAGAGAAAGTCTAGTGACTCTTAAATCAAGTTTACATTTCTGAATCTGATCTTCAAAACCTTTCGTAATCTGATCCAAAAGACAGTCTTCTATCGCACTGCTCACTAACTCTCTATTGGTTTCCTCTGAGGGCATCCAAAACACCAGGTTCCAATTTCATGTCTTGGCTATTCCAAGCTCCTGGCCTGTTCTCTGGATCTTCTGTTTGTACATACTAGATTATAACCCATCCCTTAAATCCCAGCTCCGTCAGGAAGTCTTCCCTGATGAGCTAGATCTTATCACTCTCTTCCATCTCTACACACTTTATTTACATATCTATTTTATCAAATAATAACCTGCAGGAATTATCACTGACCTAAAATAAAATGACAAGGGTCCTGACAGCAGGTCTCCATTCTGATTTGGGGCATGCTATTTAATGCCACAGGTTTCTTCTTATGTAAAATGAACTCTAATGTCACTCCCATCATCTATTCAACATATAATAAGCACCCACCTGTGCTAATTAAGCTCTATCCTAGGGGCTGAGGATACAGTGGCAAAGAAGACAAAGTAACTATCTATCTATCTATCTGTCTGTCTATCTATGATTGTCTCCCTTTTAGCTCAGTGGTCCTCAAACATCAGGCTGCATCACAGAATCACCTGGGGAACTTGTTAAAACTACGTGTATACACACACACACACACACACACACACACAAGTCCCTGATGCAGTAGGTTTGCAGTAGGGTCCCAAATTTTGCATCTCTAAGCTGAAGCTCATGCTACCGGCCCAGGGACCATACCTAGAGAGTCTGTTCTAGTGGAATGTCTATCTTTTTCATTGCTATATTGCCAATACTTAGAATAAATATTTATGTAATAAAAGAATAAATATAAGACACTGTTAATTGACAAGGGGGAGTCATACTCTTTCCTTTAAAGATGTTATAGAAGGAAAAGTACAATTCTACTAAAAGGTAGAAGGGTTTCTATCATCAGAAATGTTAAGATAAGGAATGGTTTATATCCAAAGGAAAATGAACTTACTTCCAACCTAGAGAAAGGAGGAAGAAGATTAGGGAGAACTTTGTGGAGTAGTATATTTGATCTATTCCTTGAAGGACCCATACATTTATTTTAAAAATGCCTATCATAGCTAAAAATATTTTAAGTAATTATCTTTGGAATTTGTCTAATTAATCTATGGTGAATCCTTTTTAAATCCTTCAAAGTCAACAGAATCTTTATATTCTGATGTAAGATTTGATATTTGGAAAAAGCTAAATATCATATTTTTGCCAAGTCTTGTCAGAAAGTCAGGTGATTTAGCTGCATAACTCTGTTCTTGGTTGTAAACAAGGTATACATTTGAGTTAAGCCACCAATTTTCTAGTATGACTTACAAATGGAGCCATGAAACAATTTCAGGGCAGTAGTTTAAAAATCATTTTGAACACTGGAAGCCTTGATGGATTAAGTTTATAGTTTCTGAAGGTGATTAGTTTGAAGAATGGCCCCCATTTGGCCGTATGCCCTGATATATTTGTTTAAAAATCACTCTTAGTATAGTTGGTATTTTGATGTAGTGAAAGAACTGATGTCTGAACATGAAAGATGCCATTTACATTTTTCTTCAGATTGCATACCGTGCTATAAATATCTAAAGTTTAAACGTTATGGAAACAAAGAAAGCAATGTAAACTGGAAGTTCTTCCAAGGCAGATCTGTGAAAAGTATGTTTTGGTACCAGGAGATATACAGGTTCCTAAGAACTCTTGGTAATTCTGGGCCACCCAGTTCACTAATAAATATTAGTTTATGTGTCCTGCTCATTGAGCTATGTGCTGGGTCACACTGGACCTCTATGAAGGGGTCCTATATCAAAACATTCTTCTAGTCTGGAATACGGGAACTAAAGAGAACATACAAGGCCTCTGACAAAAAGCACACTGTTACAGTCATGGCTTTTCCCTTCTTGTTTGTCCCCAGAGCTCCTCAGCTACTCTGTTCACCCATCTTTGAGCCCAAGGTTTCTTCAGGGTAGGGTCAGCATGTCCTAGCTCTACTAGGTCAGCATTAAAAGAGTAATAGATTTTTTTAAGAGCTCCCATATCTTATACCTTTTAACAGAGTGTACTAAGCTTAGTTTGGTCTGATACAAATGAAAAAAACCCAACACTTCAAGTCTCTTTGTTTAGACCAGTGATTCTTAAAGTGGGGTCCCCAGAGCAGCAGCATCACCTGAGAATCTGTTAGAAATGCAAATTCTCCAGTCCCACCCCAGAAATACTGAAGCAGAACTGGGGAGGGGAGGTGGTGAGGCCCAGCTACCTGACTTAACTAGCCATGGGTCTAGGTGGTTCTGACATATGCCAAAGTGTGAAGACCACTGGTTTAGATTTTATCAGCAGGGGCAGTAAAGAAACTCTCACTATCAGATAAGCTGCACGGACTTTTATGAACTTTACAACTTATTGTAATAGCCTATTATCATCCGCTTGATAACTACATTTAACATAAACACAATTACACATGTAATCGACATCTAAGTTGTCCTCGACAGAATGCATGTTAAAAGGTCGTGGCTTGGGGCTTCCCTGGTGGCACAGTGGTTAAGAATCCACCTGCTAATGCAGGGGACATGGGTTTGATCCCACATGCCGCGGAGCAACTAAGCCCCTGCACCACAACTACTTAGCCTGCGCTCTAGAGCCCGTGAGCCACAACTACTGAGCCTGTGTGCCACAACTACTGAAGCCCACGTGCCTAGAGCCCGTGCTCCACAACAAGAGAAGCCACCGCAATGAGAAGCCTGCACACCACAACGAAGAGTAGTCCCCGCTCTTCACAACTAGAGAAAGCCCGCAGGCAGCAATGAAGACCCAATGCAGTCAAAAAAAAAAAAAAAAAAAGTCATGGCTTTCTTAGTAAAGAAATGGTATGAAAAGGAGACAAATGAACCTAAGGAACTTGTTTTTAGTTTTCTGAAATGATGCCATCCTCAATTCCCCTCCACCCCTGCCCCACCTCAAATAAAAGAATCAGGGGGAAAAATATTACTGTCAAGTAATACACTTTATCATTTGCAGATATAGGTTATCATACATCTTGAATGAATAGCTATGTCCAAGCCTGTTTTAAAGAACTATTAAAACACTTGAAGGTAAATGGATGCTTTGTCTGATTTGTAGCTAAACCCTCACACTCATTTCAGATCTATTCATTGAACTATGATACCCAAGATTCATAACACAATTTTTTGATGAAACGTAAAGTTTAATAATCTCCTCAAAAGGCATACATAGAATAAAATGATTCTCTGCTTAAAAGTTAAGACTTAGGCTCTGCAGCAGTACAGTTCATAGACATGTAATGCAATCTATATATGTAACTTTAATTTTTCTAAGTAACCACATAAAAAAAGTAAAATAAAATGAGTGATATTAATGTTAAATATATGTTTTGTTTAATCCAATGTACTAAACATATCACTTCAACATGAAAAAAATAAATTAGTGAGATATTTTTACATTTTTATACTTAGTCCTCAAAATCTTGCATGTATTTTACAAGTATAGTAAATCTCAGTTAGAATGCTAAATTTTAACTGAAAATACTTTTTATTTAGATTTAATAAATTTTATCATTGCAAAAGTAGATTCCTTACTCGTTGTTCCAAACATACTAAAAAGTTTTCCAAAAGCCTAAGTGAATATCAGTTTTTATATTAAAATTAATAAAAGTAATGAAATTAAAAGTTCAATTTCTCAATCACACTAGCCAATTTTCAAGTCCTCGACAGGCTACAAGTTGCTAGTAGCTACAATACGGGGCGGAGACGCTCTGGAGCTGTGAGGGACCAACCTGGGTAAGAATTCAGGCTTTGCCGGTTACCGGCTGCTTAGCAAATTACCTAGCCCTCTCCAAGCTTCAATTCTATCGCCTGTTAAATAGGGGAAAGACCCACATTCCACATGTTTCAACTTCTGCCAGCAAAAATAGCAGCAGAAGAGAAACTAGTTTGTTTTCTCCTTCATAATAGAGGTGGCGAAATCATTTCATCAATTTATAATAATCAGAACCAATCTAAATGCCTACAGTATAAGAATGGTTAAATACTTTTAACTCATCCGCTGTAGCCCTAAAATTCAATTAATTATTATTATTAATATCGGTTAATATAATTAAGAAAAAGGTATCATGAATAGCTCGACTGCTGAGTGCGTGCACAAAGATAAACTTATAAGGACCAGACACCTATCGACAGCGGCTGCCTGAAGCAACAGGATGGGGGCGGGGATGGAGCTAGCACACGCCTTCAGTTTGTATTTCTGGGCAGTTATTGTCCAAAAATGCTTTTCTAAAAAGGAGCTATTACTTTTGTATTTTAATGGGAAAATCCCAAATCTGCTTTGAAACGACTACACTTTTCCCTCACTGTCTGCATTGTGATTTTAAATATAGCATAAATGTACTCTAATAAGGAGAAACTGCTGTGCGGAAATACTTTTATCAGAACGCAGAACACGCGCCCTTAATCTTTCAGTGAGCCGTTTCCCGCCAGGCAAACGGAAGCAAAACCGCCCTTGACGTCATGGGAGGCGGCCTCTCCTAGTTACCATGGTGAAGTCTACGCGGCCATATTTAGTGTGGTCAGCCCGCACCAAGCTTTTTCCTAGCGCGGGTGGTGGCGCGCCGCGGAAATGTCTGCAGAATAAGAAATGAGAAACGAATCATAAGCCTCAGTGAAGGACCAGGGGCAGAATGCCTTAATCTAGTTAGTGGAACGTAGAGGTGCAGATGCCGCGGATTAGCGGAACGATTCAAGCAGACTAGTGCAGTTTCTGCCCGGACTTTGAAAGCCGCTTCCGTTGCGCGACGGAAGTGTGAGTCGCCAGAGGACGACTCTGGGAAGAATCCGCTGTCCGCTGTGTGTGCGCAACCGGAGTCATGTCGAGTTTGACGGTGAGAGACCCGGCAATGGATCGATCACTGCGTTCCGTGTTCGTGGGGAACATTCCGTATGAGGCAACTGAGGAGCAGTTGAAGGACATTTTCTCCGAGGTTGGTTCCGTTGTGAGTTTCCGGCTGGTATACGATAGAGAGACGGGAAAACCTAAGGGTTATGGCTTCTGCGAGTACCAAGACCAGGAGACCGCGCTTAGTGCCATGCGGAACCTTAACGGGCGGGAGTTCAGCGGGAGAGCGCTTCGGGTGGACAATGCTGCCAGTGAAAAGAACAAGGAGGAGTTAAAGAGCCTGGGGCCTGCAGCGCCCATCATTGACTCACCCTATGGGGACCCCATCGATCCAGAAGATGCCCCTGAGTCAATTACCAGAGCAGTCGCTAGTCTGCCCCCGGAGCAGATGTTTGAGCTGATGAAGCAGATGAAGCTCTGTGTCCAAAACAGTCACCAGGAAGCTCGAAATATGTTACTTCAAAACCCACAGCTGGCTTATGCGCTGTTGCAGGCTCAAGTAGTGATGAGAATCATGGATCCAGAGATTGCTCTGAAAATTCTGCATCGCAAAATACATGTCACACCACTCATCCCAGGCAAATCTCAATCCGTTTCTGGCCCTGGCCTTTGCCCAGGACCTAATGTTCTGCTGAACCAGCAGAATCCTCCAGCCCCTCAGCCTCAGCATTTGGCCAGAAGACCTGTGAAAGACATCCCTCCTCTGATGCAGACCCCTATCCAGGGTGGAATTCCAGCCCCGGGCCCAATTCCAGCTGCAGTTGCTGGCCCTGGCCCTGGCCCTGGCCCCTTAACTCCTGGTGGAGCAATGCAGCCCCAAGTTGGAATGCCAGGGGTTGGTCCGGTGCCCTTAGAGCGGGGACAGGTGCAGATATCAGATCCTAGAGCTCCTATGTCTCGTGGACCCATGACTGCTGGTGGCTTACCTCCTCGAGGACTGTTAGGGGATGCTCCAAATGACCCACGTGGAGGAACTTTGCTTTCAGTCACTGGAGAAGTAGAGCCCAGAGGCTATCTTGGCCCACCACATCAGGGCCCTCCAATGCACCATGCGTCTGGTCATGACAGCCGGGGCCCTTCCTCACATGACATGAGGGGAGGGCCATTAGCAGATCCCAGACTGCTCATTGGAGAACCCAGAGGACCCATGATAGATCAAAGGGGTCTACCTATGGATGGTAGAGGTAGCAGAGATTCTCGAGGGATGGAGACTCGAGCCATGGAAACTGAGGTCTTAGAGACACGAGTAATGGAGAGAAGAGGAATGGAAACCTGTGCAATGGAAGCCAGAGGGATGGAAGCGAGAGGCATGGATGCAAGAGGAATGGAGATGAGGGGCCCTGGCCCCAGTTCAAGAGGCCCTATGACTGGGGGAATTCAGGGTGCTGGTCCTATTAATATGGGGGCAGGTGGTCCTCAGGGACCCAGACAGGTCGCAAGCATTTCAGGGGTGGGAAATCCTGGAGCTGGCATGCAGGGGGCAGGTATGCAAGGAGCAGGCATGCAGGGGGCAGGTATGCAAGGAGCAGGCATGCAGGGAGCAGGCATGCAGGGGGCAGGTATGCAAGGAGCAGGCATGCAGGGGGCAGGTATGCAAGGAGCAGGCATGCAGGGGGCAGGTATGCAAGGAGCAGGCATGCAGGGGGCAGGTATGCAAGGAGCAGGCATGCAGGGGGCAGGTATGCAAGGAGCAGGCATGCAGGGGGCAGGTATGCAAGGAGCAGGCATGCAGGGGGCAGGCATGCAGGGGGCAGGCATGCAGGGGGCAGGTATGCAGGGGGCAGGTATGCAAGGGGCAGGCATGCAGGGGGCAGGCATGCAGGGGGCGAGTATACAAGGGACAGGCATGCAGGGAGCAAGCATGCAAGGGGCAGGCAAGCAAGGTGGAGGCCAGCCTAGCAGTTTTAGTCCTGGGCAGAGTCAGGTAACCCCACAGGATCAAGAAAAGGCAGCTTTGATCATGCAGGTTCTTCAACTGACAGCAGATCAGATTGCCATGCTGCCTCCTGAGCAAAGGCAGAGTATCCTGATTTTAAAGGAACAAATCCAGAAATCTACTGGAGCTTCTTAAAAGGTTTTAGAAAATACTTGGCAGTAGTCCCACAAAGGTTTTCTGTAGCATAGAGAATGGGTGGGTGCAGTAAGCTGACTTCGTATCCCCACCCTTGAATGATTAGGAGTTCCCTCCTCTCAGAACCTAATCTCATTTCTTGTAGTCTTCTTAGTTTTTAATTGTGGGGTAGGGGGAGGGGGGAAGTGGGTCTCTTCACTTTAATTCACTGTAAATAATACAAAAATAACTCTGAACGTGATTATATTATACCAAATAAGATTACAAAGGATACGCAGCATTGTTAAAAGGGTCTACAAGGTGTTAAGTACGTTTTTAAAATACTGAGCAAAACAATGTGAAAACTGCACCTAAAGACTAAAAGGTGACCTGTTAAAATGGTAATGTACTAAGATAGTTTAACATGTTTGGTTGTATAAGAAAATAAAGACGTTTACCGCAAAATTACAAGATAATAGTTTTTGGTAAGCCATTTAAAACACAGAATCCTATTTCAGGGGCAACAGAATGCTGAATTAGGTTAAGTACTGTACTATTTTGGAATTACTTCAGAATGTTAAGAGCTAAACAGATAATTCTCAGCTTGTGGTATTGGAATTGTTTTTTTTTCTGAAGCTATGCTACCTGAAAAATCAAGGAATGCATCTGATGTGATGTTATTTCATTTATCCCATCTTTCAAGCAATATTTTGGCCTGGCCTTGTGCATGACAATTTTGCTGGGACAGTTCTAGGTCAATGAGGTTACTTAAATCTGCTCTGATGAGACTCTCTCTCTCAGTACCTTCCTATTTCTCAATAGTCTTCAAGCCCTAAATCTGAATAATTCTCTCACATCCTTCCCCAAAATCTGTGTAGGGACCAGTTGATCTGCATGAATTAAACATGGCATTGGATTTTTCATAAATAATGGAAGGTTTCATGCAGTAAAGCTCTCAGTTTTTTGGTAACTAGCTTCCATTACACAGATCTGTCTGGTCAACCAGAATCAGGAGTTAAAAATCTTAGTCTCAGCAACATTTAAAATGCCTCTTAATTTTCTTATTTCAAAATCTGCTTATCTGTCACCATTTTACCAGAATAATTGAAGCCCAGGTAGGTAAAGATATCCTTGTAGCCTGAAATCTGCTAAATTGGTTACTACTTTCCTTTTACAAGTAATAAAGCCATTTAATCCTAATATACATACCCATGAGACATATTTAAAAATCAGTAGGAAGGTGGGGCTTACCACAGTAACTTTAGAGCTACTACTTAATTTGTCTGTAAGCCTTGAGGATGTGGAGACAAACATTTGTGTGACAGAACAAATAGTAATAACAGAAGTATAAACACCTAAATAACCAGGTGATCTTACTCAGGAGAAGAAAAGCCAATACCTAATTACAGAGGAAAAAATTAATACAAGGAGAGAGCAGAGGCTTAGAAATTGAATTACTTTCCCGTTGCAAGGTTTTTACATCTTAAATGGATAATTCACTCTTTTTATAAAGTTTACCTCCCTACGATGTTTCCTGCTACTTATTTTACTCCTGTTTTATTGTTCATACTGTTAACTTCCCCATGTTTTCTATATGCTTCCCCTTATTGGAGGGGATAACTCTCCTTTACATGTATAGTAGTTCTGGTTAATACTAATTCAGAGTTGGCTTGATTACTTTGAAACTGTAGTTGCTTTATCTCAGAGCTTTCATTGAAAGGCTCTAACTGAAAACTATTAAATGTTATGCTCTTTGTTATAGTAAAATCTCTGCATTGTTTAATGCAGACTAAATAAAAAGAATGTACAATGAAGGCTGAATTCAGTGTCTGATGTTCATTTTATTTTATTTTTTTTGTGGTACGCGGGCCTCTCACTGTTGTAGCCTCTCCCGTTGCGGAGCACAGGCTCCGGAAGCGCAGGCTCAGCGGCCATGGCTCACAGGCCCAGCCGCTCCGTGGCATGTGGGATCTTCCCGGACCGGGGCACGAACCCGTGTCCCCTGCATCGGCAGGCGAACTCTCAACCACTGCACCACCAGGGAAGCCCCATGATGTTTATTTTTAATAAATGTGTTATTCAAAAGTTATCTATTGAGAGTTCCATGGGGCCTGAATACTTTTTCTTTCAAATGAAAAAGGCAAATCTAAAGAAATTACAGGACTGAATGGAAATACCTTTTTTAAGATTCATTATCTATAAAGTCCCACAATTGAAATACCTACATATTTTATATGCCAATCATGTTTTTCTATAGTAGGTATCAGTAGCAACATCTTGGATACTCAGCTGTTAGGCTTCCTTTTGTTTGTATTCCCCACTGAGAACGCCTCTGTATCCCAGGAACACCTTACAGGTACTGTATCTTCATTACTGACAGCACTTGTTATATTGCAATGCACTATTTTACTTTTACTCTCTACCCCCCCCCCCACTTTTAATAGACTGAATATGGACTGTCTTACTCATTTCTATATTCTCCATAGCAAAAATTGCAGGTGAGAAGGAAGGACAAAACATTTTATCAGAGTTTTCGTGGGAAAAAAAAATCCTGTTAAGAGCATGTGAATTTCCCTACAAAGGATTTAAATTCCACACAGAACAAATGAGCTATAACAACTATTTGCATTAGAAAATAAATTAGAAACAGATAATACAAGCAATCTCCTATACTCTGATAAACTGAATAAAATCGGTTCTCTCATTTCCAATTCACGCATGGTCTGACTGTTCCAGTACTGATGTATACAAGCAGTGCATGTCTGCTACAATCAGAATCGTGTTTTACTACGTAATTGTTGGTTATAATCCTAGCATCCTGCATTTTCCCAAATATGGATAGACTAAAATGAAAGCAAATTGATTCATAATAACAACAGTTGAAGACAGTGGGGTGAAACGCTGATTTGCAAATGCCTCTTTATGGCTTTTTCCTCTTGAGCAGTGCATATTGTTTGGAAATAAACCATCAGCTTTAATCAGTGCCTGCTCATAGCCCTTTCCCTCTTACATTACTGATTAATATCAAAACACATTTTAATGTTGGTGGTATCCCAAGACTAATGATTTGGTACCATTTGATAAGATAGAAGCCAATGTGAATCTCAGGTGAAGGTAGCCTAATCGAAGTAAGATCGTGTATGACTTTTCAACTCCTCAGAATTCTAAAGGTAGAAAGCATTTTTTTTTTTTTTTTTTAAAGAAGAACCTTAATATAATCACAGCTTCCAAAGCTTCTTGCTTTTCCATGCTGTGATGGGACATTAGCTAAGCACACAGAACCTGATTTCCTATGGTGTGTCAGGCCAGTCTCTTAGGGCTGATGAGGTCTAAGGATAATTACGTGCAACAACCTACTGTGGCAGATAAACTGAATTATCAGTTACATCTCACAGTCTTCTCACAAAAGAATATGTCAGCCTCTCAGTGCTTTACACTGCCGGCTAATCGCCAGACAGATTTCTGCTTGGAGCTTGCTTTTCTCATCAGTCTTTTGTCAAGAATGCTCTAGGGTCAAGACTTAATTCATTTTAAGGAAATGAATATATTCAAACTAATTAATAATTACTAATATTATTGTTAAATATTATTGATAATGTGACTATTACATGATATTGGTATCTAATATGCTAATATATTTCACATGTATATGTGTATTTCAGATCTTAACTGAACCAGATCTTTCAATATTTTCATTTGCTTCTGTCACCTTAAAACAAAAGTTTTACCCCCATGGTTGAAAATATCAGCTTCACAGATATTCATATTACAAATTACCTTTCTCATGAAATGTTAACGGACGTGTTTCTTCTAGATATTTTTGTACCACAATATAAAGCTTATGCCAGTAAAGGACATGTAGTGTATCAAAAGTGACTTTCGGGTAGCACTGTCAAAAATAATAAACCCGGTGCTTATTAAATGCTGTACCTAAAAATACCAAACTATTTACCTAAAAAAAGAACCGAGGGCTTCCCTGGTGGCGCAGTGGTTGAGAGTCCTCCTGCCGATGCAGGGGACACGGGTTCGTGCCCCGGTCTGGGAAGATCCCACGTGCCGCGGAGCGGCTGGGCCTGTGAGCCATGGCGGCTGAGCCTGCGCGTCCGGAGCCTGTGCTCCGCAACGGGAGAGGCCACAAGAGTGAGAGGCCCGCGTACCGCCCCCCCCCAAAAAAAGAACCGAGATGTTCTGCTTGATGATAACTCTTTATAACTAGGAGTTGATTTAGTTCCCAAAGGTAGGTGACTAATTATCAAGGAGTTAGGATAAAATATATAACTTTTTCAACTGTAATCTATTTTGTATTATTCAATATGTATAAAATCTGCAGACATTTGAAATCCATCTCATATGTGTCACAAAGCTTGGTCATTTAAAAAAATCTTATCTGCTTGGTTTCTTATTTGTTGTCTTTCACAAAGGTAGAATGGTTAATTTCTTGGGCATCAAGAAATGAAGCCAGCAGTTTCCTCCAAATTATTTTGTTTATTTAATTAGCTGTGTTAATCAAAATTCTGTCTTATTACATTACTAATATTCTTCAGTGATTCTACTGCAAAAGCCTATAGGCCACTTCAGTGTACCCGCCAGCCTTTGATTGCTTTCCTACCTGAGTGGATTTGAAGCAACTTGTACCTGTTTAGGAATCTACTTATGTATTTATCCTCGGACATTCCACAGAACAAAATACATCTGCAATAACACACTTTCCAGTTCCATCTTAAAGGTTCACCTTAATAACATTCAAAACATGAGCCACATTAAAAATCATATATTTGAATTAATGTGATGGAAGGGCCTATACAGGGCTAGATTGGTGCCCTAATCTTCAAAAAGTCATATTCTATATCCCAAATGTCACCGTTGGTCACATGTCAAATAATACAGCAATACAAATAAGAAGGACTAAAAAAATTGCCAGACACAAGCCTGGCTCTAAGAGAGTAAACACAACCATTGCCTATTAATAGAATATATTTCCTATCTTTAGGTAATCCTTTAGCCAAAATGATCTCATCATTTTACATGTATCAGTCATCAATCAGAGAAAAAGATCCTCACCTATTTTAAGAAACAGAGAAATTACAGTATTGAAATCTCTAGAATCACATATCTCCCCCCATCCCACCACCATTAATTTTGTCAAAGTTTTGTCCTGTAGAAGCTTTAAATGTCTTTGGACAAGGGACGCCAAATCTGTGGCCTGTGGGCCAATTGAGCCTGCAGATATGTTTTGTTTGACCAGCCAAGGTTCTCAAAACTTTTGAATTTGAATGCATTTAGGTACAGCATATATCCTCCTATTTGTCCACGAGCCCAGCTTTTCCCTGGATCTTATGCTAGGTTTGATTCACACAATTACTTGCCAGTCCTTGTAATACTTGGAGTTTACAACTCCTGCTTTTACTCTGTATAAAAACACAGCTATTAGATTTGATTGAAATGTTTAGTGCTTGTTTTTTAGATACCACATGTCGGTGAAATCATACAGTATTTGTCTTTCTCTGTCTGATTTATTTCATTTAGCATAATACCCTCTAGGTCCAACCATGTTGTCACAAATGGCAAGATTTCATTTGGTTTTTTATCGGTGAGTAATATTCCACTGTATACATATGCCACATCTTCTTTATCCATTCATCTATACAAGGACACTTAGGTTGCGTTTCTATCTTGGCTACTGCAAACAGAAGAAATCTTGAAACCATAAAATCAGCATGCTTATGTTTCAGTGAGAATAAACTGTCAATAGAATTCTGCTGCTAAATATTTTTCAAACATCATCTACATATTCCTATGTACCAAAAAGAAAGGACCAATATAACCAAAGCAGTTAAAAGTAACTGCCCAGCATTTATTCTGTTAATTTATTTTCAGTAGAGTTATTGAAAATGGCATCAAAACTGTATGCTGTAATCTGGGCCTTTAAACTTGGTCTTTGAACCTGATCATAATTAAGGGTACAAATTAACCAAATCAACATTTGTAAATTAAACAAATAATGTTTTTTCCCCTTAAAGGAAAGTTTACATTGAGTTTATTGACTGAACTCTAAACATTTCTAGCAAACAACAATTTAAATGCAAATCAAGGCCTTTCAAGAAGTGATATCAAAGCATCATTGTGAAGCTGTGAAGATGGCCTTGGAACATGTGAATCTGAATCTCTCCTTTTCACACGTGTTCAGACTACTTGTATTCTAGTAATCTGGCACTTGGTTTGCCTAGAGGGAAGACAAAAGTTGCTTAACTAGAATGTTTTGTGAGTTGGAAGTGAAATGATTTATAGGATCTTTGGTTGGTGGGGATTTTGTTGTCATTGTTTTCAGATAAACAGGTTTTAGCAATTCCTCCCTAGTTAGTGCCTCTGCTGGGAAGTGCAAACTAGGCAAACTCCTTGAGCCTTGAACAACAATGACCTTGGTTTAAAATGACCCAAAGCTGCCCCTCCTGAGGAATTAGAGCTGGATTATCCTGGGGAGAAAAGAGGCTTTTCTGCATCTCTTGTCCATTGTCCTTTTTGCCTAGGATGATTCATAAAGAGAAGGAAGATAGATGAGCTGGCCACTGACCCAGCCGGGGTCAGCCAAGGCAGGATTGTGAAAACTCATCTCCTGTGATCACTGTGATGAAGTTGAGCAAATTATCAGGGCTGGAAAATGGTGTTTCAACCCAAATTCACTCTTCAAGAAGAGAAGAAGGAACTGGGGGGTGGGGGAGTGGAGGTTTAACTTTTTTTTTTTCACTGAAGCCCTGCCAGAAATGCAGACCTACTTGACATGAAAGATGGTGGCTGCCGCCCCCAGCGAGCAGTGCCCTCTCCAGCTCATCCTGTCCCTCAGTGTGTCTTTTGGGTCTTACCTGCCATACCACTAAAGGCTTTTTTTGTTTTGTTTTAATAAGAAAAGGAAGAAAAATTCACTTAAGTTGATATAGACCTGGAATATTATTGTTTAAAATATTTTTACTCTAATACGCATTTTTATTTACACAGTGATCAAATATTTTGAAGTGATGACATGAGCCTGTAATAGTGGAATTTCAGGCTTCAGCCACAAGACTGGAGTAGGGGAGATATTTGTTTTTGAGGGAGGAATGTGGTAGCAAGGGCCTTTCAAAGGCTCCAGAACTAACACAGATGTCAGTCATAAGTTCCATGCCCTCTTCTGGAAGGCTGAGTCATGGTTAATACATAAAAAGCTTCTATCGGGCTTCCCTGGTGGCGCAGTGGTTGAGAGTCCGCCTGCCAATGCAGGGACATGGGTTCGTGCCCCGGTCCGGGAGGATCCCACATGCCGCGGAGCAGCTGGGCCTGTGAGCCATGACCTCTGAGCCTGCGCGTCCGGAGCCTGTGCTCCGCAATGGGAGAGGCCACAACAGTGAGAGGCCCACGTACCGCAAAAAAAAAAAAAAAAAAAGCTTCTATCAAGGAGCTACCTAATGCCAGGCACTTGACAAACATCATCTCCAAGCTGACTAAAATCTGGAGGCAGTAGGAGGAAATATGCTTAGAGAAGTTACCTAGTTTGCCCTCAGTCACATACCTTGTAGGAGGCTGAAGCACCCGTGAATCTAAGTCTGTGCAACTCTCAAGCCCTGCTCTTCCCCATCACATCATTCTGCTTTAAGAAGGAGGTAGTGAGGAGACAGAACAGCTTTCACACTAGGGACTGAATGTGAAGAATGTCAGGCATCGTTTCTACTAAGTGACGAAGTTAATCACAGTCTAGAAAAAGTGATTTTTAGGCAATAGTGAAAGATGTATAAAATCAATCTTTTGTCCTTATTTTTTCTTCCTCCCAAGAATCAAGTACTAAACCTGGGCTTTGGTAGAATAGAGAGGGGAAAATGAAATACAAAACTAGAATGAAAACATATTATATGGAATTATAGTAAATCATTTACAAGAAATATATAAAAAAGATTATCTTCTGGAGAGTTCTAGTCAACATCTCATTTAAACAATACTGAGATTTATGTTTCCTGTCATCTTTTAAAAAAATTAATAATATACAGTTTACATACCATAAAATTTACCCATTTAAAGCATTCGATGCAATGTTTTTTAGTATATTCATAGAGTTGTGCAACCATTATGACAACCCAAATATAGAACACATTCATCACCTCAAAAAGAAACCTTGAACTCATTAGCCTCACTTCTTACTCTCACTCATCTCTCCATTCAGCCCTAGGCAACCAGTGATCTGCTTTCTATCTCCAAAAAAACAGTGCTGCTATCAACATTTATTTGCAAGTTACTGTGTGCCCATTTGTTTAATTTCCCTTGGGTATATACCTAGAATTGCTCCATCATATGATAACTCTATGTTAATGCTTAGAGGAACTGTCAGACTGTTTTCCAAAGTGGCTGCACTGCTTTATATCCCCACCCGCAACAAATGAGTGTTCCAGTTTCTCCACATCTTTGTCAACACTTGTTAATTTATTTTTATTATAGCCATGAGAGTGTGTGTGAAGTGGAACCTCCCTGTAGTTTTGATTTGCATCTCCTTGATGGCTAATGATGTGCTTGTTAGCTATTTGTATATCTTCTTCGGAGAAATGCCTATTCCATGTAATCTATTTACTATAAATAAAATGTATAAATAAAATGTTTTATGATTTCAGCATTTCTATCGTAGGTAACAGATCGTCAGATGACCATTTCTAAATCAGGAAGAAAATTAGTTCTTTCGTGATTTAAGAAGTGACCTGAAATAGGAGGAGTCAAGTTACAGTAGTAGAAGCGACAGTTTTCAGTTATGTTCCTATACCCTTTTGGAAAATGTAGGTTAGAATTATCATGGCTTATATCTCTTGGTGGGGTTTAGGACACGTGAGCCCCAAATATGTCACCTTGGCATACTGAATGCTTTAAGCTGAAGAAGTATGAAAAAATGGCAGAAGCAGGAAGGTCACTTTGACCTTCCTCCTTCTCCCCATAAAACCCTCCTGTGAGAGGTGCCTCCCTATACCCCGAGGAAAGGGGCATCCTTATCTCTGAAGACAAAGAGATGCTGAGAAGAACAAACAGGACTTGCTAAGTTTCCCCCAGTTTGCACTTGACTCATACCCTTCTGACCCATCATATTTCTACAGGACTGTCCACTCTTCATCAAACTACTCAGGTCTGTTTCTTTGGGTCTTCATTTCCTTATGAAGAGTCCTGTGTTACGTAAAACGTGTATTAAATCAATTCGGTTATGTTTTTCGCCTGTTAATCTTGGTCAGTTCAATTTTCAGACCCAGCTAGGGACCCTAAGAGGGCTGAGGAAAACTTTGTCCTCTCCTCCAAGGTGAAGACATTAGTTGACTCTGAAGGGAACAGAGGGTGTTTTTCCAGGGAGGCAATGCAGTACTGTAACAGAGAGCACGGTCTCTCCCTGTGTTTAAAGT
This sequence comes from Globicephala melas, assembly GCF_963455315.2. Lineage (NCBI taxonomy): Eukaryota > Metazoa > Chordata > Mammalia > Artiodactyla > Delphinidae > Globicephala > Globicephala melas. The sequence goes on along the minus strand of NC_083329.1, from coordinate 39,414,630 downwards.
CTGTCTCCAGCAATACTACCTATGTGACCCATTTCTCTTTCTCACTTTCTGTCCACTGAGCTAACTACCTCCTAGCATGGTTGAGAGAACTGTTTAGTAGCACACTTTGCACCATGCCTACTCTTGATATGTGCTAGATATTGGTATTATCCCTAAAAAAATAAAACTGGGGACACAGAAACCATAAGAGCAACATGAAAACATGACCCAGCTCTGTTTATTGCTCTGTACGCCCTGAAAAAAAAAAGAGAGAGAGAGGAATAGAGCATGGGAGGAATTAGCTCGGCTATGAGGACCTCCACTTTAGGAGAAAAAAGAAAGAACTCCCAAGAAGAGTCTACTGCCAGAGAAGGAGGCATTTTAAACCAGAGTGATCTGATCTGTGATTTCGATGAAAAGCCTGTAAGATCAGGAGAGGGAAAGAAAAATATCACCTCTCTCCTTACCACATTCTTTGTATTTCCTTATATAGTAAAGCCATATTTTGTACAAGAAGAAATCTAATACAACTTTACAAAGGTGAAGGCAATCTTATGTTGAAAAACCTTCTAACAGCTGACTCTGTTTGGCCCAAGAGGTTTCAAGCTCCTGAAATCTTGTTTTAGACAAACCAATAGAAATGGAATCACGGTTTTATCTCGTGTGAGCTTTTATGGCTTATATATTTCTATTTCCTATAATTTTATCCAGTACAATACAGGAAAGATTTTAGAAAATGTGTTCCTCTTAATCTAAAGGAAACTTTAACAATGCAATAAAAAAAGTTTGAGAAAATATTTGCACTATAGTGTTATATTTAGGGTACATGTATCTTAACTGTTTGTTTTGTAAAGCTCAGCCCTTTCTTCATGCTTTCAAAGATGATACACTATATGCTATACTATCATACACTATTATGCTATACTATCATTTAAAGCTTTCAGCATAAATGCACCAAAATATTATGATTTAATCAATCCCCATTTAGTATTCTGTGCTTTATACATATCAAGTGTTCCTCAGCCTGACTTAAGAAAATGATTCTACAGAATTATAGACATGTATTGGAAAAAGCTTTTACAAAATACAGCCAGCTTAAGTAAAGAGTGTTAACGTATACAAATCCTATAAATATGCTTATTTTGCCCAAAATTGGAAACTACCACAATACTGAATTACATTGAAATTCAAAGTTACAGATCTTTTTTTAGTGGCAGGCGACTTGTATTGAGGAACTCTTAATGAGTATCCTCTTCTCTAACGTTCACTTGGCATTAATTTAGCAAATACATTTTGGTTTCAATAAGCAAATTTATGTCAAAGTATTCATCATGTTTTGAAGCGTATTTACTTATGACTACCATATTTCTTCTCAAAATTTTACTTTAAAAAAGCAAGAGCAAAATGGGTAAATTTCCAGTTTATGAACTTGTTACTATATCATTAAATCTAATATTCTATATCAATGCTTGCAATATGGCAGCCACTAGCTACATGTGGCTACTGAAAACTTAAATTGTGTTTAATGAGACTGAGAAAGCGAATTTGAAATTATTCAAATTTAATTAATTAATTGATTAGTTTCCACATGTGGCTAACAGCTAGCATACTGGGTAGCACAAACTTAGAGGATGTGAGTTACTTTATGGCTAGATATCATTCTGGGTAATGGTTCAAAAATCACAGATAGATCACCTGACTGGGTATTTCCACTACGAATCTGCAGTGTTAACAGCATCATTAAAACTGCTAGTCAATAATTAGTGCCCATGCACTTAGATCAATAAATACACCACCTCTTGTGCCATAGATTCTCACACAACATGTAGTATTCAGAAGACAAGAAGTAAAAGTATACATAGTTCATTGTATTCACTTATTCTTTCAGGGAGTATTTATCTAACGCTCCCCATGTGTCAGGCAATGAGGAATCAACACAATAGAAAAGAACACTGATCTTACATTTATTCAGCATCTATTTCGTCCCAGGTACTCTGAGCATATACTTTGCCCTGAGGGAGTTTAGTCTAGAGGGGAGAGCCCCCAAAATAGAGGGCAGTACAGGGCACTATAGCACTGCAATACGATAGCAGCACAATTAGAAGAATCTGAAAGCAGTCAGGGAAGTTTTCTTGCAGCAGAACTGAGTTTTGAAGACTGACAGGGGTTAGTGAGGAACCATTCTGGGCAGAGGACTTGTCTGAGCCAAGGTGCTGCAGTGAACTAGGCTGGTGCTATCAGAGGACTATACAGCTTGTTTCAGTGAGGAGGAAAATGTGAGGAGTAGCATGAGATAAGGCAGGGTCTAGATCGCCAGTGAATCAGAGATAAGCTAAAGAGTTTGATCTTTGTGCTGAAAGGTATAGGGTGAAACTCAAGGATTTTAGGAAGGAAAATGAAAAGTTCAGACTGACATTTGAGAAAGGTCTCTCTGAAAGAGATCAATCATGAAACAAATCAAAGGAATCCAGGTGGAAAATACTTTGGTGGCTGGAAGTAACCTGCCAGCAAGCTCTTTATGGGATTTTTTAAAAAAAATGGCTTTGTTTTTACGAGAGTGAGACATTTAGCAACGTTAGCCATCAAGAACCCAGCCAAAAGCCATTAAGAAAAAGAGAGTAAATGAATAGGTTGCTTCTTAGGCACTATGCTTGAAAAATAAGTCCTTTTGCAGAGACTACTGGCTTGGCACTGCATGTAAAGTGTAGTAATTGACTTAACAATATAGATTTTATATAATATTTCAGCAGATATATAGCAATAAGAGAAGAAAGACACTTGCAGGAATAAAAAACAAATAAGATCTAAATGTCAGAAACCTTATCTTCACCACTGGATTCTCAATATCTAGAGTAATACCTGGCATGGTACCACGTGTTCAATAAATATTTATTAATATTCATAAATATCAATAAATGAATGCATCATAAAATTCATGCAGAAGAATTTTCACCACAGTAGCCCCATGAGTTGATATGAGTACATTACATCCCAAAGGCAATGACTGATGCTCATGCTGAGGCCCCTGTTGCTACTTGTGCAAAGTCCCCTCTTTTCTTATGCAAAGTCACCTCTTCCTATAAAACAATGCAATCTAAATAACTAACCCCTTATCACTTGAGGTGAAGATAAGCCATGCACAATCAGGCTCTATCTAGAGGAGTGATTCTCACACCAGACGCATATCAGAATCTCCTGGAAGTTTCTGAAAAACACAATTCCTGGTTCCCATTCCTAAAGATTCAGATTCAAGTAGATCTAGGGTGGTGTTCGTATGGGCAGGCCACTCAAGACGGCTGTTCTCTTGCTCTCTGTATATCTCCTGCCTTACCAGTGCCTGCTTCACCTACACCCTAAGCAAAGGACTGCCCTTCCTACGTACTTGCCCCAGGTCCCAGCTGGTGATTGTTCTTAACAAAGGGGCGTTGAGGGGTGTGCCCCTCTGCTGGTTTCCCTGGTAACTAATGAGCCCATCTGCCGCCAATTCCCCTATAACTGGTAACCTCCTCTTCTCCCAGGGAGTGAAGACTGCCACCATGTCCTGCCCGCTAACAGCTGCACACAGTGGGGTGTTGCTCCAGGACCTTGCTTCAGACGTGTAAGCTCCCCGCTCTGTTAAACTACTGATGTCTCTGTCGCTGACTCCAGGCTCTTTCTTTCGTCTTGAAGCTGGGCAAGCACAGGCCTCGTAGGCCTGCGGGGTGCAAGCCCAACAGTGGTGATGGTGGTGGTAGTGATCTGTGCTAAAGATTTTTATTTAAAAAAATCCTAATCCCAGCCATGTTTGGACATTACAAATATGTGAATGTCCAAATGTATTCTTTTTTTTAATTTTTAATTTTTTAAATTTAATTTTATTTTTATACAGCAGGTTCTTCTTAGTTATCTTATCCATATTAGTGTATATATGTCAATCCCAATCTCCCAATTCATCCTGTCCAACTGTATTCTGTTTCCTCACACAGAAGGTAAAATTTGCACATAAACTACTTGCTTTGGTCAGAAGCTTCCCATACCCTCCCTGTCAATGGCTTCCCTGGCTGGATGCTTGCAGAGAGCCTCAGAATGTAGAGATAGCTTTGTGAAGCCAGCTGCATAGGTTTTGCCCTTTACATTTGTTAATGATTGTTTTTAAGCTAAGCTTTGAGATCATGCTGAGAAAGCAAGACCTCTTTCTCCCTGAATCCACTCAGCTCTTCATTTTCTAATTAATGTCTTACCAAACTGTTATGACTAAACGTGCTAACAGTGAGAACACAAGACCTCTCCCTGATCTTTAATCCTCTCTTTTTTCTCCTTTACTCATCTGACGGGGAAGAACAAAACCTACGTAGTCCAGGTCCGATGCTTCAAGATTTGAAAAAAAAAAAAAAATCTTATCAGAGAGGTTGACCATGAAACAGAAATATGGGATCTTCTGTGTCCCTTTCGCACCTAGGATTTTGCCCAATTTCCTCTCCTTCCATTTGGCAACTCAGGGCTTTAATAAAGATGCATTGAACAGGCACACGGATATTGAGGTTATCTTTCCAGGCTATCCCCCAAAGCTAGTGCCTCTCTGAGCACAAATAGATGATGAGATCCTGGGATCTGCCCCAGTGACTGGCATTATCTTTGGACACTGTGGCAACTGAGTCTAACGAAAGCCAGGGTGTGGACTACTGGCAGCAGAGAGAAGTACAGTTACTGCCGTATGAGTCTATGCTGCTTCCTCAGCATCACTGGTGAAAGTATTTATTAAGGTGCAAAATTCTCACAGTTCTGTTGTGGCAGACTTGCTCCAGTCCAGACCAAATGTTCCTAAAAACCCACTATACCTTTCTTAAAAAAAAAAAAAAGAAAAGAAAAGAAAACCCAAACGTTTACACACTGCATTTATAAAGAAGGGACAGCAGAATCGTACATTCTGTCCCAGAGCTGTTCCATTTTAAAATCCAAAAAATGCACTGAGGGTTTTAACCAACAGGAATACTAGCAAATGTGCATCAAATAAATGTACAAGAATGTTCGTAACAATCCAGCAACCCAGATATGTATGACAGTAGGGTGGATACGTGTGTAACAGGGAAGAGCTAAATCGGACTCCACGTTGGACCTGTTCCTTTGACTTTAACAGTTGCGTTTTGTTGCTTTTGTTATTATAGTCATATATAATGGCCTGCCTCAGGGAACCCTGCCCACCTGTGAATGGCTGCAAGGGAAAAGAAACTACACATCCCCTCGCCGAGACTGGTCATTCCAGATGTTTTGCAAGACTGATGGCCCTTTTACTTTACTTCCTCACCACCGCTCCCTCTCTATTCTGCCTTTTTTTTTTTTTTTGCGGTACGCGGGCCTCTCACTGCTGTGGCCTCTCCTGTCGCGGAGCACGGGCTCCGGACGCGCAGGCTCAGCGGCCATGGCTCACAGGCCCAGCCGCTCCGCGGCATGTGGGATCTTCCCAGACCGGGGCACGAACCCGTGTCCCCTGCATCGGCAGGCGGCCTCTCAACCACTGCGCCACCAGGGAAGCCCAGCCAGTGGTTCCTGACGCATTTGTGACCACGGGAAACAGCACAACAGTGTTATTTAGGCAGGGAAAAAAAAATTGGGTACTTAAAATTATAAATTCATCAAATTCTGTTTTGGCAGATGACACCTTTATAAAGGGAAATGGCATTAGAATCCTCTTCAGAATGAAAGAGTCCCGTTGAGAGTTTCCTCACCTTTGCTTCTCTTGCCTGCTTTTTGACCATTCTCTGCTTAGGTAAACAGTAGAGGGAAAATGTTGAATTGAAGTAGATTTTTCTTTTCTTTTAGATCGTTAGTAACTTTTTGCGACTTTGAGTAACATGTAATGGCTTAAATGAGGCTCTCCAGTGCTCTTAAATTTTAGATGCAGGGTTGTTTGGTTTCTTTGGTCTGAACCAGTGCTTTCCAACAGAACTTTCTGCAACGATGGAAATGTTCCTCTATGATGATTATGGTATCCACTAGCCACTAGGCTACTTAGCACTTGAAACGTGGCTAGTGCGACTGGAAACGTGGCTAGTGCGGCCGTGGAAATTAAGGTTTTCTTTAACACAATTTTAATTAATTTAAATATAAATTCAAATAGCCATGTGTGCCCAGTTGCTACTCGACTGGCCCATGCATGCCTTGACCATCTGATCCCACATTCTCTCATATCATAAGGTCCATGATGCTTTCTGAAATGATGAAGTGATGCTGAAATGACTGGAGCCAAACAAGGATTAACTGGAAAGGTTTCAGAGAAGGCAAAAAAGGTAACTGCAGTTTACTGGCTCGCACAGTTACCAGAAGGAAATGGATTTCTCTGGAAAACCGGTCAAAGAACTATAGAATCTCAAAATTTTTAGGAGTTAATGGGTCATCAGGAAAAGCAACTTTAAAAATTTTACATGTATCCTGTTAAAAACAACAGGCCCAAAGTGCATTCATTTATGTTAAACCACGTCACCAAACTGAGACATAGAGTTTCAGCTCTCCCAGCAATGGAAACCAGCGAAGCAGGAATCAAGTAAGGTAATCTGCCATCCTTACCTGCCGTCCCCTAAAGGAGAGCAACCTTGCAATAACCAACTTCTTTTTTTTTTTCTTCGTATAACTTCCCTTCTGACTATAAAAGTCTTTTATTTTATACAGCTCTGTTCAATGGGATGCTGCCCTATCTGAGTTGACTTTTGCTCAATTAAACTTTAAAAAATTTTCATATGCCTCAGTTTCTCTTCTGACAATCCAAATTAGCAAACTTTAAACATATGTACAGAGGAAACAGAAGGTGAGGGCTAAAGCAATAGAGGAGCAGACCAGAAAAACTCTGACTTCGATTGGAACTGAGTTGAACCCTGTGTGCACCCGTCCCCCATCCCCCATCCCAAGTCCAAAGGCCCCTCCATGCTCCCTGCCTCTAGTTGATAGAAAAGCTGGTCTCCCAGGCCCCCCAGGCCTCCCTGAGTCCCAAAAGAGCAGGCTCAAGCAGCTAATGATTAGGACAATAGACTCACAGACCCAACATCTGATGCACAGTCCTGAGTTGTTTTATAGCTATGGTAACTGTCACCAGAAGGAAAAAGCTAACTGCATGATGACCAGACTGCCCCCATGACATAAACGGCTCCATCTTGAGCAATACTGAATCTATGGCTAGGCCTTAAGAGAATGGAATGAACGCTACTGCTCATAATAATCTATATCTTTGTGGGCATGAAAATAATTGTAGCTTGTTCTGCCCATATATGTAAATGGGCAAGTACAACTGTCAGCAGAGAGACGCTACAGACTCATGTAGACATCTTCCACTCTAAGAATACGGCGCCCTATGTCAGCATGAAGTTACAGAAGACGGACCTTTGCCCACGATCCGATGGAAATGGAATGATGTTCTGACATGTGGGAATTTGTAAGAAGCTTCTGGCAGGAAAAAGCTCTTTGCAGGAAAGAGCTCTCTGCATGAGGCCCGTTTTGTCTCGTCACTAACCTTAAACCAGACACCTTCATGCTCTATTCATCTCCGGCCCTAGCACAACTTTCACATCTTTTGATCACACAATACTTTGCCTAACATGTTGGTTCTTTCCGTAGATCAAAGAAGTAGAAATAAAGAAGTCATTAACAGATGACCAGATCTCTTCCCTAGCGACCTCTTCAATTATCTCGCGAATAAACTGTGAGAACAAGATAGCATCTAAAGAAAAATCACACGAAGTCGACAAGCCTGCACACAGGTCTGCACACAGTGGGGGACGACTCTGACCCCCTACCTCAATGATTAACTGAGATCACCTCCATGTTTCTCTTTAAAAACTTTCATAGCCAAGCAGAGTCTTCAGAGGTGGTTTTTGGGGTACGCTGAGTCCACTAACTCCCCAGATTGCTGGCATTCTGATTAAAGCCACCTTTCCTTTCTGCCAACATTTGTGAGTATTGACTTTGTAAGCAGCGAGCAGGGGCACCCGATTCCCTAACAGGATTTGGTAAATAACTGGCATCAGCATGCTGGTTATCCTTTGATCTCAACTTTGTACTTCGGAGTAAGTTGTTGTAATGTCCTCGCCTGGAGGCGGTGGCACACAGAGGGACAGTCCAGTCGCTCAGATACACTGGAAGATAACTTTTTCTTATTTTGTGGACCTGACAGTGTTTGAATCTTTCCCTTGATGGACTACATCTTGACCTGAGCAAAACTGCAATTTTACTTTATTTTATTTGTTACTTGTAGGAATTAGTCTTTCTCAACAAGGTCAGCAAGACATGACTCCAGAACTCATTTTACTTATTCCTGCTCCGCCCGTATACATACCGTAGTGTACCAACTCATAAGTGTCTTTTGGTCATCTCCCAAATAGTTTAGGACACAGTGGACTTAATAGAACAGTGACCTTTTAAACCCCTTTTATGATTACTGGGGCAGTGGTATGATTCACAGGCTATCTAATAGTAAGATTGATGTCCCAACTATGTCTGAAGGCTTACAGCTATAAAGTGACCTGAAACATTTCTTGTAAAAACTTTTCCTCACTGAAAACTACTCTGTCTTCCTCTCATAAAGCAGAAATATACTAGTCTCTTCATTTTAAGACACTGAAACATTTGCTTCACTCATATAAACCTGAAATAAACTAGTGTCAACTCTGGATTAAATATCCTTCTTCTTCAAGTCTAAGATCTCCCTGCCACCTTTTAAATTCACATATTACTATTTATATCCTAGGATATATCTTTGGATCAGTATGCAAAAGAAACTTGCTAGCCTCCAAGTAGAGAAGCCAGTTTTGACAGAATTACTATTGCCCAACCGGTTAATCAGATTTTAGCTAAGCTAGAATGTAACTGGTTCATCCACACTGTCTCTTCAATTTAATTATTTATATTGGTAGTAGTACATTTAGTTAAATTTCAACATACAATTGGATCCTAATCATCTTTTAAAATGTCTTCAAGAAGATTACACAGCTTAGAAGTGTTGAGATGTAAACTTATTCCTTATTCAAAAGACTGCTTGTCATTCACCAGGCAGTGGAATTAAAGGCAGGAGAAACTGCCACATTTCTCAGAAGGTATCATCAAACCTTCAAATTTAAAAGAGGTAGGTACACTGACTTATACATCCTGATGGACCCTCAGTCAGATGCCAAACATCTGTCCAAAACTTCCAGCTCACTTTTAAGAAAGGCTATTTAAATTCTAGTATTGCATTATTTAAGGGAACAGATGACATTACAAATTGAATTTAAAAAGAAAAGAACATAATCTCCTGGTATTCTCTGATGTACGTCTATATTCTAGTCAACACTTAAAGCAACAAAAGGTCAACAGCACAGTCCAAGTCATAAAAATCAGCATACTATAGGGATGCTATAACTAGTTGCTTATGGCCCAAAACATATTAAAATCAATTGGTAGTGTTAAAAACATCTATTTTCAAATTTTGATCATGATAATACAGATGAAAGTGATTTGTGACTGGATAAATAATGCGGATTTCTACTGCTAATGGACCATATATACTGGAAAACCCTACATTCACACATGTATTTTTTTCTTTTAAATCCTTCAAAAACAGAGTGAGATCACAAGATGAGAAAAGAAATCAAAAGAGGTCAAAAACAGAACTGTAAGTCATATCACATTATTCCTTAGATTTAAACACACCAGTAGCTTCCAATATCATTCAGTGTAAAATAAAAAGACTTAATAATGGTCATCCTTCCCAATCTTGCCCTTCCTGAAACACCTCAGCACCACAACCACCATACGCATCTTTCTGACTTTATCGCCAACCAATTTCCTCTTTGTCCTTTAAATAGCTCCCATCTCAGGAATTAGCACTAGTATCCATTCACCCAGATATCCACCTAAGAATTCCCTCATTTTCACTGACTGATGACCAAAGGTCATCTTATGATACTGGCCTTTTCTGACCACTCTTTATAAAAATTATTATTATCTTCTTCACTTTATTTATTTATTTTAATAGCACATTTTACCACCTTATATGTTTAGTTTTTAATTTGTTGATATTCCAACAAGATGTGAGCTGGGTGGAGTACAGAGTCCTGTTTAGGGCCTGGCATCAGGCAAGTTCTCAACACATGTTTATTAAACAAAGGAATGAATACAGAGTGGTAAACGTGAAATGGTCTTGGGTTGCTCTGGGTGTTTTCTGTAATACAAGAACCAATACAAGTCTTGGGTTGCAATGGCACCATGGTGATGAGAGACAAAGCCTTGGGTCTGTGCTACGTGGAAGGTGCAAATGAGATTCTTGCATAAATCCTGTACCTACTAAAAAGGTTATACCTCAGTGTAAAGATGAGGTAGAATAATCCACCAGCCTGTGAAGGGGGTCAACAAAGTAACTGACTGATTAGGTCTTGACTCAGGATATGGAATAAAGAAAGTTGAGAGGGTTTCCCTGGTGACGCAGTGGTTGAGAATCCGCCTGCCAACGCAGGCGACACGGGTTTGAGCCCTGGGCCAGGAAGATCCCACATGCCGCGGAGCAGCTAAGCCTGTGTGCCACAACTACTGAGCCTGCACTCTAGAGCCCACGAGCCACAACTACTGAGCCCACATGCCACAACTACTGAAGCCCAAGCACTCTAGAGCCCGCGAGCCGCAACTACTGAGCCCGTGTGCCGCAACTACTGAAGCCCGCGCGCCGAGAGCCCATGCTCCACAACGAGAAGCCACAGCAATGAGAAGCCTGTGCACTGCAGTGAAGAGTAGTCCCAACTCGCTGCAACTAGAGAAAGCCCGCTTGCAAGCAATGAAGACCCAATGCAGCCAAAAATAAAAAACATAAATTTAAGAAAGAAGAGAAAACCTTCTTAAGAAACTGTAACTAAGCACTGTCCTCTAGTTGGTCAGCTGTTTTAATGTTTACTACCTGTGTGATGCAGAAAACCTTGAGGCAAGATACCTCAGGTAAGTAGTGGACTGGGTTATACAAACAAATTCTCTCTTCAGAAAGGCATGTAAAATCTAGGTCAATTGTGATTTCACAGATTAAGTTCAGCCAAATGTGATCTCTCGTGAAGGAGAGTCAGAAAATCAAATAATAATTAGATACCAAGGACTTCAGCTATTGAACATATAAGACACAGATTTTAAAATAACAATGTTTATAATGTTTACAGAAATAAAAGAAGTAACTCAAAGCCTGGTGAAAATATACAATATAAAAAATATAAAATATAAAAAACTGCCAAAGAGATATGAAGAAATATCAAAAAATTCTAGAAATAAAAACTACAATAATTAAAATTATAAACTGAATGGATGGTTTAAAAAGCAGTTTAAATATGAGAGAGAACTTAGGAGACATGTAAGATTAGAGTGAGAAGGTCTAAAATACATTAAACTAGTGTTCCAAGAAGAGAGCACTGAGAGACTAAAGACAGAACTTACTCTAATTGCTAAAGGCTAAGAATTTCCAGAACTGGTAAGACAGGAATAAAAATTTTTCATATGGGATCAATATAAGGAAATCCACACATAAAAATATATATCTTAGTGAGAATCCAAGAAAACAGACAGTTTTAAAGTAGCCACAAGGAAAAAGTTACAACAGTATACTAGGTTAAATATTCCCTCCCCCCACCCCCCGATATTCATGTCCTTACTGGAACGTCAGAATGTGACCTTTTTTTGGAAATAGGATCTTTGCAGCCACAATTATTTAAGATGATATCATACTAGAGTAGGGTAGGCCCTAAATTCAATTTTACTGATGCCCTTATAAATGAGAAGAGAAAGAAACAGAAATATAAAAAGGGCAGATGGCCATGAGACTGTGGAGGCAAAGACTGGAGTGATGGGCTTACAAGTCAAGGAATGCCAAGGATTGCTGGCAACTACCAGAAACTAGGAGAGAGGCATGGAATAGGTCCTCTCCTAGAGACTTCAGAGGGAACATGGCCCTGCCAATACCTCGACCTTGGACTTCTAGACTCCAGAACTGTGAGAGAATATATTTCTGTTATTTTAAGCCACCCAATTTGTGATAATTTGCTCTGGCAGCTCTATGAATCTAATACAACCACCTACAAAATAACTGCAATTAGACTGCCATCCTAACAGTAACTATAGAGCTGGATGCCAGCGTCATCTTCATGTGCTAAATGAAATGGGCAATTGACCTAGAATTGTGTACCTGGCTTCTTTATTTAAGAATAAAAACAAAATAAATACATTTGTAGATTATAAAGCACAATATAGCATGAGCACACTCCCACAAATTCAACTTCTAAAAATCCGCTTCAGGAAGAAGGTAAATTATCCTATAAAAAATCTCTGAGGTACAAGATAGAATGGTGAACAAATAAACAGGTTAATATGTAGGGAATCTAATGGTGTAGAACAACAGAAATAGCACTAACTTGAGGGTAAAAAAATAAGATAGAACAAAAATTGATGGACATTATCAGAGTTTAAACTGTTTAGTATTATTCAGGAGTAGGGCAGAAATATTGATTGCTGAACTTTTGTTGATTTTAAAATGCATGTTACATTTTTAATATTAATTATTTAAAAAATAGGAATAGAGTTATAAGGGATGAAACAGTTGAAAGAAATAATGGAATATTAACAATAAAAATAGGTATGAAATGAACATAACTAGAGAAAAAGCAGGGCCAATATAAAGTTGAAAATAATACTGTAGAAATACTTCTAAATACACTGGTAATCACAGTAAGTATAAATGGATCAAACATACCAGTTAGAAGACAGATGGTCATAGTGAACTGAATAATATACCATACGATATTTCAAGTGATATACCTACAGTTCAAAGATGCATTAGCATTGAAAATAAGTAAGGTAAAATATATGCCAAGCAAATAAGAATCATATACATAGATGTGTCAATATCAAAACATGGACTTGAAAAGAAAAAAGGAATAAAAGGGATGAACGGTGACTTCATAATGATAAAAGGGACAATTAATAAATAAGATACAGTAATACTAAATTTGTTCATATCAAATAATACAGCCTTAAAATAAGTAAAGCAAAAATCAAAACATTTATGCACAGAACTACCTCTAAACAATAGATTTTAAAATTATTCTTCAAAAACTGAAAGAATCAAAAATATTTATAAGGATATAAAACTTTAAATAATGTGATTAATAAACTTTAATATCATAGAACACTGCTCAGAAATTAGAGAATACTTACGTTCTTTTAAAGCATGCATGCAAAATTTATGAAAACTGACAAATTCTAGGCTACGAATCAAGTCTCAATGAATTATGAAAAAATGATATCAGCCATATTTTCTGACCACAATTTAATTGAAGATAAGTAACAAAAATTAACTGAAAAAAAGAAACATATATTTGGAAAATAAGTTATATAGCCCCTGGATCAATGAACTGAGTTTCCAAATTGATAAGTTAAAAATAGACCAATTAGATGCTGCTGTTAGATAGTAATTTCAAAATGCACATTAATGGTGCTAATTAACTGTTTCTAATTAACTGTTTCCCCCTAAAATTCATTATTAAATCCATATGAGGAATTAATATTTACGTTTTTAATTTCAGTGGGAAAAAAGAGTACATAGAACACAATTTAAGTTTTATTTGAAAAAAACTGGGGTAGTGAATTACTGTATCAATATATAGTTGAGATTAAGTAAATATATATTTTTAGGTAAACCATGAAAAATGACACCTCCCAATAAACAATATAATTTTGAAGATAAATGACATGATGCATATGTAAGCACTTCCTACTAAAGCTACTTTCAATTGTTTTTGAACAAAACAAGATAAATATAAAATAGATACCACAACTAACAGATCTACACAAATATCTTTATTTAAACATAATTTTGCCCAGTAATTTTAGTATCTATTGCTGATTCTAATCGGCAACAATTACTGTGGTTTGCCAAATTGTAATTTTTTTACTTCTACCCTTACTTTTACGTTTATTAATTGGAGAAATGGTTGATTCAGTGCTGGTGCAGAGAGAGTACAAGATGAGCCTGAGATCTTTCCTACCACTAGGCCAGGGAAGTCCAACTCACAGGTCATTTGTATGGAGCCAGAATAATACCTTCTATGCTTACGAAAATATATATACCTAGGGGCTTCCCTGGTGGCGCAGTGGTTAAGAATCCGCCTGCCAATGCAGGAGACACGGGTTTGAGCCCTGGCCCAGGAAGATCCCACATGCCGCGGAGCAACTAGGCCCATGTGCCACAACTACTGAGCCTGAGCTCTAGAGCTCACAAGCCACAACTACTGAGCCCACGTGCCACAACTAATGAAGCCCATGTGCCTAGAGCCCGTGCTCCACAACAAGAGAAGCCACGACAGCGAGAAGCCCATGCACCGCGACGAAGAGTAGACCCCGCTCAGCGCAACTAGAGAAAACCCACGCACAGCAATGAAAACCCAACACAGCCATAAATAAATAAATAAATTTATTTATTTTAAAAAAAAATATATATATATATATACGCCTAAACTCTAAAAAGTGGTACAAAATTTAGCAAAGAGACTTGTCCTTATTACTGTATGTAGTTCCTAATCCAGCCCTGAGTCAGAAGACAGAATGCCAATTCAGACTCATTAAGCTTCCTGACATACTTCAGCAGAGCATAACTAAGTTTGACTCTGAGCTGAAGTTTCCTGTGCCAGATTCTTGCCTCCAGCTCACTAACTGTAGGTCAAATGCTCTTCTCTTCCAATAGCTACAAGCAGGAAAATGGCAGCAGATTTGAAATTTAAATGACCTCAGGCAATGCATTGACCTGAATTTTCTGTCGGGGTGATTTAAGAGGCATTCAGTGGCTCCAGGCAGGAACAAAAAAATAGCTGGAAAATTCTCCTCATGAATAATCTCAAGCAACTTCAAGACCAGATTTGGTCTTCAGGTCTCTGCACAGAACTCAGTAATGTTTTCATCTTGGGGAAATCAACAGGACCTCAGCACTGTGAACACAATCCTGACCTCAAAATAGTCGGTGCTTAGGAAAAGACAGATGATGCCCTAGCCTGGAGTCTGAAAGATTTAGTGAACAGAAAATAGTACTTTGGAGATACATGGAAAAAGATAAGAAAATCTTAATAAATTTGAGAACCCCAGAAATATAAATAACACGTGGACAGGAAGGCTAGATGAATAAGGTCAATACTCAGAGGGATGCTAGGAGGCTCAGTAAGTGTTTATGGTCTTGGAACCCTTAAAAATAAAAGGAAATCTGAGTACCAAAAACACGGTTTGTATAATGTTGAAATGCTACCCTCCTTTTTTTTTCTCAGTGAAGAATTTTGTCTATATCTAGATCAGCCATACGACCCTGAGTAATCATTATTTTATACTATTACAACACTCAAGTTAAAAATTCCAAGTTAGCATGCATAAAGCACTCTTAATTCTCAATAACAGAATAAAGGCTGTACATATCTCTTAAAAATAGTGTCTTCATGTTATGTAGTGTCATTTTTTAAAAGTAACCATACAGTAGATAATATATTTGAAAGCTTTTCATAGACATGCACAAGGAAAGTGTGTTTTACATCCTGTAGCAAAACAACTGGGTTTTTTTTCATTCTTGGAAAATAAAATGCATCAATACGGTATACTGTAAATATTATATTGCTCTTAACAGTACATTGGTATATAATTAATTATACTTCGTGGTGTTTAGTTATTAGATACTATTTTTGCTGATAATAGAAATGAGTTTTCACAAGATCTCTACTGAACTGCACTTACCAATAGCTTTTAAAGACCCAGCCAAGGAACCATAAACTCTGTGCCTGATGAAATAACTAAGCAATAACCATATCTATCATGTGGGTGGATTTATGATATGAAATATTGTCCCAGCAAAGCACTGAACTAGCAGATATTTTACTTTGAGGGTAAGTATCATTTATAGTACATTTTTCCACTGAATGCTTCTTTGAGGAAAAATAAAATGTGATCTGTCCATAAAACAGCTATTGAGGAAGTTAAGCATAATGGAACAGGGAACAGGCGACTCACTTACATCAAACTTGTCTTGCAAGAATTCACTCACTATTGCTTTTCAAACCAACAGAGAATCTTAAAAAGGAGTCATTTCAAGTTAATTCCTAGCTAGTGTCATCTATTCTTTATGTAAGTTTTCTTATATTCTTTCATATGTGTCAAAAGCTATCAAGTGGTCACTCAACAGGGCAGAGCTTGTGGAAGAAGGGGTCAAAGATTGATCTGATTTCTACTGATACCTACATCTAAGTAGCAGAGATGGTGCCCTGCCAATGCTCATCAGAATAAAGAGGAGCTAGGGCTTGAGGGACAGGACACAAGAAATGGATGTCACCATACTTCCACCATAAGAAAATCTTACTATTATATGGTAAATAAAGGCATAAGAGCTTCATTAGTCAATTCCTTAATTTCCATTCAATTTTCAGTCTTCTAAAATTATTGATCATTTAACCTCACTTAAAGATTATTTACTTTTATTTTTTAATAATAAATATCTGTTATAATCACCTTTGCTCAGGACACTGCTGTCCCTTGTACCATAGACACACACACACACACACACACACTCACTCATATTCACTTGTAAATATCTCTAGCTTTCTCTACCTCTATTTATCTATCAATTGATAATTTTTTTCTCTTCTACCAAAACAGAAACTCCTTGAGGTCAAGGACAATACATCTTATCATCTTTAATATTCTCCTTAGACTAGAAATTAATACAATGTCTTTTACAGAGCAGGCATTGAAACACTGTATATATATATATATATTTTTTTTTTTTTTAAGAAAGGAAGGAAGGGAGAGAGGAAGAAACAGAGGAAAGGAAGAGTAGAAAGAAAGAAAAACTGTTGAAATGATATTCCAAGAAATACAAAATTCACTTGATACTCTCATTTCTCTTCATAATATGGGCATAAAATTTTTGACTAAAAATGTATGGTTAGGTACAGAAGATAATCTTAGCCTACAAAAGAGAAAAAAAAAATTAACACAACATGAGTGTGTTAAATATTCTTTCATGGTTGGATAATGGTTCACTGATCACAAGGTCTTTAAATATTCAGATGATTAGGCAAGAAAATAAGATCAGATATGATCAGTAAAATGGCAATTCAGCACAATATAGATCTTTAAAATTTTTAATAACAATTATATTGGGTAAGGCAGTGTAAAATAACTTCAGGGCCAAATAATCAAATCATTTCATGCTGCAAATAAAATATCTTGTTACTTTAATTTTTATCTGTTAAAAAATTAACTTTTTAAAATTTATAAAACTTGCTTTAGATTTTTCTGTCATTTAGATTTTTAGTTGCTTAACCCATCTATATCTTCACATGATACAAATTAATTGTAACCCAAATAATGATTCAAGTTGTAACAGATGTGAATTTCATAGGATCTTCTTTTTTAGCTAATAATGAAAAGGGGAGAATTCACAGTCAGAAGTGGCAATGGGTTTGCGTAGTAGAACATTTGTGGATACAATCTCGCACATTGTGAGATCTGCATCACAACAATTTTCTGATCCCAACTATGGGCAGATTTTAAAAGTCTACAGATCAGGGACTTCCCTGGTGGCACCGTGGTTAAGAATCCGCCTGCCAATGCAGGGGACAGGGGTTTGAGCCCTTGTCTGGGAAGATCCCACATGCCGCGGAGCAACTACGCCAATGAGGTACAACTACTGAGCATGCGCTCTAGGGCCCGCGAGCCACAACTACCGAGCCCATGTGCCACAACTACTGAAGCCTGCGTGCCTGGAGCTCATGCACCGCAATCAAGAGTAGCCCCTGCTCGCCACAACTAGAGAGAGCCCGCACGCAGCAACGAAGACCCAACGCAGCAAAATAAATAAATTTAAAAAAAATCTGTGGATAGGAATATATTCTTTAAAAAAAAAAGAAGTCTACAGGTCAGAAGGCAGGGTTGATATACTCTTATAAAGCAAGAGAATCCATACTCAGCACTTGTCTTATTAAATGTCTGCTCAAATCATTGCAAAATAAGATAATATTTTACTTAACCTTCTTAATTATCTCTTTAAAATAGGCATTACTTTCTTCATTTTTTAAAATCAAAGAATTGATGATCAGAAAGTTTAAGTACATACAGAGTTAGGATTTAAGTCAGTCTGCCTGGTTCCAATGCTCCTCCTAATTTTGAACCAAGACCCAGTTTTGAAAACTTTTTGAACCAAAACCCATTTTCAAAGAAGGTACTGCGCTGACTCTCAGTTTCTAGATCTGTAAAATGGGAATGATAATACAAACTTCCAGGGTTGGACTAGCAGTTCAATAGAATAGCCATGAAAATGCTTTCAGCTCAGTGATTGATGATGGAGTAGGTAAACAATGAGAGTGTCTCCCTTTCTTCCCTTCCCTCCCCCGCTCCCTCCCTCCCTTCCTTTCTTCTTTTTTTACATTTACCAGTTTATTAAAGGATATGATAAAGGATACAGATGAGCATCCAGATGGAAGAGCTGCATAGGGTAAGGTATGTAGGAAGGGGCCCGGAGCTTCCATGCCCTTTCCGGGCACACAACTCTCCCCAAGTCTCTACACGTTCACCAACCCAGGAGATTCGAAAAAGTATTTGCTTCTAAAAGGCTAATCATTTTTTGAAGTTCTTGAGTATTTCAACTGGGCAGTAAGCAATCTAATGCCAATGTTAGGACAGTATCTTAAGAAAAAGATTCCTCTGAAAGAACACAAATACTTATTTTCTAAAGAAAAATATTTCTATTTTGAAAATTTGGCTCTACAAACTATTTCACGAATTGATAAGTCATACAACAGAGAGAAACAATAGTTAATTTGACTTATTCTCCTAGATAACGTTATTGTTTCAGGTTTTCCCACAGTATTGATGATACCTTGTTGAATTGTGTATTTTGTCAAACTGAATTAAATCTATTCCTTAGCAATCTTGAAATTATTCTGCTTTAATTTCATAATGAACTTCACTTAAAGAGAAAGAAAATATAAATTATGTGCCAGCAAAATAAATCCACCAGGTTGCTTATCTCAAAAATATTAACAATAATGTTTCTCGGTATTTAAATTCACAAAAAATTTAGGGAGGCAAAAACTAAAGAAAAACAAAGGACTAAAACAAAGGATTAATTTTCGACTAAATATATTTTCAAGCTTTTTTAAAAAACTGTACAAGAAGTGATAACTTATTAGAGATCTAATAACCTTCCCTAACACTTCTACAGTTTAGACTAGTGCTTTACCTAGAGAGGGAGAAGCATACCAGAAAGGTTTTCTTTTCCTTTTATAAAAATTAATTAATTAATTAATTTCTAATTTTTGGTTGCGTTGGGTCTTCATTGCTGCGGCAAGCTCTCTCTAGTTGTGATGAGCGGACGCCACTCTTCACTGCGGTGCCCGGGCTTCCCACTGTGGCGGCCTCTCCTGCTGTGGAGCACGAGCTCTAGGTGCACAGGCCTCAGTAGTTGTGGCATATGGGCTCAGTAGCTGTGGCCTGAGGGCTCCAGAGTGCAGGCTCAGTAGTTGTGAAGCATGGGCTTAGTTGCTTCGCAGCATGTGGGATCTTCCTGGACCAGGGATTGAGCCCATGTCCCCTGCACTGGCAGGCAGATTCCTAAGAACTGCACCACCAGGGAAGTCCCCAAAAACGTTTTCTAAACAGCTTTAGGGTAGGCATGAAATTGAATAAAAGCAATATATATATATATATATTTATTTATTTCCTCTGAAGCTGCCATCTTCATCATAAAGCTAGAGATAGAAGTAAGTTCCGACGTGAAAGCCTTATGTGAAATGTGCAAAACAGGAAACTGGCCTTTGGTGGGTTCCTTCTCAGTTTCTTGACCCAGCCATGGCATCCATGCTATTCCACAAGCTGAAAACATCTGCACTGTCTTTGATTCTTCCTGCTCTTCTGGTTCAGCTTTCATCATTGCATACCTCTCCTGTTGCCATAAGTTCAACCTGTTAAAATCCATCATCTATAAACCAAATCTAACCATGCCACTTTGTCACTTCACAAACATCTGATAGTTGCTTGTGTTCCATAGATTAAAAACCAAACTTCCTAGTAGACCCTACAAAGTCTTTCACAAGCCAGACCCAACTTACTCTTCTACTGCACCCCACACTCCATCCAACAGACTCCATTCTTACTGCCCCTGGATATTACCAACCCCAAAAGAACCTTGTGTCTACCTTTGAACTTGCTGGAATGCTCTTTCCCCATGTTCATCTTCTTTCTAGGCTCAATTAAAATATTCCTATTTCTGAAGTTTTCCTTGATAGCCCAGTAAGAGCTTATGGCCTCCTCTATTTGCTTGTTTTTTACTCATTCACTGATTGTACTTTATATAATCTGACCATATAATATAATACTTGTACACAAGTAAAGTGAGTTGAGAAACTGTCTTTCCCAACTATTATATATGTCCCCAAGGCCTAGCACAGTAACTGGCACACAGTATATATTCCACATGTGTTTAATGATTAGCATCTTAAACCACCATAAGATTGAGTCTTACACCACATTTGTGTTTCAGATTATGTAGCACATAATTTTCTGCCTGTGTGTTCACTGTTCATAAAGGAGAAACGGAATATACTATGAAATCGTTTGAAGGGTTATTTAAAAATTGTTATTGTTATCCTTAAGAATAAAGACATAGAAGAACACTTCCACATAACTCATAATGACCAGTTCCTGTCTTTTTATGCTGTTATCTACACAAATAAACACTTGTCTAGGTCAACCAGTATTAAAAGGTCAACTTCAACTTTTAAGTACACAAGTAAAATGGGGGGTTTCACTGGATTAACTGGTTAATTTAATCAAGACAATGAAACATCCTGAAAGCATTGGTTTTGGATCAGCTATATAAGTAGGGGAAATAACGGCTGCATTGCCATCCATCCACTCAACTTGCCATCCACCTTGTGTTATTTACTGAGTGCCAATTATGTTCCAGACATTAACCCGATTATAGAAATACAAAGTTGAATATGTGGTCCCACGTATCTGGGCTTTTCTTTATACATGGCAGCACTCAGTTTGCTAAATCAACCAAACACTTTTTGGAAAAAAAAAACATTCTAACAGCAACCACAATAACAACATCTTTGCTCATAGAATGAAACGAACTCATCTGAATCCTAATATGCTGTTGATATTCCAATTAAAAACATTTACGTTTTCTTGAATCCAAATAAAAAAGGACTATATCAACAGCAAAAGTGAGTAAATGACATTTGCAACAGCAATGAGAGATGTCCTAATAATTAAACAAATACTTTGCAATCACAGAAGTTATGAAGCATTGCAAGAATGGCACGCCTCTCTTCTCAGCCACTGTCAGCATCACTAACCGGGCCGTAGGCATAAAGGTGTTCAGTTAAGCAGCTTAAGAAGGATCATTTTTCATCTCTAGCTGTGAATCCACATAACAAAGCTTTTCAATAATAAAGCTTCAGAATTGTTCTAAATGTATTCTGAAGTTGCTGTATGATTACAGTTAGCATCATTCAAACTGGGGTATCAAGGACAGAATAATGATGAGGGGGATACATTTAGTATAAGTGATTCATAATTAGCCTGAAAAACTCCTACAACTACTGCTTGGATAATGTTCAATGTTTTCAATACACCATGATAACCTTCATGTCTGTGCTGTCTTCTCACTGCCCAAAAGTAATCTAAACTCACTTCATGGTGCATTATTTTTTTTAATTTAATTCTTATTTTATATTGCAGTATAGTTGATTTACAATGTTGTGTTTCAGGTGTACAGCAGAGTGATTCAGTTATACATACATGTATATCCATTCTTTTTCAGGTTCTTTTTCCATATAGGTTATTACAGAATATTGAGTAGAGTTCCCTGTGCTATACAGTAGGTCCTTGTTGATTACCTACTTTACATATAGTAGTATATATATGCTAACCCCAAACTCCTAATTTATCTCTCCCTTCACCTTTCCCCTTTGGTAACCATATGTTTGTTTTCTATGTCTGTGAGTCTGTTTCTGTTTTGTAAATAAGTTCATTTGTCTCTTTTCCTTTTTAAGATTCCACATATAAGTGATATCATATGATATTTGTCTTTCTCTGACTTACTTCATTCAGTATGACAATCTCTAGGTCCATCATGTTGCTGCAAATGGCATTATTTCCTTCTTTTTTATGGCTGAGGAATATTCCATTGTATATATGTACCACATCTTCTTTATCCACTCATCTGTCGACGCATTCTTAACCCTTCCATGTTCATTTTTTTTTTTTTACACCTCTCTCCTGAAATCACTCAGTTTACCAATGGGCTACAAAGAATGATGATGACGGTAGTAATGATGATGATGGAGGTGGTGGTGAAGGTGATGATGATGATAGTTGTTATTATTCAGTTATAATTCTGACAATGACAAATCTTTTTTTTTTATTTTTGGCTGCGTTGGGTCTCTGTTGCTGCACATGTGCGGGCTTTCTAGTTGCAGAGAGCTGGGGCTACTCTTCGTTGCGGTGCACAAGCTTCTCATTGAGGTGGCTTCTCTTGTTGTGGAGCGTGGGCTCTAGGCACGTGGGCTCAGTAGTTGTGGCTCGTGGGCTCTAGAGCACAGGCTCAGTAATTGTGGAGCACGGGCTTAGCTACTCCATGGTATGTGGGATCTTCCCTGACCAGGGCTCTAAGCCGTGTCCCCTGCAGTGGCAGGCGGATTCTTCACCACTGCACCACCAGGGAAGCCCCACGAATCTTAATTCTAACCCTTCTCTTCAACTTTGCTGTGTCATTTCTTACTGCTGTCTTCTTGATCCAAGAAACCTTCTCCATTGATTATTTTTTCAACATTGCCTCTTTTGGGATTTCTTTGAGAACTTCTATGTCTCTTCTTTCTGCAGCTGTTTTTCAGAGACTCTATTATTAGTTCTCCAGAGCAGTACATTTCAAACTTTAACATACACATGAATCGCCTGGGGACCTTACTGAAATTGCATATTCTGATCCAGTAGGTCTGGAGTGAGGTCTGGGATGTTGCATTCTAACTAGCTCTCAGACGATGATGACTCACAGATCTCACAGTGGATAGCAAGACTCTATTATGTGCTCTTTAATACGATAGCTACTAGACACTCGAGGCTATTGAACACTTGAAATGTGGCTAGTCCTAACTGATATATGATCTCTGTATAAAATACTCACCAGAATTCAAAGATCCTGTTATGAAGAAAAAGAATGTAAAATATCTCATTAATATTTTTATATTGATTACATGTTGAAATGATAATAGTTCAGATATGTTGGATTAAATAAAGTATATTATAAAAATTTCACATTTATTTTTATCTTTTTCAATGTTCATGATAAAAAATTTAAAATTGCACATGTGGCTCACACTATATTTCTGTTGATCAGTGCTCCTCTAGTCAAAGGCCAATATTCCAGGGACTTCCCTGGTAAAGCAGTGGTTAAGAATCTGCCTGCCAATGCAGGGGACACGGGTTCGAGCCCTGATCCGGGAATATCCCACATGCCCCAGTGCAATTAAGCCCGTGAGCCACAACTACTGAGCCTGCGCTCTAGAGCTCGCGAGCCACAGCTACTGAGCCCACGTGCCACAGCTACTGAAGCCTGCATGCCCAGAGCCCGTGCTCCGCAACAAGAGAAGCCACCACAATGAGAAGCCCGCGCACCGCAACGAAGAGTAGACCCCACTCGCCACAACTAGAGAAAGCCCGCGCACAGCAAAGAAGACCCAACACAGCCAAAAATAAATAAATAAATTTATAAAAAACAACAAAGGCCAATATTCCAAAAGTCAATGAAGCTTAGAATTCAGGGTCTCTCACTTAACTGGCTCCTTTCAAGGCCTGTGAAGGGCTTTAGCAGGTTTGCATTTGTAATTGTGTATTCTTTTCCTTAAACAGTATACTTCAAATTGCATAGGCTTCAAGCTTCATAAACCTGAATCAGCTTTGTTGACTGCAAGTGAAATAATTTACTGCTAGGGTTTCAACTCCTGATACTGTGCAGAGAGAGCTAGCTATATCCATATCCCTAAATTTTCCCTGCCCTTCAGCCTTGTATTCCCAACTGCCTGAGTCATCCCATTTTAGTTATCACATCATCATAACCCTTTATTCTGCATGACAATTATTCTTATTTGTGGTAAATTAATAATCTCCTTGGGTATTTGTTCATGCTGTTCTCCCAGCCAGATGGCTCAACTCCTCCAAGCCTAGAGAAACCATACTTGTACTCTGAAGGCAACTTCAAGACTCATCTCTAAAATGCATCTATTTCAGATCACAATGATCCCTCCTGCAGTACATCTGTGGAAACTGTCATTCTTTTGTGGGTTTTTTTTAACGGGAATATTGTCATTTTAGGGTTTCTCTATGCTTATTCTTCACTGCATTCCACCTCCAGGCTTGAAATGCAACTATTTTCCAGTACTTTGAAGAATATTTAAATTATGCAATAAGCACACTTATAAAACAAGCACTTTTACCCCATGCTTTACTGAGAACTTTAACAGAAAACAACATAAAATGGCCAAATCGAATGCAAAGTGGACAGACTACATAATAGATGTGGAGGATTCCCTGATGGTCTCATTCTGAAAAACCTATTGCCCACTGTTGCTTGACGCATTTGTCCAATAGTGCATGGAAGATAGAGGACACCTGCTTCCGGTACTGAACTCTTGGTTCCCTATGGCTGGATGGAGTCTCCACTCTGCCCAGTCCCATCATCTGCTCTCCATGTGCCAGCAGGTACTCTCTGCCAACACTGGCTCTGTCTCTGGTTCCTCGGGCTGTGCTATCTTCCCTTCCCACGTTTTGGGAAGCCATGGACCTTGCAGTAGTTATTGCTCACATAGCCTGCTCACCACCAGTAGCACAAAGTAACAAATAAACACAGATCGTGCCCACTGGAACATGACTTCTGAGATTGTTTTGTTCTCCAGGATATTCTCAGCATCATCTTAAATGAATATTGAAAGGGGAACCATAATACTTTAGCTGGTAGCCTTGAGCTCTTCATTTTTTCTGCATCAGAGAATCACTTTTTGTGTCATAGTACCTTCCAAGGATCCTATTATCCATATATTTGTTCATGCCCACTGCCTATTATATTTAATTGACTTTCAAAACCTTAATTTTTAAAGCAGTTTTTTCTTATATTAATGTTCTTTCTCAACAGATATAGGCTTAAGAAAGATAGAGTCATAGTTTGCATACATTTGAATCTAAAGAGGTGAATTCTGTAAAGAACTTTACTACCTTAGTATCTGATGACCTACATTCAAATGTTGACTCTGCCACCTGCAAACTATTTGACCTAGGATGAACGCTCAATCACTTTTACATCCATTTTCCCATCTGTAAACTGACACAAATATAAAACTACCTCACAGGGTTTTTGTGAGGAGTAAATAAATCAGTGCATAGAAAGTGTCCAGCACAATGCCTGATATTTAATAAGTATTTGATAAATATTTGTTTCAGTTATATTTAGTAATAATGAAAGCACCTAGCAGAGGCCTGGAATATAAAAGGAATTCAGTAAGTTATTGATTGACCAGACTGTATTTTCCACATCTGAGTACACTGGTACACTGGTTTCCATCATCAACTCAAGTTCTTACTACATCCAAATTTTGCACCATACACAAGTGGCATGATATACACACACTCCGTATCTACTCAATCACCAACTTAATCCTTCACTACAGGAACATCCACCAGGCAAGAATATATAACTCTAATATGTATCTTCAAAACTGATTCTCTGGACTATTCTTAATCTTTCATAATTTTTCCTAAAAAGAACATATAAAAATAAGCAATTAAAGCAAGAATATAATTTTCTAAACCAATTTAGAAAATTTGGTTTACTACAAATTGCCCTTGGAGTACGAGACATATGGAGAAGGACAAGCTCTTGTTGAGTAGATCAAATCTTTTGCTACAGCAAGAGATAAGTGTGCATTTCAGCCAGCTGTGCCCTAGAATAAGAAGCCATCAACATGATTTAAACTTGTGTTTTGGGGTAAGACTTCAAAAGAACCTGAGTATATTCACATACGTAAAGGACAAGGAGATATCAAGGAAAAGGCTTGCAAATAATCTGTCATGTTATCACTGCTCTATTATCGAAGATGAAAGACCACAACAAAGATAAAAAGCAACATACACACACCTCTCAACTATCAAGGACGGTAGATGAGAAAGCCTTTGTAGGAAACACACATTACAGTTTTACTACTAAAGTCAAACTCAAAGGTAACAGAGAGCTCACATGAAGCAAATACAAAACACCTGCCAGAAGATCAAAATAAGATTTAACCTGAGGAATTCAAAAGCTTCTGTCTGTGGGTATTGAGAAAGTCATTTGTGCCAACAGTTTATCTCTGATAGATTTGAACGCTTATGTGTATAGAAGAAAACATGATGAATGGGTTCCCCAGGCACTAATCCCTTTTGATGTACTTCAGTCTCATTTGTCTAGAAGCCTGAGATGTTTTCTAATTGAGGGAAGTCAATCTTGCTTCTAGCAAAGGAGGCACCTGGGCGACCTGGGGAGTACACGTTTCCAGTTGTACCTTAAAATAGATTATTCTCACCTTTTCTGAAGTTATGCAATCTATTTCCTGGATGTAGAGCAGGGAAAGATACAAAGGGTTCTTCTGTTCATTTACAGCACCATGGATGGTCATTATGAAATTTCAGGACTCAGGATGGTGAGAATAGACAGGGGTCATCAAGATCAGGGAGAATTTCTGATTCTGTTCCCTTAACCTGCTCTGATTAGTTGCTTCTCTTATTTTAGTTCGAGCTAATTTTAGAAGATGGGAGGAAGGAGTGAAATACTGGAGGAAGATATGGGAAGGCACATCAGTAGGATATAGTATATGGGGATGGACCAAAACCCACTAGCTCTGTGACCTAATCATGCTCATTAGTTTTAAGTTGGAAGGTTTTCCAAGAGAACACCATGAAATCTCCCAGAAGTGGAAGACCTATATCACACTTAATAGAGAGTGCTTTTTTTCTGTAAGAAAAGATGTTTACCGTGTATACATGGAATTATTTTAAAAAATGATTGAGTGCTCTGTTATTTTTAGTTTAATCCCTCCTCAGAGTGAACTGTCACAAATTTTCCTAAAATTCTGTATCATTATTGAGACCTCCTCATATTCAGAAAATGAACAAATACTTAACCTAAGTATTTCTGTTTTGTTTAATATTTTACATGCAAAAACATGTTTGTCCTTTTTGTTTTTCCTCTTGTTTTATTTTTCCCCCAATCTTTTTGGGGATGTATCTCAGGTGGGGCAGAAGCCAATGGGGCAGAAGTTGTTTTCCAAGAAACTGGAAGATGACCATCTCTCACTCAGTCCAGTGGTGCTATTGTCACTTAACTCCTCATGTTACAGCAGACTATAAGGATCTCTGAATAATTTTTCATTTGGTTGTCTGCTCTAGAATAGTAAAGATTTGGGTCACCTTGGGGCTATCTTAAGAATCAGGGGCTTCCCTGGTGGCGCAGTGGTTGAGAGTCCGCCTGCTGATGCAGGGGACACGGGTTCGCGCCCCGGTCCGGGAAGATCCCACTTTTCGCGGAGCGGCTGGTCCCGTGAGCCATGGCCGCTGAGCCTGAGCGTCCAGTGCCTGTGCTCCGCAATGGGAGAGGCCACAACAGTGAGAGGTCCGCGTACCGCAAAAAAAAAAAAAAAAAAAAAAAAAAAAATCAGCCTTTTTGGTGCAATTCTTAGAAATTGCAGCTGAGAAATATGACCTATTTCAGCCAATAATTGCTCTTTTCCCTACCCCCTCAAAAAAAAAAAGCCCTTCATTAAGAGCAATGTTGAAAATGTACTAATTTCCATAAAACCAGGCCAATTAAATTGAATGAGACCCTAAGGTCCAGTAGTTTCCATATTTGGTTTTTTTTAAACCAAATTATGTTGATGTCAGCGATGATAAGAATATTATTAATGAATGCAGTAAATGTAAGCAATTATTCTGTACCAGTTACTATAAGTCTCAATACATATTTTCTCATTTATTTTTCATTACAAACTGACATATATTCAGGTATTATTACCCACACAGTACTTTTTACACTTCATTTTCACTACAACTTGATGTACACACAGGTGTACTATTATTCCAATTTTACCGATGAAGAAACTGAGGAGCAAGTCCCAGGTCATAAAGATAGCAAGGAATGGTGGAACTAGAATTTGAACCCATAGTCTGAATCCAGAGTCAGTTCTTATAATCATTACCTATGCCTCCCAAACAAAACCTTACCCAGAACTCCCTTATATAAAAATACCTAAAGCAGACTTCTCAGCTGGAAGCAATATTGGGATATTTTAAGCTCTGTTCATTTTGCCTCTGCCTTGTTTCAGCTACAATTCTGTCCCTTAAGCCTTCTCTGAATTTTTTAGATTCTGCAAAACAGAGTCTGAAAATCACCAAGGTAATGTGAACCTCATTTTATACTAACATTCAAATTACAGTAAATCAAGGATCAGCAAACTATAGCCTTTATGCCAAATACTGCTGCTATTTTTGTAAATAAAGTTTTATTGAAACACAGCCATGCCCATTCATTAAGGTATTGTCTAAGGCCAATTTCTCCCTACAAGATAGTGTTGAATATGTGTGACACCACCATCTGGCCTGCAAAGCCTAAAACATGTAGTATCTGGTCCTTTATAAAAAAACTTTGCCAACCTCTGGAATATATTTTAAGTACAGTTAAAATACACCCATTAGAGGCTAAGTACACTCGGTTAGCAACTTGAGGAAAATGTTGAATGATATATTTTCAATATAAATTGATAATATAAATGCACATTCCAAACGGCAATATTTCTCCTATAAATGGTCCACATATTACAAATTGGTTGATATGTTTCTTGAGTTCTTAAATATCTTTAAATAAGTTCCTCACCCCTTTCTTTTAAATAATTTTAATAATAATCTTTATTTTTGGAAGAAAAAAATACAAAGATAGTACAGAGAGCTTCCATATACTCACTGGGAAACCCCAGGTTCCCCTATTATTAACATTCTACATTACTATAGTATATTTGTTATAGTTACTGATACATTACTTATTTTTTTTGAAATTTTATTTTATACAGCAGGTTCTTATTAGTCATCAATTTTATACACATCAGTGCATACATGTCAACCCCAATCGCCCAATTCAGCACACCACCATCCCCACCCCCTCGTGGCTTTCCCCACCTTGGTGTCCATACATTTGTTCTCTACATCTGTGTCTCAACTTCTGCCCTGTAAACTGGTTCATGTGTACCATTTTTCTAGGTTCCACATACATGCATTACTATATAAAATTTGTTTTTCTCTTTCTGACTTACTTCACTCTGTATGACACACTCTAGGTCCATCCACGTCTCAACAAATTACTGAATTTTGTTCCTTTTTATGGCTGAGTAATATTCCATTGTATATATGTACCACATCTTCTTTATCCATTTGTCTGTCAATGGGCATTTGCTTCCATGACCTGGCTATTGTAAATAGTGCTGCAACGAACACTGGGGTGCATGTGTCTTTTTGAATTATGGTTTTCTCTGGGTATATGCCCAGTAGTGGGATTGCTGGATCATATGGTAATTCTATTTTTAGTTTTTTAAGGAACCTCCATACTGTTCTCCATAGTGGCTATATCAATTTACATTCCTACCAACAATGCAAGATGGTTCCCTTTTCTCCACACCCTCTCCAGCATTTGTTGTTTGTAGATTTCTGATGATGCCCATTCTAACTGGTGTGAGGTGATACCTCACTGTAGTTTAGATTTGCATTTCTCTAATAATTAGTGATGTTGAGAGCTTTTCATGTGCTTCTTGGCCATCTGTATGTCTTCTTTGGAGAAATGTCTATTTAGGTCTTCTGCCCATTTTGGGATTGGATTGTTTGTTTCTTTAATATTGAGTTGCATGAGCCATTTATATATTTTGGAGATTAATCATTTGTCTGTTGATTCATTTGCAAATATTTTTTCCCATTCTGAGGGTTGTCTTTTCATCTTGTTTATGGTTTCCTTTGCTGTGCAAAAGCTTTTAAGTTTCATTAGGTCCCTTTGTTTATTTTTGTTTTTATTTCCATTACTCTAGGAGGTGGATCAAAAAAGATCTTGCTGTGATTTATGTAAAAGAGTGTTCTTCCTATGTTTTCCTCTAAGAGTTTTATAGTGTCCGGTCTTACATTTAGGTCTCTAATCCCCTTTGAGTTTATTTTTGTGTAAGGTGTTAGGGAGTGTTCTAATTTCATTCTTTTACATGTAGCTGTCCAGTTCTCCCAGCACCACTTCTTGAAGAGACTGTCTTTTCTCCATTGTATATCCTTGCCTCCTTTGTCATAGATTAGTTGACCATAGGTGCGTGAGTTTATCTCTGGGCTTTCTAGCTTGTTCCATTGATCTATATTTCTGTTTTTGTGCCAGTACCATATTGTCTTGATCACTGAAGCTTTATAGTATAGTCTGAAGTCAGGGAGTTTGATTCCTTCAGCTCCATTTTTTTCCCTCAAGAATGCTTTGGCTATTCGGGGTGTTTTGTGCTCCATACAAATTTTAAGAATTTTTGTTCTAGCTCCATAATAAATGCCATTGGTAATTTGATAGTGATTGCATTGAATCTGTAGATTGCTTTGGGTAGTATAGTCATTTTCACAATATTGACTCTTTCAATCCAAGAACATGGTATATCTCTCCATCTGTTAGTATTATCTTTAATTTCTTTCATTAGTGTCTTATAGTTTTCTGCATATAGGTCTTTTGTCTCCCTAGATAGGTTTATTCCTAGGTATTTTATTCTTTTTGTTGCAATGGTAAATGGGTGTGTTTCCTTAATTTCTCTTTCAGATTTTTCATCATTACTGTATAGGAATGCCAGAGATTTCTGGGTTTTTTTTTTTTTTTTTTTTTTTGCAGTACACGGGCCTCTCACTGTTGTGGCCTCTCCCACTGAGGAGCACAGGCTCCGGACATGCAGGCCCAGTGGCCATGGCTCACGGGCCCAGCCGCACCGCGGCATGTGGGATCCGCCCGGCCCGGGGTATGAACCCAAATCCCCCGCGTCGGCAGGTGGACTCTCAACCACTGCGCCACCAGGGAAGCCCTGTGCATTAATTTTGTACCCTGCAACTTTACCAAGTTCATTGATTAGCTCTAGTAGTTTTCTGGTGGCATCTTTAGGATACTCTATGTATAGTATCATGTCATCCGCAAACAGTGACAGTTTTACTTCTTCTTTTCTAATTTGGATTCCTTTTATTTCTTTTTCTTCTCTGATTGCCATGGCTAGGACTTCCAAAAGTATGTTGAATAATAGTGGTGAGAGTGGACATCTTTGTCTTTTTCCTGGTCTTAGAGGAAAGGCTTTCAGTTTTTCACCATTGAGAATGATGCTTGCTGTGGGTTTGTCGTATATGGCCTTCATTATGTTGAGGTAGGTTCCCTCTATGCTCACTGTCTGGAGAGTTCTTATCATAAATCGGTGTTGAATTTTGTCAAAAGCTTTTTCTGCATCTATTGAGATGATCATATGGGTTTTCTTCTTCAGTATGTTAATATGGTGTATCACATTGATTGGTTTGCGTATATTGAAGAATCCTTGCATCCCTGGGATAAATCCCACTTGGTCATGGTGTATGATCCTTTTAATGTGTTGTTGGATTCTGCTTGCTAGTATTTTGTTGAGGATTTCTGCATCTATATTCATCAGTGATATTGGTCTGTAATTTTCTTTTTCTGTAGTATTTTTGTCTGGTTTTGGTATCAGGCTGATGGTGTCCTCATAGAATGAGTTTGGGAGTGTTCCTTCCTCTGCAGTTTTTTGGAAGAGTTTGAGAAGGATGGGTGTTAGCTCTTCTCT
Organism: Globicephala melas; assembly: GCF_963455315.2. Classification (NCBI taxonomy): domain Eukaryota; kingdom Metazoa; phylum Chordata; class Mammalia; order Artiodactyla; family Delphinidae; genus Globicephala; species Globicephala melas. The sequence continues at coordinate 39,382,735 of NC_083329.1, read as the reverse complement.
AAATGTTTGATAGGATTCACCTGTGAAGACATCTGGTCCTGGACTTGTGTTTGTTGGAAGATTTTTTTTTTTTTTTTTTTTTTTTTTTGCGGTACGGGCCTCTCACTGCTGTGGCCTCTCCCGCCGCAGAGCACAGGCTCCGGACACGCAGGATCAGCAGCCAGGCTGACTCTCAACCACTGTGCCACCAGGGAAGCCCAAGCCTGTTTCTTTTGTTTGGAGCATTTAATCCATTCACATTTAAGGTAATTATTGATATGTATGTTCCTATTACCATTTTCTTAATTGTTTTGGGTTTGTTTTTGTAGGTCCTTTTCTTCTCTTGTGTTTCCCACTTAGAGAAGTTCCTTTAGCATTTGTTGTAGAGCTGGTTTGGTGGTGCTGAATTGTCTTAGCTTTTGCTTGTCTGTAAAGCTTTTGATTTCTCCGTTGAATCTGAATGAGATCCTTGCCTGGTAGAGTAATATTGGTTGTAGTTTCTTCCCTTTCATCACTTTAAGTGTATCATGCCACCCCCTTCTGGCTTTTAGAGCTTCTGCTGAGAAATCAGCTGTTAACCTTATGGGAGTTCCCTTGTATGTTGTCATTTTGCCCTTGCTGCTTTCAATAATTTTTCTTTTAATTTTTGCCATTTTGATTACTATGTGTCTCGGCGTGTTTCTCCTTGGGTTTATCCTGTATGGGACTTGCTCCGCTTCTTGGACTTGGGTGGCTATTTCCTTTTCCATGTTAGGGAAGTTTTCGACTATAATCTCCTCAAATATTTTCTCTGATCCTTTCTCTCTCTATTCTCCTTCTGGGACCCCTATAATGCGAATGTTGCTGCGTTTAATTTGTCCCAGAGGTCTCTTAGGCTGTCTTCATATCTTTTCATTCTTTTTTCTTTATTCTGTTCTGCAGCAGTGAATTCCCCCATTCTGTCTTCCAGGTCACTTATCCGTTCTTCTGCCTCAGTTATTCTGTTATTGATTCCTTGTAGTGTAGTTTTCATTTCAGTTATTGTATTGTTCATCTCTGTTTCTTTGTTCTTTAATTCTTCTAGGTCTCTGTTAAACATTTCTTGCATCTTCTCGATGTTTGCCTACATTCTTTTTCCGAGGCCCTGGATCATCTTCACTATCATTATTCTGAATCATTTTCCTGGAAGGTTGCCTATCTCCACTTCATTTAGTTGTTTTTCTGGAGTTTTATCTTGTTCCTTCACCTGGTACATAGCCCTCTGCCTTTTCATCTTGTCTATCTTTCTGTGAATGTGGTTTTTGTTCCACAGGCTACAGGATTGTAGTTCTTCTTGCTTCTGGTGTCTGCTAGTGTTGGAGGGTCTCCTGCAGAGGCAGGGGGTGGGTGTGGCTCACTGTGGGGACAAGGACACTGGCAGCAGCAGTTCTGGGAAGTACTCCGTGGCGTGAGCCCTCCCAGAGTCTGTCGTGATACATTATTATTGATACAGTATTGATACATTATCAACTAATACATTATTATTTTTGAGACATTATTATTAACTAATTGATACATTATTAACTAATGTCTGTACTTTATTCAGAGTGATACCTTATTATTAACTAATGTCTGTACTTTATTATTAACTAATGTCTGATTGATACATCACTATTAACTAATGTTTGTACTTTATTCAGATTTCCTTAGTTTGTAATCTAATGTCCCTTTTTTTGTTCCAGAACCCCATCCAGGATACCACGTTACATTTAGTCATGATGTCTCTTTAGGCAACTCTTGACTGTGACAATTTCTCATATTTTTCTTGTTTTTAATAACCTGGACAGTTTTGCTGAGTACTAGTCACTTATTCTGTAGAATGCTCCTCTACTGAAATTTTTTCTGGCATTTTTTTCATGATTAGGTTGAGGTTTTAGATTTTGGGGAGAAAGACCACAGAGGCAAAGAGCCCTTTTCATTCCATCATACCAAGGGTATATGCTATCCACAGTACTTATCACTGTTGTTATTGAACTTGACCATCTGTTTTAGGTAAAGTTTGTCAAGTTTCTCCATTATAAGGTTACTTCCCCCCAACCTTTCCACACTACATTCTTTGGAAGAAAGTCATTATGCTTGGCACAAACTTATAGAGAGCTATACTTTACCTCTTTGAGGGTAGAGTACACAAATGTACACAAATTATTTGGAATTCTTCTGTGTGGAGATTGGTCTCTTCTCCTTCATCACTTATTTAATTACTTATTTATATCAGTATGGATTCATAGATATTTTATACTTTGGGTTATAATCCAATAACACTTTATTTTGTTGCTCAAAGTATTGTAGCTTTGGCCATTGGGAGTTTTTTCAGTCGGCTCCTGTGTCACTTCTATATACCTCCCTCCCCCCCTCTTTTTTTTTTTTTTTAAAAAAAAGGTCCTTACTTTCTGATACAAGATGTTCCAAGCTCATTTTGAATATTTCCTGCCCACTCTTATAATTAGCCATTTCTCCAAAGAGCCCTGGTTCCTTCTATTAGAGAACAATATTAGGAACCAGATTCTGGGTGCTAGGTGTGCAACTTTCTATTGGAGTGCTGTGACTTTTAAGTCCTCTCAGTTGAAAGAGCAAGGAAATATACATGTGTATACTAACCTTTGTATATACACATATCTGTAAATATTTCTATATGTAACCATCTGTATATTTAAGCTAAACAGGAGTTCATACTGATGCCTCCAACTCATCTACTACCACATAGATAATTGTAGCCTCTTCCCCTTGTTTATCTGTAAACTCCCACTCTTAACTGTGAGAATATGGCTCTCACCACCTGCCATCCATTTACTTAACAGTTTACAGAACTGTACAGAAGTTCTGTACAGAAGTATACAGAAGTATACAGAAGTATACAGTATGTACAGAAGTATAAGAATATAAGAACTGTACAGAAGTACAAGAACTGTACAGAAGTTCTATACAGAAGTATATAGAAGTATACAGTATGTACAGAAGTATAAGAATTGTTAACCCATATCTTCAAGTTTTTCCCCTTTTTTTTATGCCACTGACTGGTTGAAGAAACCAAGATATATTTTTTCAGCCTTTACCCTAATAATGCAGTATGTGAAATTCCACTTAAAGATTAAATTAGTCTGATTCTTGTTCATCAAGGTCACTGACTTACATATCCACCATCTAATCTCTCCATGCTTTACACTGGAAAATTTACTCTGCCTTTTTCCCTAACCTTAAACAGTTTTACCCATCTAGACATAACAAAAAGGCAAAAGAGAATTTTCTTAAAATTATTAAATAAATCAGAGAATTAAGGTGGAGATTTTCAGAATAATGACACTTTCTGCCACTAAGTTACATCATAATTAAAAAAAAATAGGTCAAAGGTGGGGGAGCAGTCATAACTTGCCTGTTTTCCTCTCTAGGGTTGCGTCAAGCCAGCTCCCTCTTTAATTTTCTCATGATTATGCTGAAGTGGTTGGAGAGATGAGCTAGTATTTCATTTCTCACTACCTTTCTTAATGTTTTCCTTTTGTATCAAAGGAAGGGTGGTGGTGCTAGGACACTATCAAACAGATCTGGTCTCAGTATACTGAGCTTTAGAGAATTTAATAAACATATAAGTCATTGGAATTATACCTATGATTTTATCCTGAACAACAAGTTTTTTATTTTTTTTAAATCACTGTAGTTTTATGTTAAAAATAAACCATAAGGTTAAAGAGTTATAGAAGGAATGGTCTACAGTTAAGCATTATCTTTATTTTGAAGGATCATAGACACTGCATTTTTTGCTAGGTTTAGAAATCACATGCCTACAATGAGTATGTTTTACATGCCAACCCTCATGCATTCTCATATTTGTGGAAGAAAAAGATTGTGTGAATTTCCTGAGCCAGTGTCCTAGCCTTCACTCAGGACATTTCCCTTCCCACTTCTCTCCATCTATCAAATCTCACCCATTCTTCAGAATCCAGTTCAGTCCACCCTCCTCCAGGAAGCTTTTCTAATTATCTCTGACTACTGACCATTCCCTTCTGGATATCCCATAGCTGTAATTGTCCGTTGTATTAAACACTTGGTGTTTAATTAATTTAATAGAACTATGATTTTGAATAGTTCTATTTCATGATAAAAAAAAGTCAAGTCTTAGGGTATGATTTAAATCCCTAAGGAAGGGAATGGTGTTATATTTTCTTTACTGTTCCATAGCACCGGATATCTTGCTAATCCCACAGGAAGCATTGATACCAACAGATCAATATCTGAAATAGTTCAGTCCGGTTTGATGGAATGGAATTCAGACAAAACAATGCTTTAAAAAGTTTGGGAACTTCAAAGAGCCTGTGGCAAGCCAGAGAGTCCTTCCTGGGAGATGGCTAATAAAAGACCAAGAATTTGTTTGCTAATGGTCCCACCAGCTATGGGTGAGCTAAATGTCCTTCTGTCAATTCCACTCCTAACCCACTCTCACAATTTGATTTCAATTATTCCTGTTTACTTCCTTCTGACAATCGATTCTTAAATGGTACTTTGTCTGGCAACATGGGAGTAGAAGAGATGGAATTTACACATTTTTTCAAAGGAGAATAGATTTGGACAAAAAAAATTAAAGTTATATCTAGACAAGTAGGAAAATAAATGTTTCCAGAGAGAGAGAAAACTGAGATTTTTTTTTTCTTTTTTTTTTTTTTTCCTGCTAGTATTTCAAGGAGATCCTACTCTTTGGAAACTATAAAAGAAAGAAAAAAAACAATCCCAAGTTAAAACTGCCAGTAATTAAAAGAACCACTCTGTAAAAAAATCAATGGAGAAAAACTGTAGCTGATTTTTGGGTCAATTTAACTTTGCACTCTGCTTCTCAGAATGCATTTCTGTTTATTGGTTATGCTTATAGATAAAGATAAATTAAGATACACTTTTTAAATAGCATGATCTTTTCTGTAAATTTTAGCTTTGACCAAGGACCAGGTTTGATTCTAAGACAAAATCTGAGGGGCTTAGGACATACTGGTTGGGCTAATTTTCAAGTCCCCTGTCCTCCACGATCTGGAGTGGACATTTGTCATCTTGTGCCTGTCCTACATCCATTCTCTCTTCCTTAAACCAACTGTGATCACCCTTGGGGGATTACTCCTGCCCTACTGTTACTATCCTGTGGGAGAGAGGAGTATAGTAATCTAGGTGACTGCCTTCTGCTTTGGGTGGCAGAAGGGCCATATTGTCTTTCTCCCTTTGTCAACAGAAATGGGGAATCAGCACATAAATTAGACTTGGTACAAAGAGCTGCTCTCTTCCAAGAGATGAAATTTTGATCCAGTAGTGCAAGAAAGAAAGAAACACTTGGCTATAAATCATCGCACTGCAAGTCAATGGGATAGTTTCTATTACAAGACAAATTCATACTTCCAGCTTCTAAGGATCTCATGTTTCTTTTGATTCTAATTCATTCCCAAGCCTGGTCTCCTAACCTGCTGTTGATTCTATCAACGTTTCCAATACATTCCTTTTTGCTTATTAACTCAGTTGATTTCTGTTTCTGCAATCAAGAAACTTGTTTAGGACACTTTATACATTGTCCCTCTTGACAAATATCTTGCTTTTCACTGGAGCCCAGTACACTGGAGTCCCCAGGTAATGAGAGGTAATGTATAATTCCCTGCAAAGGAGGCCAGTCCCTTCTGCTAAATCTCACCAGGGAGTCTCTGTTTCCTTCTCACACTGGAAGCCTGTTTAAAAATGGGTTCCAATAGTACTTGAAACTCATGCTTAAAAATTCATGCTCAAACCATCTCTCAATGAATCAAAAACGTTCCACTTCATTAACGTCTCACCAGAAAGCTAAGTGCTTGAGGAATGGGCCATAATTCTCAAGGTTAAAACAAGGCACATGTAAAGGCTTCTTTGACCACAAAATACAGACTGCTGATAGCACTTTACTGATAGAAGGCCTTTACACAAGGCCTTCTCCACAACTCCACAGTCCTGGAGCACAAGGTCAACTTGATTCTTTTAATTATTAAGACTGGTGCTCAGAGATTGAAATTTGACCTTTTAATGTGACAATCTTCCATTCACCATTGCCGTGTATATCATGAACAATGTTATTGGAATAATTCCATAAACCACACATTTCTATATCTCTGCTTATATTTCATCTGAAAACAAAGTGATTTTTGTCATGAGGTTCATTTCCATGTTATTGTGGCAGAAGCAATTCAGCATAGTGGGTAAGTGTACAGACTGCAGCCGATCAACAGAAAAACCATTTAAACTAGAGTTTGAAAGACAGGTAGAATCTGGACATGCACATAAAACAGTGGGAGTAAGGGGGTGAAGTGGGCTTTCCAAGCAGAGGAAACAGCATCAGCAAAGCATAAAAGAAAAAAAATAAAATAACGTCGGGTATCACCAAGTACTTAATACGTTCCCAGCTCTGTGCTAAATGCTTTACATACATTCATTCATGTTTTTTATCCCAACAGCGCTATGCTGTAGTAGCCATTATTAGCACCATTTTACAGATGAGGAAACTGAGACAAAGAGCTTCAAGTAATTTGCCCACAGCCACACAGGGAGGAGCTGCAAAAACCAGGATTCGTAGCCAGTGAGCCAGGCTTCACAGTCTGTACTCTTGAACTGACCCTATGCAGTTCTGCAGAACTGCCAATTGTAACGTCACTAGAGTATAGGGTATGTTAAGGGGGATGATAAGGAATCAGGTTGGAAAGGTCTTGTTGGTCCAAACTGCAGAAGACCATGCATATCCTGATAAGGAGTATGAACAATATTCTGAACTCATTAGCAGGTCATTAAGGTTTTTGAGCAGTGGATGACATGATTATAGAGTTATACTTTAGGAAGAATCTGGCAGTGGTAAAGAGGATGAATTGAAGGGCGACTAAGCATATGACTATGAGTTAGGTGGCTATTCTCATAGCTAAGGCAAGGGCTGAGTTTGAATTACACAAATTTTTCAAAGTAAGAATCAGTTTAGCGTAACAAACACTGAGGCCTTCCAACGTTCCAGGCATGGGAATCACAAAGGTGAATTTTGCCTACGTAGCTTAGTTAACCCCCATAAAACCCTGTACGTGTTAGGTCCACAATACAAAGTTTGTTAAATGAATGGTTGTACACATATTAGGGGCAACTCTGAAGAGCATGACTAAGTGTGGTCAAAAGCTAGAGGCCATGATAAGGAGGAATTTATAGATAATATTCACTCCTGAAACCACTTGGGTCATTGCCTGCTGTATTTATTGGGTTAAGAGTGCACTGTACAACTATATATTTCTGATGGGAAAAAAGTCACTTAATAAGCATGTTTAATTAAATCTTATGAGAATCCTAGAGTCCAGAATAAAATTTGTGGGCAAAGAACTTTTATAATGTATTATGTTGGCAAAACAGTTGAATTTGAAATAGATACGGCAGCTGGTCTCATTTTATACATGTAAAACCTCAGTGCCACAAACTTGCCTATATTCTGTAATATTCAAGGCTCCATACCCTAATAATTGTATATACACATATATGATTTTAAGAAAAGGAATCATGCCTCTTAGTCTCCAAAGGCTGTAGCACTTGAAAATTTAAACAATTACAAATAGAATTAAGCCATATTTACAGGACCCTACTCAATATCTGTCTATTATCCCACATATTTTATGACAGAAATTTGTTTTTTAAAAAATCTCACCATACTATCTCCATGCTTATTCTCTCGTAGTGAGGTTACTGCTATTACCAGTGAATGCTCTGAAATAATAAAAGTAATACATTGTACAGTACATACTATAAAGGAACTGAATGTTCCGTATTTGTTAGTTAATACAGTTTCCCTTTCTAATGTCAGAATAAGATAGAATGAAAACAAGTAATACTTAATAGACTTTGCTCCTCTTACAATTCAGAGTCATAGAGAGGTTAACAGTGTAATTATCTAGAAAATGAAAGTAAGAATAGGATTTTATCATATATAGAATCATGAAGGGCCATGATCTGTCATGGCCTGCTGTGCTCATTTGAAATAAAGGTTCTAAATGTACCAAATTATTTCCTGATATTTCTGTATTCTAATTCAGCATCACAAATATTTTTTCAATATCTTAAATATGAAAAAAAAAGTGTAACCCGAAAAATATCTTCCTATACAACGTTTGCCAAACATCCACTATATGCTGGACATAGATTTACTTCTTGAACTAATCTTTCCTTGGTTAGTTCCATCGGCTACAAAATCTTCTCTATAATCAATACACATTCAGTCTCTCACTTTCTGTAGCCCCTAAACACAGATTTCTATGAAACATGAATCCAGTGGAACTAGGAACTTGAGACTGAACAAAGTAAAGTTCCTCTGCTTACTGCCTAATTCCAATGAAGCCCTCCTTGATTTAGTTTAGATTCTGGGCATGTGACTCAGGACTTAATTTCATGGTTATACTAAATCATGGGCACCATCAGCAGTGTCCTCTTCAATTCAGATTTACACACTTGCACAGAGTCTAGCAAGTAACCCAAGAAGAAAGGAAAAATGCAGAACTTCTAAACTGTGCTGAAATAATTTCCTTACTAATGATTGAAAAGCTTACTCAAATCCCTTGTTTCGTTTTTACTAAGTAAACGTGCACCCAATAAGAGAGTATTTATGCACACGATTGGCTTTCTCAGGCTTAAAATGTGTGGAGAAATTTAGAACAGTAAACAGAGATGAGAATACAATATAATGAAAAGTTTAAAAATCAAAGAATTTGAGATTATCCAAATCCTAGTAAAAGGAATAAGGAGGTGACTTATTAACTTTTAAATATGTGAAAAGTATGAAGAGCGTGTCTGCCAGCTTTCCATTTTACCAGATATAACCAAAATAGGTTTAAATTCAGAGAGGTGACACAAGGAAACTTTTTGATTTTAAAGTAGTAGCAGCTTCAGTTTTTAAGCAGATTTTTAAGCTGAAGTGAGCTGTGTTTTTTCTTTCCTTAAAGAAAGTTAAGAATAAGATAAAATAGAAGTTTTGATCTTGCATAGAGATGGCTTGACTCTTAAATATTATAACTTCAATAGAACTATTTTCAATTTGTGGAACATAAAATAATTTAGTAGGTATTACACATTCTTGTTAAACTTGTGTCCTTTCCAAAAGATGATCAAACACGACAAAACATTTGCAATCCAGATAGTTCACTGTATTTTTGTGAATTCCAGGTAACTTAGAACTTTGTTATTTAAAGGCTTACAGGGCATGAGCAGCACCAGCAAGCCCGGGAGCTTGTTAGAAATACAAATTATGAGACTCCATCCTTGACCTACAGCATCAGAATATTTACTGCAACAAGAAACTTTGTTGATTCTTATGTACACTCAAGCTTGGGAAGCACTGACTTAGAAGGTCCAATGGAGTGGGTCAACTAAATCTTTCATATTCAATTCTGTTGGAATCTGTCACTACTGTACTTTGAAAATATTCAAGATCCAATTGTTCATTTGTACTCAGTTTGTAAGGAATTGATGTTGATAATATCTTGGTGGCTTTCAAAGCACAGGTTCCTCAAACCAAAAAAGGCTTTAGCTGCCATTCATCACTACTTATTTTCCTATTAAACAGCTTATGGAATTAATTTGAGATACTTTAGAATGCGATACTATTAGAACAATGATAACAACTATACCAAAATACACTGACCTTTACAGAATATTCTAGGCTCAGTCAGCAATAGGTAGTTACAAAAGTCTAAATGGAACCGGTTTGCAGGGCAGAAGTTGAGACACAGATGTAGAGAACAAACGTATGGACACCAAGGGGGGAAGGCGGCGGGGGGCTGGTGGTGGTGGTGGGATGAACTGGGCGATTGGGATTGACATGTATACACTGATGTGTACAAAATGGATAACTAATAAGAACCTGCTGTATAAAAAAAAAAAAAAAATTCAAAAATTCACAAAAAAAGAGTCTAAATGGAACCTTTGTAAGAGAGCTAATAGGTCTTTGTGATTAGATTTTGTAACACACACTTTCAGTAATCAATTGTTGTATTCACCAGTATTCATTAAAAAATTTGTTTTTACTTGTTTCAACTTTGAGCAATAATTAAAGTATACTAAAATGCACATAAAGTGTATAATTTAATTTGTCTTGACACATATATACACCTGTTACTATCCATTTTAAATTAAATATTTTATTTAATATAAGCAAATGTAATAGTAACTCTGTGATATACACATTACTAAGAGTTCCATTCAAGTTTCATCAATGTGCCAAGGCTAAAATCATGTACTATTTATGATCAGACTGCTTAAGCAAAGATTACTATATAATCTTGGTTTAAATATGAAGGGAAAAATCTACGGCCAGGCTTTAGCTTAAGCATTAATACTTAAATGGCCTCCATATGGGTTCATCTAGGTGAGAGCCATTTGGACTAAAACACTGATACTATATTGTCTATTATAGTGTCATTTAAATTGTGAATTTAATCATGCAGTAGCTTTAGAATTTCTAATTTTATGCAGTTCTTGTGTAATATTGTGATTATAAGATACTATGGACATTAAAATTATTTTTTACATTAATTATAGTGGAGTAGTATACTGAAATTACCAAGGCAGAAATATATATCTTATTTATCAGAGATAATTTGGATTAAATCACTATATAACTCTAATTAATTAGTTTTACACATGAAAAATCGGGTCTGAATTTTGGTAGGCAATTCTGATTTAAAATTAATTAAAATTTAAAAAGATAACCATCGGGGCTGTTAATCAATGGTAGAATCAACAGTTTTTATCCTGTAATGAATATTATTTGCTCACCCAGTCTTGATTTCTCTTGTCCTCCTCCCTAACAGACTCTGATTTTGTTTAGGTGTCTGTTCCTCGTCCTACTACCCGGATGCTCCAGAGGAAGCTGGCCCCTCAACATGATTAGTCTGTGAGCTATTCCATTTCGCTTGCCAATGACTGGTTCAAAAATGGGGCCAGTGAGATGAAAAGTGCTTCACTAGGAACTTGTGGGAAAGTTCTTCCTAACTATTTCCCAGAGCATCTGGTAAGGACTCTCCCTCTTCCTCTGGATTCTGTTGCCCACAGATGTGAAACCTGTTTATTCAGCTATCAATTTGAGGATGGAAGAGGGCAGAGCCAACAGGATCCAACGGGAACAAAGCTGGAGCCACTGATGGTCAGCCTGAGGCTGCTCTACCTCTGAATTTTCAATTATGAGACAATTTCCTCACTTTTTTAAAAGTACGTTTGAATCAGATTTTGCTTCATTTGCATCAAAAATCACGTAACCAGCAAAAATAATTTCCTTAACCAAAAAGTATAAACATCATTTTATTTATTTATTTTTATAAATTCATTTATTTTATTTATTTATTTTTGGCTACACTGGGTCTTTGTTGCTGTGCACGGGCTTTCTCTAGTTGTGGCGAGGAGGGGCTACTCTTCCTTTTGGTGCTCAGGCTTCTCATTACAGTGGCTTCTCTTATTGCAGAGCACAGGCTCTAGGTGTGCGGGCTTCAGTAGTTGTGGCACGTGGCCTCAGTAGTTGTGGCTTGTGGGCTCTAGAGTGCAGGCTCAGTAGTTGTGGCACACAACAGGCACGTGAGGTCTTCCCAGACCAGGGCTTGAACCCGTGTGCCCTGCGTTGTCAGGTAGATTCTTAACCACTGCGCCACCAGGGAAGCCCACAAACATCATTTAATTGGCACTATTTAAAATCAGAATACTTGTGTTAAATAGCAAAAGAACAGTAATAGTGTACTGTCTACTATAGTTCAGTTTGTTAAGTTTTTTTTTTTTTCCTATTAAGCCTAAAGATTTTCTTCCTAAAAGAAGATAGCTCTTAAAATCACATCATTACTAACAGCAGGGACTCAATCCTTGTTAAATATAGATGAATTTAAAACCAATTATAATGTCTGATCTAGAAATCGCTCCTCAAAACTAAAGAATTTAATTCAAGGATTTATTGACCACATTGATTAAAAGCTTTAAAGGACACGAAGTTGTTAGTGGTGTTGCTAACTATGTTCTCTACCCTTCAAAATTTTACTATTTATTAGAAGTAAAACCTGTAAAAATGTTGTACCACATAGGAAAGAGGTATAAGAGTTCCAAGGGGGTCCAGGAAAGAGAGCAATCACTCCCATTTTGAGGAGTAGTAAGAACATCAAGGAAGACTTCCCAGAGGAGGTGACGTATGAGCTAGGATAGAAAGAGTGTTCCTATAGGTAACAAAGAGAGAGAAGGGCATTCTAGGACAGGCAAAGTCAGTATGTAGGACAAAGAGGTAAGGGAGCACAAGCTGTGCTGGGGAGGACTGAGTCCCCTGGTTTTGCTGGAGCAGAGTGTGTACGGAAAGGAAGAGTGGAAGATGGCCTAAAAAGGGAGGCTACTGTCAGAATATGAAGGACTTTGAATGCCATGCTTGAGGGTATGAAATTCTTCGGGTATGAAATTCTTCAGGTATGAAATGAGATGGAAAACCAAGGAAGGTTTCCAAGGAGTCAGTAGTGTGACTAATACACACTATTGACATTTTGGGCTGCATTATTCTCTGTTTTGGGGGCCCTCTTATGCATTTCAGGATGTTTAGCTGCATCCCTGGCTTCTACTCATTAGATTCCGGTAACACCTCCTGCTCCTGCCTGAGCTGTGACAACCAAAAATGTCTCCAGACATTGTCAAATGTCCTGGGGGGCAAAACTGCTCCACTGTGAGATTAAGGAGAGATTCCCATGGCAAGGTCACAGGCACCAGTGGCTATATAGTAGACACTGGGTAAGCTCAGCTGAACTATAACAAATTAATGGAAACTGGGACAATTAGAGGTAGGGTGGGGGCAATATCTCAGATAATAATGAGAGCAGTGGCAATGGAAATAGAAAGACCCAATAAGGATCTATATAGTGTTAGCTATATTACTATTTTCCAAAGTATTCCTAAACTTATTTGATCACGGAAATCTACATAATACTCATCAATATCCCACTGAACACATTTTAGGAAATTCTGTGTATAAGACTGAGTTTAAATATAAAATGAATCATTTTCTACATGTACTCCTATGTTCATAGCAGCACTATTTACAACAGCCAGGACATGAAAACAACCTAAATGTTCATTGACAGATGAATGGATAAAGATGTGGTGTATATATATATATACATGTTTCTCTCTATATACACACACACACACACACACACACACAGACACAATGGAATATTACTCTGCCATAAAAAATAATGAAATAAATTTTAAAAAAAAGAATGAAATAATGCCACTTGTAGCAGCATGGATGGACCTAGAGATTATCATACTAGGTGAAGTAAGTCAAAAAGAGAAAGACAAATACCATATGATATCACTTATATGTGGAATCTAAACTATGACACAAATGAACTTATCTACAGAACAGAAACAAACTCACAGATATAGAGAAGAGATTTGTGGTTGCCAAGGGGGAAGGGCATGGGGGAGAGGAGGATTGAGAGTTTGGGATTAGCAGATGCAAACTATTATATGCAAGATGGATAAACAACAAGGTCCTACTGTATAGCACAGGGAACTATATTCAATATCCTGTGATAAACCATAATGGAAAAGAATATGAAAAAGAATATATATATATATATATATATATATAACTGAATCACTTTGCTGTGCAGCAGAAATTAACACAACATTGTAAATCAACTATACTTCAATAAAATTAAAAAAAAACTCTCATAAAATTAATCACTTTCAACTGCAATCCATTAAAAAACAATGAGGCAAAAGTAATATTTTGATAGTCAGCAGCACATTCTTTAATACCCTTAGATCTGAGTGTAACGTGTATTCATTGATTTTATCATTGGTAATTACATCTATCAGTGGGAAGACAATTTCTTTTTTTGTTTTTTGGTTCCAACTTGCATGGAACTATACTATTCTTGGTATATGTGGGACAGAATAATACTACGACATGGACTCTCGTCATAGAGCTCACAACAGGGATGCTACTTGCTGGTGGGTAAAATTCCCCACTTCTAGGAGCTGCTGGTCCATTCCAGCTTCACAGAAGAAACAGGCTTTGAACCAGATCCTGAGAGATGAACAGTGTTAGACCTGGAGGAGAGGGGCTGTTAGATCCTGACTCCAAGGTCAACTGAAGGCACATGGGACCCATGCAGACTCACAGACCCCACACTCAGAAGCGTCGTGTGCTTAGTTTAATGTTGTGCTATTGTTGTCTTTAAGGTCTTAACTGGGGAAAAAGGGACCCATGGTTTCACTTTGCACTGGGCCCCGCAAGTCACAGAGCCAGTTCTGCCTCATCACCTCTTCTGCTGGTTGTGAGCAGACACTTCTTACACACGGTTTACCTCCCTCAACACCAGAATTCTTCAGCCCACTGTGTCATGCCCTCCTTTGAAGGTGTACTAGTTTACTGTTAATTTACTTACAGAATTCTAGGGCAGGAAGAAATATTTTACTGATCTGTGGGGAAACAAATTAAGCAAGCATGTTTCTTAGCAACTAAAAAATTCACCTTATACTGAGAATGATTATAAACATACTTTGGGGATCACCCTTAAGGGGAAAAAGAGTTGAAAACCATTATGCTTAATTTAAATAAGGTCAGTTGTAGAAAGAAGGCATTCAAAGTGTTTAATACACTAACAATAAATGTACTATCTAGTGATTACTTCTTCTCTTTGAAATAGGAATGAATCATTACAGCTTCCTTTTGCTCCACACACAATGCAAATGAATTACTGGTTTGAAAAAAGAAAGTAGCAGCTCCCATTTTCTACGGCTGTTGTCTCAGAAACTTGAAATCTGCATTTTGAATTCTGGCTCATAAGGACAAAAATTTAGGGAGCTGGTAATTATCATCAATTGATATACTGATGAATTAGGGCTTCTATACTGTAGGCATTCTTTTTATTTTTTTTAACATCTTTATTGGAGTATAATTGCTTTACAATGGTGTGGTAGTTTCTGCTGTATAACAAAGTGAATCAGCTATACGTATACATACAACCCCCCATCTCCCCCCTCTTGCGTCTCCCTCCCTCCCACCCTCTCTATCCCACCCCTCTAGGTGGTCACAAAGCACTGAGCTGATCTCCCTGTGCTGTGCAGATGTGGATGTTAACCTTATGGGGATTCCCTTGTATGTTATTTGTTGCTTTTCCCTTGCTGCTTTTAATATTTTTTCTTTGTCTTTAATTTTTGATAGTTTGATTACTATGTGTCTCAGCGTGTTTCTCCTTAAGTTTTGCCTGTATGGGACTCGCTGTGCTTCCTGGACTTGGGTGGCTATTTCCTTTCCCATGTTAGGGAAGTTTTCGACTATAATCTCTTCAAATATTTTCTCTGGTCCTTTCTCTCTCTCTTCTCCTTCTGGGACCACTATAATGCGAATGTTGTTGTGTTTAATGTTGTCCTAGAGGTCTCTTAGGCTGTCTTCATTTCTTTTCATTCTTTTTTCTTTATTCTGTTCTGCAGCAGTAAATTCCACCATTCTGTCTTCCAGGTCACTTATCCGTTCTTCTGCCTCAGTTATTCTGCTACTGATTCCTTCTAGTGTAGTTTTCATTTCAGTTATTGTATTGTTCATCTCTGTTTGTTTGTTCTTTAATTCTTCTAGGTCTTTGTTAAACATTTCTTGCATCTTCTCGATGTTTGCCTCCATTCTTTTTCCAAGGTCCTGGATCATCTTCACTATCATTATTCTGAATTCTTTTGCTGGAAGGTTGCCTATCTCCACTTCATTTAGTTGTTTTTCTGGAGTTTTATCTTGTTCCTTCATCTGGTACATAGCCCTCTGCCTTTTCATCTTGTCTATCTTTCTGTGAATGTGGTTTTTGTTCCACAGGCTGCAGGATTGTAGTTCTTCTTGCTTCTGCTGTCTGCCCTCTGGTGGATGAGGCTGTCTCTGTTTGCAAGTATTTTGTTGAGGATTTTTGCATCTATGTTCAGTGATATTGGCCTGTAGTTTTCTTTCTGTGTGACATCTGTGTCTTGTTTTGGTAGCAGGGTGATGTTGGCCTCATAGAATGAGTTTGGGAGTGTTCCTCCCTCTGCTTTTTTTTTTTTTTTTTGCAGTACACGGGCCTCTCACTGTTGTGGCCTCTCCCGTTGCGGAGCACAGGCTCCGGACGCGCAGGCTCAGCAGCCATGGCTCACGGGCCCAGCCGCTCCGCAGCATGTGGGATCTTTCCGGACCAGGGCACAAACCCATGTCCCCTGCATCAGCAGGCAGACTCTCAACCACTGCGCCACCAGGGAAGCCCCTTCTGCTATATTTTGGAAGAGTTTGAGCAGGATAGGTGTTATCGCTTCTCTAAACATTTGACAGAATTCGCCTGTGATGCCATCTGGTCCTGGGCTTTTGTTTATTGAAAGATTTTCAATTACAGTCTCAATTTCAGTGCTTGTGATTGGTCTGTTTATATTTTCTATTTCTTCCTGGTTCAGTCTTGGAAGGTTGTATTTTTCTTAGAATTTGTCCATTTCTTCCAGGTTGTCCATTTTATTGGCATAGAGTTGCTTGTAGTAATCTCTCATGATCCTTTGTATTTCCGCAGTGTCAGTTGTTACTTCTCCTTTTTCAGTTCTAATTCTATTGATTTGAGTCTTCTCCCTTTTTTTCTTGATGAGTCTGGCTAATGTTTTATCAATTTTGTTTATCTTCTCAGAGAACGAGTTTTTAGTTTTATTGATCTTTGCTATCATTTCCTTCTCTTTTATTTCTGATCTGATCTCTATGATTTCTTTTCTTCTGCTAACTTTGGGGTATTTTTGTTCTTCTTTCTCTGATTGCTTTAGGTGTAAGGTTAGGTCGTTTATTTGAGATGTTTCTTATTTCTTGAGGTAGGACTGTATTGCTATAAACTTCTCTCTTAGAACTCCTTTTGCTGCATTGCATAGGTTTTGGGTCATCGTGTTTTCACTGTCATTTGTTTCTAGGTATTTTTTGATTTCCTCTTTGATTTCTTCAGTGATCTCTTGGTTATTTAACAGTGTATTGTTTAGCCTCCATGTGTTTGTTTTTTTTTTTACAGATTTTTTTCCTGTAATGGATATCTAGTCTCATAGCGTTGTGGTCGGAAAAGATACTTGATACATTTCAATTTTTTTAAATTTACCAAAGCTTGATTTGTGACCCAAGATATGATCTATCCTGGAGAATGTTCCATGAGCACTTGAGAAGAAAGTGTATTCTGTTGCTTTTGGATGGAATGTCCTATAAATATCAATTAAGTCTATCTTATTTAATGTATCATTTAAAGCTTGTGTTTCCTCATTTATTTTCATTTTGGATGATCTGTCCATTGGTGAAAGTAGGGTGTGAAAGTCTCCTACTATTATTGCGTTACTGTTGATTTCCACTTTTATGGCTGTTAGCATTTGCCTTATGTATTGAGGTGCTCCTATGTTGGGTGCATAAATATTTACAATTGTTACATCTTCTTCTTGGATTGATCCCTTGATCATTATGTAGTGTCCTTCTTTGTCTCTTGTAATAGTCTTTTTTTTTTTTTTTTTTTGCAGTATGCGGGCGTCTCACTGTTGTGGCCTCTCCCGTCGCGGAGCACAGGCTCTGGAAATGCAGGCTCAGCGGCCATGGCTCACAGGCCCAGCCGCTCTGCGGCATGTGGGATCTTCCTGGACCAGGGCACAAACCCGTGTCCCCTGCATCGGCAGGCAGACTCTCAACCACTGCGCCACCAGGGAAGCCCAATAGTCTTTATTTTAAAGTCTACTTTGTCTGATATGAGAACTGCTACTCCAGCTTTCTTTTGACTTACATTTGCATGCAATATCTTTTTCCATCCCTTCACTTTCAGTCTGTATGTGTCCCTAGGTCTGAAGTGGTCTCTGGTAGACAGCATATATACGGGTCTTGTTTTTTATCCATTCAGCCAGTCTATGTCTTTTGGTGGGAGCATTTAATCCATTTACATTTAAGGTAGTTATCAATATGTATGTTCCCATTACCATTTTCTTAATTGTTTTGGGTTTGTTATTGTAGGTCTTTTACTTCTCTTGTGTTTCCTGCCTAGAGAAGCTCCTTTAGTGCTTGTTGTAAAGCTGGTTTGGTGGTGCTGAATTCTCTTAGCTTTTGCTTGTCTTCAAAGCTTTTAATTTCTCCGTTGAATCTGAGTGAGATCCTTGCTGGGTACAGTAATCTTGCTGTAGGTTCTTCCCTTTCATCACTTTAAATATGTCCTGCCACTCCCTTCTAGCTTGCAGAGTTTCTGCTGAAAAATCAGCTGTTAATCTTATGGGGATTCCCTTGTATGTTGTTGTTTTTCCCTTGCTGCTTTTAATATGTTTTCTTTGTATTTAATTTTTGATAGTTTGATTAATATGTGTCTTGGCATGTTTCTCCTTGGATTTATCCTGTACGGGACTCTCTGGGTTTCCTGGAGTTGATTATTTTCTTTCCCATATTAGGGAATTTTTTGACTCTAATCTCTTGAAATATTTTCTCAGTCTCTTTCTTTTTCTCCTCTTCTTCTGGGACCCCTATAAGTCGAATGTTGGTGTGTTTAATGCTGTCCCAGAGGTCTCTGAGACTGTCCTCAATTCTTTTCATTCTTTTTTCTTTATTCTGCTCTGCAGTAGTTATTTCCACTACCTTATCTTTCAGGTCACTTATCCATCCTTCTGCCTCAGTTATTCTGCTACTGATTCCTTCTAGAGGATTTTAAATTTCATTTATTGTGTTTTTCATCATTGTTTGTTTGCTCTTTAGCTCTTCTAGGTCCTTGTTAAACCCTTCTTGTATTACTTCTCCATTCTATTTCCAAGATTTTGGATCATCTTTACTATCATTATTCTGAATTCTTTTCAGGTAGACTGCCTATTTCCTCTTCATTTGTTTGGTCTAATAGGGTTTTACTTTGCTCCTTCATCTGCTGTGTGTTTCTCTGTCTTCTCAGTTTGCTTAACTTACTGTGTTCGGGATCTCCTTTTCACAGGCTGCAGGTTCATAGTTCCCATTATTTTTGGTGTCTGCCCCCAGTGGCTAAGGTTGGTTCAGTGGGTTGTGTAGGCTTCCTGGTGGAGGAGACTGGTGCCTGTGTTCTGGTGGATAAGGGTGGATCTTGTGTTTCTGGTGTGCAGGACCACGTCCTGTGGAGTGTTTTGGGGTGTCTGTGACATTATGATTTTAGGCAGCCTCTCTGCTAAGGGGTGGGTTTGCGTTCCTGTCTTGATAGTCGTTTGGCATAGGGTGTCCAGCACTGTACCTTGCTGGTCATTGAGTGGAGCTGGGTCTTAGTGTTGAGATGGAGATCTCTGGGAGAGCTTTCACTCTTTGATATTATGTGGAGCTGGGAGGTCTCTGGTGGACCAATATCCTGAACTCGGCTCTCCCACCTCAAAGGCACAGCCCTGACACCTGGCTGGTGCACCAAGACCCTGTCAGCCATACGGCTCAGAAGAAAAGGGAGGGAGGGAGGGAGGGAGGGAGGGAGGGAGGGAGGAAGGAAAGAAAGAAAGAAAGAAAGAAAGAAAGAAAGAAAGAAAGAAAGAAAGAAAGAAAGAATAAAATAAAATAAAGCTATTAAAAAATAAAAATTATTAAAAATAAAAATAAGAAAAAAATAAAATAAAAAAAAAGAAGGAAAGAAGAGAGCCACTAAACCAAAAAACAAATCCATCAATGATAGCAAGCCCTAAAAAGTATATGAAAAACAAACAAAAAAACAAAAAAGAAAATGGACAGAGCCCTAGGACTGTAGGCATTCTTGCTGGTGGATATAATTTAATGAAAATATAATAAGAAAATATGTCTATTGGAATAGTACTTCCTGCATGTAACATTGTTAATGCCTAGAAATGCTCTATTTTTCTTCTTTGCTCAACAACTTTTATTAATTAATTAATTTATTTATTTTAGGAGGTATGGGCTAGAAATCAAAGTGACATACTTTTCTATAATTGAATAGTAAATCTCAATGAAAGAAACTCTTATTTGATAAAGTATAGGTCACTTGGCAGTTCAAGGAATACACTCAAGAAAAAGTATTTATAGGGTAAATTGACATTTTCAGCCACTTAAGTCCAGCAGGATAGAATTATTATCAAAAAAAAAAGAAAAAAAAAAAAAACCTAGTACCAACTGCTTTCTTTCTATTCACAGAGAAGCTGTGAAAATAAATGAGTGCTCTTTCAAGGAAAAAAATGGGAAAATAAAAATTAATATATTATTACCATTGTATTAAATGAAGGACATACTCTTTAGATAAATTCGTATCACTTGATTATGATTTTCAACCAGTAGAGGCAATATAGAGTGCCACCTGATCCAGCACCATAGCTTACATTCAGAGGTAACAGTCTGTTGAAAGTAAATTCTGTTTCATTAAAAATACATAATTTTCTTTGAAGTCTACTTGAGCAGGGGTTGGAGACAGAGATGTGCACATCTCATTTCATTGCCAAGACTGTAAACTTTCTGAGTGCTAGGTTTTTATGTATGATTCATCCTGTATCCCCCAGCGTTCTTAGAATTGGGCCTTGTTCAGAGGAGACACTCGATAAATATTTATTGAATAATAAATGATAGACATTAGTAAGAGATTACATAGTTTTAAAATGATCTTGGTAGATTTTAAAACATTATATATAAACATGTAACCAGAAAATGTGATTTCCCAAAATATAACCTAAAAGGAAAATGATTTTTATTACTGAGAAGGATAATTTCATAACAAAGTGAAAAGTAGTTGAAAATAAAACATGGACTTTCAAATCTGGAATACGCACATCATATGCAAACATACCACACAATAGATCACTATGGCAAGTAATTATAAATGATCAAATTGGTTAGCTAAACACTGGGGTGGTTTCAGATAATGTTGGAAAATATTAAGTAATTAAATATGTAAGTTGCAGCAGAAGTTAAATACATCCTTTAAAATGGATTGATTTTTTTTTTTTTTTTTTTTTTTTTTACTATCAAGAGTTCTTTTTTTCTGGAGACCAAATGACTTAAAAATCAACAATGATAAAATGTTAGAATTACAGTGAGCTCCTTTGGAAGTTGGCAACGTTTCCAGTTTATATTAGAGTATAACATTATCAAACAATTTGATAGTCATTGAAAAATTGAGTTGGAGAAATGTTACTAGTCATTAATAGCCCCAACCTCCTTTTCACATGACTAACTGGCGACACAGAAGTAATAAGCGGTCAAGTCAAGTCCACTTGGCTCTTCAGTGGCTGAGCCAGGAATAGCCTTGCTCTCCTCCTATATACTTAACAGTCACCTCTTGCCTTCCCTAGTTCCTGAAAATACTCCTCTCTTTCCTTTATGTCTTCAGTGGCTTCTTTTCTGTTGAGTCATCCCCATTAGAACACAAACATGTTCCAGGCTCTCCTGTCATACATAATTCTCCCTTGACCCTACATTCCATTTTAACCATGACCTCATTTTTATATTGTACAGTGAAACTTAAAGAGTTTTCTGTTTAACCACTGTCTGCACTTTCTATCTCCCTCCTTCTATGCCTCAATTTCCTCATCTGTAAAAATGAACATATTAATACTTACTGTATGGGTTATCTTAAAGATTAGGTATATTAATATATGCAAAGGGCTTAGAAAAGTGCCTAAAACATAATAAAGACTCAATAAATATTAGCTAGTATTATTACTATTACCAACATCATCATCTTTGTATTTCTACTCTAAGAACCTTGCTAAATTAAGTACATTTGCTAACAGAATCTTTAGCATGCAAGAAACATTATAGTGGGATAATAATAATCAAAACGTAATGGAATAATAAAAATAATCTTTGAGTACTCGATATTTGGTAGACTTTTGTGCTAAGAGCAAAGCTGTCCCCATTTTTTCTTCCCAGCTGGTTGCCTATGGGTATTGCTAACTTCATTTTATAGATGAGGAAACAAAGACACATAGAGGTTATAACCCTTACCATTTGGGCAAGGGTAATTTCATAGGCGGGGGAAATGATTTCTTAGCAACACGAAGACTTGAAAGCTTGATGTTAGTATTTCTGTGAATCAGGTGAAATGTTTCTTCTGTCCATATATCTCGTCATTTTATGAAGTCATCTGACATCCCAGAATTCTTCCAATTCATTCATCCCTTTAGGATTTATACAGGCATTTCCAAAATGGATACACAGGGGGCTCAGGAATGGGTACCTAGAGAGCTTGGGAACTTGCCTTAAAGCTGGGTTTTCATAAAGGTTTATGAAATGGATACAACGTCAGATCTCTTTAACCAAGATTGGGGTAAGGTGTAGAGGAGACCTGAGTGCACCCAGCCACTGCTTAGAGTAGGTAGCTATTGGACACTACAGTTAAAAGGAAGCTTAGGGGTCAACCAATCTGAAATGTACTTTGCAGATATTGAAACAAAACAAAACAAAAAACAGAGAGAAAGTACATTTCCCAAGGTCACAGAGCTGATAATTAGTATATGCAGGAACAGGTTCGGCCTCCTCATTCTACCCAAAGGCGGAAAGGAAAAATATGGGCTTATTAAAACATCAATGAAATCTATACTGGAGGCTGACAGAGGTGAGTTCAAGTACGGTATTTGATCCTTACAAACCTCCCAGGGATGTGGGTATTTTTGTCTCCATTTTATTGATGAAGAATGGTGTCAGAAAATGTTAACTGTAACTTATACAGAACAATACATTATTTCATTTGGCAGAGCTGAGAGTTTTATTCAGGAGTCTTGGACCTGAAAGTCTTCTTTCTGTAAACACCCTTCAATTCCATTTCACCAGGCTTCACATTCATTTTTTTTCTTATTCTGATCCCACAATAACTCACTAGCTTGCCACCCAACCAAATATCCATCTTATCAGTGTTCAGATAGCCGATGGATACTGTGGGCTGCCAAAACCACCTAGAAAAAGAAATTTACAAATTGCTAATAACTAAAGGTTCTCTTAAATTAACCTTTCCAAAAGTTTTTGCTGTAAATAGGGGCACTTCTTAACAGCAAAAAAATGAGTCTCTTGTGGCAGAATTTCATTGAATCATGTGGGATGGTAGCAAAGATAATTTAGGGAAGTGGACACATACTTTGAAAAATTTCACACAGGCATCTATTTTGTCCATCTCTTCTTAGGCTGGTCTTGTAGCCACGATCAACCTGCACTTAATTTATTAAACGTATTAAATTATTTTTCAATTTAAACTGTTTTTATTTTTTAAGAAGTACTCGGACATACAAAGTTCAAGCCTAAAACAAGAGAAAGTAAAAAAAAAAAAAAAGAGAAAGTAATTATATGTATAAAGTGCTCGCCTCATCCTTTTCCCCCTCTAACAGATCTGCTCTTCAGAGGTAAACATTTCTGAACAGTTTATTATGTATCTTTCCATAAGTGTTTATGTATATAAGTATAAAAGTTTATGTATACAAGTATATATTCATATGCTTTTATTGGTATCAATGGTATCCTGCCCTAGAAACAACTATATAAAGCTATTTTTTCACTCAGCAAGATAATGATGATGACGAAGACGTCAAAGATATAAAGGAAAAGGAGAAAGAAGAGAATGAAAAGGAGGAGCAAGAAGCAGAGGAGGATGGAAACAGCTAGGCTATGAATGTTTACCATGCACCAGGCATAACTTTTGGTTAATCCTCACAACCATCAGGGGTGTATGTTAGTATAACACTTATTTTACAGATTAAGAAACATATAAAAAGATTAAGTACCTTGCTCAAATTTGTACTAATAGTGCCAAGATTAAAGTCTGGTGGTCTGGCTCCACAGCCCACGTTTTTAACCAACGAACTGTATACTAAACTTCAGAGATTTCCATAGCAGCACATCCAGATCTGCCTCATTCTTTCCAGTGGCTGAATACGATGCATGCTACTGCTACACGTTATTATTTTACCAGGCTCCTAGTGATGGACATTCATTCCACCAGCCCCACACTCACCCTCACAAGGCTTTTAGAAAATCATAATATTTGAAAGTTCAGGCATAATAATTGATTTTACCCATATTAC
Organism: Globicephala melas; assembly: GCF_963455315.2. Lineage (NCBI taxonomy): Eukaryota > Metazoa > Chordata > Mammalia > Artiodactyla > Delphinidae > Globicephala > Globicephala melas. Next base: position 39,358,753 of record NC_083329.1, on the reverse strand, counting down.
ACAAATTTAGATGAAGAATTTGCTAAATGTGTTTTAATTTTTCTAAATAAACTGAATAATTTGCTTCAATTGCCTAACTTCTTAGTTATAGATATCCTGATCCAACTTTTCTTAAGTATCTTTAATGGTAGAAAGCCTAATAGACAATACTCAGTAATACTAATCTTGATATTGATTTATGTGAAACTCCATGTTCATAGCTTATCAGGTGTTCAGAAAACTCTGAAGGGAAAATAATCAGTTCTCGTTTTGCCTTTGTTTTTGTTTTGTCTATTATCTGGTGCTTTTTATATTGCAATGCCCATCAAAACAGGTTTTTGCAAGAACACCATGACATGGCTATTATCAGTTAATCAGACTCCAAAAAATTAAGATTTCACACTCTAATTAGAAAAATGGTGACTAATTCGTCAGTAGATTCTGGTTCACTAATATTTTCACATCATTATTAAGCTACTGTGTATTCTTCAGTAAATAAAACTATTTTCTAGAAATGATTTTCAGAAGAAATTGAATTGGAAAGATTGCACATTTTACACAGTTCAAATGAGATATATACCATTTTAAAGTATAAAATGCAATTGCAAAATATTTTACTATGGCCAGAAACACTGTACCTAACTACCAAATGTTTCATGGTTGCTAGTGAATACCCTTGCAGAAGGTAAGCTACTTAAAATCTCTCCTGGCTCCAGCAAGTCTTATAAGCAACACATATACATGTGAACAATGAGCTGATTTTTAACTTATAAATATGAACATTTTATAAGTCTATGTGCTAAAAAGGCTTAGAAATAATGTCCAATCTAGTAGCAAAGAGCAACTCTAGGCCCCAGATTGTGGGTCCCTAAGTAGAAGAAATGGCTAATTCCGGCCTGGGTTATGAAACACACAAGATGAGCCTAGGACATTTTATCCTACCTGATAATAAGGAAACTGTTAAAGACTACTAGATCCATGTCAAAAGAACTCGGAATCAAACTTGAAGAGGTTTTCACTGGCCTAAGTTGGGACAATTTGAATTAATAAGAATAAGAACTACAGTGAATTAAACATAGAAAACATAGAAAATATTTAAATTCACAAGTTTTCTTGGTAGAAGTATTCTACGTAATAAAGAAAGAAGGATAGAATTAGAACATCTGAACTAATAATGAATGAGTCCATCTAGATCCTGAACATCAACTGCTGTTAACATCACACAAATACATACAAAAAGACAGACATCATATGCCTCCTGAAAGGAACAATGAATACAGCTAACACATACAAACAATATAGTCTCTCACACACAAAACCAAGCCAGAATCTTGAGCCACGGTCTAGATCCAACTTCCAACTTACAGAAAACACAGAGGTTGATCAGAGGAACGTGTTAAACGATGTTGTGATTTCTGAGATACTTGGACATTTGAATCAAGACTGACAATTTGATGATTTTAAGAGTTTATTATTTTTTTAGGTGTGATATTGGTATTGTAATTATGGTGGGGATAAAAGAGAACTCACCTTTAAGAGACATATATAAAAAAATACTAATGAAATGATACAATATCTGGGATTTGTTTCAAAGCAATATGAGACGTGGAGGTATGATTGGGGATGTCGACGGGATAGGATTGGCTCTTATTGGTTAAAGGTTTTTCATGCTGGGGGATGGGACATGAGGTTTCATTAGATTATTTTCATATTTTTGTGTATGTTTAGAAGTCTCTATAATTAAAAGGTTGTTTATGTTTGTTTGTTTATTGGGTTTTTTGTTTTGGTCAGCAGCAGTGAGAAGTGCTAGAGAATTCCTTCAACACCAAAATCTTTGGAAATTTAAAAAGAAAACAAAACAAGACAAAAACAGTTGCATTTAAAGGCACCAGAGAATTACTTGAACACCAAAGAAAGCTTTTATTCACCAAACCATTCAGCAAGAGACCCTTCACAGACCAGGGCAATTAGCCTTCTCTTCACTAGCCAGTTGGATCCAGATACGTCAAGCTTGTCATTTTCCAAATAAAAATATTACTTGCTTTAAAAGTCAAGTTTTAAAAAAAGCTAATATATTAGAGCTTTATTCGGCATGATTATGAATGATTTTCTTTTAATATTTATCAAAGCTTAACATTTTAAAATATCTGATCAAAACTTCCTAGAGCTATGTATGTAATTAACATGGGAATTCAGAAAAGAGAAAGTCATAGGTTTTAGGATGCTTAAGTTTTCTACAATGGGGCTAAATCTTTTTGGCATTAAATCCATTTTTAATTAGAGTAAAAATAATTTATTTTTATTGAGTGAAATAGCACTGAGATAAAACATTTTAATGGGTAATAACACTGTTGGGATGTATACTTAAACATGACACCTGTGACTGGAAGACAAAGCATCTAAAACTAATCAGCATTCCATTGATTAATTTTCTTTTAAAACTCAAGCATGAACATTTAATAAAAAAAAATAAAAAATCAGTTTCCCTCATTACATCTCAGTAGTTCTGAAATTCCTGGCCTTTTCTTACCAGAATGAATTAATGAGTGACTTAGAAAAAAGAGAAAGAGAGAAAAACAAAAATAAAAACAAACCCCAAAACCCTAGCAACATTAGAAAACAGAGATTTAAGATAAAAACATGGATTACTTTAGTTTCAGAAACAGTAGTTTTTCTTGTGATTTCAGGGAGTTCAAAATTCAATTTGGATTGAAGGTAACTAATTCTTTCAGGGTCAGACAGAAATCCAATGTTCCCAGACAGCCCTCAATTTGTTCAATCAATGAGTTCTGGCTGGTCCCATCACGATAACCATTTAGTTTGTTTTATGTCCCACACAGCCCTTTGTCAAAATATAGTCCATTGTTAATTATTCTTAGGTGAAATATAGACCCCCAGATCCCCTCCATGTTCTCTAAGAATTAACATGATCAAAGTATTGCTAATATGTAGAGCCTATATAGATCCAAACTTCTAAGAGAAGACTTGGAATTACTCTAAGACAGAGCTATATATAAAATTTGACTACTCTGTGTTCTATCAGTGGGTCTTAAAAACTTATTGGGATGTCTAGCAGAAATGCAGATTAATTCTTATGCCCTTGTCCAAAGAATGGAAAGCTGTTTTCTTAAATGGCAGTTGTCAATAGAGGGATTAATGGGGCAGAGAAAGTGAGGGGAATAAATTGACGACTAAATGAATGAATGAATGAATGAAATAAAGGGGATCACATATGAACTGAGGATAACAAGACACCTTGACCCAAGGATTATGATCAATCCAACTATGCATCATCACTGAAATGACATGAGCTACTGCTTAAATATTTACTTAAATTTGTAGTTCAAGCCTTCCCAGTAGATTGGGGACTCTAAAAGCAGAACCTTCTCTTATCGTTCTTCATATGCATGATAATCTGTCACATAAATGTTTACAAAAGTTAACTTATTCTCAATTGTGATCTTATCTAATCAACAAATGCTATCACTAGAGGTTACATTTCCATGGTAACCATTACCCTGTATCAAAATATGAACATTCCTATTGTTTGGCTATGGAAATACAATTGTTTTGCTTGATTTTTCCTTTTTTGTTGCTGTTGATAAGCAAAATCCAATGTAGAGAAGTGTTGAGTGTGGGCTTAAAAATCAGTATTTCTGGATTCAAATCCTGATTCTTTTACACAACGACAACCATATATCTCAATTTATCTAAAAAATGGGAATACAGAACCTATAGAGATTTTTGAGGTGTAAATAGGTATATTATATAAAATATAGAACAGAGTAACTGCTCAATAAATGCTATTATTATCACTGATTTACTGAAAGGTTGAATTGGAAACATTTCCCCTCTTACCCACTTACAATTTGAAGATTACACCCCTCACACTCATGGAAAACAGAACTGCTATTTCTGGTTGATTTTAGCTCGGGTTTTAATGAGAAATCTAGTTCAATTTTTAAGAAAGCAGAGAAGAGGATTCTTGAGGAGGAAAGAAAGAGGAAGTAAACATCTCTGGTGAAAATGTTTTGGGCCTAAGGTAAGATATGATTTCTTTACATTTAAAAGAAGAGCAGAGATGAATACAAAAGATATGGGAGGTTACCAGAGTGGACCAATATAGCTAGGAGGTTGTCTAAGAAGAGAGAATTCCCATTGTCACCAAATAATCAGATGACTGGACATCTGCCAGGATGAGAACAATTTGGGTGTCCAAGAAAAATATGGAAGTCATGTCATCACCCAAGGAGTATCCAGTTCAGACTCCAGAAGGAATGCTCTCTCTCATTATTACTTTATCATCCACTACCTTACCTATAGACTGGAAGATCCATCATCCAAGTGTTGATTCAAATGCTACCAAATTACTTGGTGTGGACCACTCGCCAGGTAATTCTACGACCGAGGACATTTGCAAACCCAAGAAAGGGGGACTCAGGACAATTAATGTGATGGTGGTGGTGATGTTCTCCACTCATACGTACTCTTGAGATCAGAATCAGCTGCAAACCCCCTGAGCATAGCCCATTATTTAGTGCCTTCCCCTCCCGGGTTGCCTTGGGGATGTTAAACTAAGACATTTTTTTTTAACTGTTTTTTTTTTAGCAGTCGTTTGTGACTCTTTAATTTATCCATATAGCAATATTGTAGAGGTTGTCCTCCCCTCACCCCTTGTCTTATTCTTTTTTCATATTTGTTTCTGTACCCATATCCCTCATTTATACGTTGACCACATACGGCATGCATGTGCCAAATGTGACAATCTATTATAGTAATGGAACTGCACAAATTCAGCAAACATCCAAAAAGGATCAACATATGGAGAAACACAGAAGGAAAACTTGTATTTTAGAGAGGAGACAACATTTTATTCCATATTTACTTCTTTTATTCTGACCAAACATAAAAAGGGACGCAAACATCTATCACTGAGTTGCTAAGAGCAACGTCAGAGTACTTTGCAAGTTTAAGAGCTACATGGAGAATTTGAACTATTCGTTTGACAGCACCCTAAAGCCTAATTTCCTAAACTTGAAGGACTCAGTAACTTAAAAAAAATGAAAGCTCAGCCCTAAATCTCCAGGGACACCCTAAAAAAGTAGTCAGATGCTTTTGATATTTTTCTGCAAGCATCTTTTCCTCTTCAAGGAAAAACACAATTCACAGCTGCAGCAGAACAAGTGAGAAAGATAACTAGAGTAGTTACTGCTAGTCAATCCTTGATACTTATTTTGTGATTTGCTTTCTTTTTGTTCCTCTTCCAGGCAGCTCACATTATCGTTGCATATACAAACTCCAGCAAGTCAGAGAAGAAAGGAAAAAACAGAAATTTAAAAAAAATCAGGTCTTAAGAGAAGTAGAAAGCAGCTTTCCTCTAGTAGCTTCAGATTCTTGACACCATAAAACCTATGGTATTTGTTTTCAGGGTTATCTGATAGTTTAATAACTTATGTTCTAGATACTCTTGGATACATGTAGTGATATTCTAAGCAGGGTGGCTGCCCTCAGTGAAATCACACTCCATTTCCTGAGTCTCACTACTATTTAATGTTGGGAGACACATTGCAGGTCCTGGAAGCGGTGTGGTAGAACTGATGATGTTGAGGATGATGACAATGACTGTAACAACTCAGCTTTACTGAGCAATTACTCTGTGTCAGGGATTTTGCGCTTGATGTGTTACTTCATTTAATCGTCACAACAATTTCTTTTTTTCTTTTCCTTTTTTTTTATTTTTTGTGGTACACGGGCCTCTTAGCGTTGTAGCCTCTCCCGTTGCGGAGCACAGGCTCCAGACGCGCAGGCTCAGCGGCCATAGCTCACGGGCCCAGCTGCTCCGCGGCATGTGGGATCTTCCCGGACCGGGGCACGAACCCGCGTCCCCTGCATCGGCAGGCGGACTCTAAACCACTGCGCCACCAGGGAAGCCCACAATTTCTTGAGGAAAGCAATAGCATAGTGATTTTGTTGATCCAGAGACTAAGGCTAAGAAGTCACTGACCCAAGGTCACAGAGCTAAGAAGAGTTCAGAAGCAAAGGACATTTATACCCTTGAATAGAAAAATTATTCATGTAGATGCTTCCAAAGACTCAAATGTGTTATCAAATACATCAAATGCTTTATTTTGGACCCACCATTTCATAATTAATTCTTAATAAAATGATTTAAATAAGAATCCTTATATTAACTTTGATTTGGTACTCTGTGGCATGAAAAAGTTTATTTCTCTTAAGTAATTTATTTACTCCTTTAACTGAAAAATGAAAGAACTTTTTTTATGTTTTTAAAACTGGCTTCCAGGAAGTTCAGAACTAACTTAGCTTTTAAAAAGTGCTATCTCACTCCAGTCTTTACCGTTGTTGTTAATTTCCCATGCCTTCTTATACAGATGGCTTACATAAAGCCTCAGTCCTTACCTCTACTATTCTAAAATATGTTAAAATTGTTTTTAAAGTACAACTGCTAAAAAATCCAAAGCAATTCCTTAAAAAAGATCATACCATTTAGGCGCAAGCTGCAGTTCATCTTCTTAGTTCTGTCCTGTGTAAAGATGGCTGCTATTTCTTTGAAGAACTTGCAATTTTCTTTGAAGAGGCATGGTCTTTGTCTGTCCCCATAAGCCATTTAAGGTACTTCTTTGGTTCAGTAAGTCTGGGCATATCTTTCTTATTCTTAACCTTAATTAGCTGGTTGACTCTTTTCTTTCCATTCTTACTTAATTAGGAAATAGTGCTTTCAACGTGTCATTATTTCCAGTTAATTAACTGAACTGAAAAATGATTACATCCTGCTTCCTTCTTGTCCCAGGATTCTTTCCTAATCAGAGGCAGGCTCTCCTGCCCATATCATTCACATCTTAACTCTTCTGGTTGTATTATAACACAGAGCTGCTTGGCTATCTGTTATACCCTTCAAAGATGGCAGGCAGATAAAGTACATGGAAACCAGAGACTTTGTAGTGTCTAGACTAGAACATTTAAGCACACTAATGAGTTGATGAATGAATGATAATAAAATTCAATCACATATCAAATACTGAAATATTAACAAAATATCTTTCCTCATGACTGCTGAATGCACTTGTTAAGATACCTTTCTGCTCACCACCAAGTTCTGAACACCACATGTTCACTCATTTTAGAGAATTTTTAGCACTGCAGGGATTGCTTGGACTATGTATTTATGTCTGGGATTTCAAGAAAAGACTTCCATTGCTTTTCTAAGAAAAGAGACTGCAAAACGGAGTATACACATCTAAAATAATAAAACAGTGCTTGTCAATTTTTCAAAAACGTCACAGAAAATAAGACTCAGAGAGGCCATGCTATTTCTGCCATGAAATTTTCAACTTTATAAAAAGTTCATTAGCACTAGCTGACAGAATTATTAATCATAACTCTAAATTGTTATGACCATTTAATTGATGAAAAACACATAATCCTTATCTCGAGATACATAAGTGATTACTCATATTTTTTTCCCTTCTCGCTCACCCACACTTAGCTACTTTCATTATTTCATATTTTCAAGGGGCTAGGCTGACAATCACTTTTCAATGAAAAGGCTTTCAGCAGTAAAAGCTGAAATATGGACCACCACAGTGAATCATCACAAGACGCCCAATCACTAACTAGACACAATATATAGCCAGTCCAACGTGTTGCCACCTTAGGATTTAGCAAAGGGTGCCTTTTTCTGTATATTAAAGCCCTTCCTTGAAAAGAACAGAACTCAAAGAAAAGCATTAAGTAAATCACACTGTTCTCCCCATTTGCTACCTATCACATGAAAGGCTTTGATATAGGTACAAGTAGCTTAGAAGAAAAACAAAAGGCAAATGTGGTAAGTACAAAGTCACAAAGGGCAGCAGACAGAATGAGCCAGGAATGGGACAAACAGATCCTTGAGTTCTGGGTGGACAGGTGGGTTAAATGAGAAGCCCCTCCCATTTGCCTGGGTACAGTGTTTCCAGATCTTTTCCTAGTGCCCAATGCTTATCACCCACTTTCATATTCAAACCACTCTCAGCTCTTAGGATATCCTAAAACCATTAGTTAATTAAATATTTACTGAGCACTATTCTATGCCAGACATCATAAGGTTCTCATGGAGACGTGTACCATCAGCCAGCTTATTCTTGCACTCTCAGTTCTAATAACTGAGTACTGTAAATAAACCATAAAATGAATAACTAATCATATGACAAATAGGACCCAAATATTGTTTCAGCCAACCCTGTTAATTTACAGAATTGATTACGGCGAATCAATGGCTTTGCTTTAGAATACAGCTGAGTACTGTTGAAGCTAAAAATAAAAGCCAAGGTCACCAAAGTCCCAGAGCAGTTTTGATTTCCCTCTTCTAAAATCAACTGTAAAATATATTTATAAGCCAATAAGAAGGGTGTGATTTAAAGAAAACAAACAAGAAATATGTAAACTCATGCATTTAAACCCCTTTTCCTTCTACAAAGAACTTTTGACAGCTTACAGTTTAAAAACAAAATGAAAATAAGACTAAGCCCCCAAATAGAAGTTTCCCGTCCATTCATGACAATGAATTTATCATAAGCGTTGAGTGTTACCATCATAGGTTCCCTTGATGTATTTACTTCAATCAAAGTATCTCTTTGCTTAACTACAAACTTGTTTAAATAGCCTTATAGGAATTTATTTTTGCACTGCTCTATTAACTATGCAAAATATTAGAAGCTGAAGATTCATCATTTTTTATTCTCTTTATCTTGTGACCTTGGATTATTTATTTAATATTGTTTAGCTAAATTGTTCCTTGTCTCTGAAGTACCTAGAGAGGGCCGATTGAACAACTGGTGAGTGATAAACCAAGTGATTAATTTAGACCCATAATTACTCTTGAATTGGTGAACAGGAGTCACATGCATTCTACATTGAGTTTCTTGGAAGAGAAAAATAATGCGTTAAAGCAATTCACATTAATTCATACACTGTTTCTACCAATTGTGCCAAAATGGCCATCTGTCTAGGACATGTTTTTAATCTGATTATAATTTGGCACACTGATTGGTTTTTCCTGACCAACACCCACGTACTGGTCAACAGGTGTCTCTCATGGCATGTTACCCATAAGTGAAATTTGACCATTGGCATTTCAGGAGGGAAAAATAAACCTGTCCCTAAATCCTGATTTTATCTTGTATTTTATTGATAATCTGAGATAATTTTCTCATAATTGTAGAGTGTTCTTCAGTTATATTGAAAAAATATTTTACCATTAAAAATGACATTTTATTGGCTTATATTTGCATATTATGTTTTCATTCCACTTTCATATTATTGGCAACTGCATACAATAAAACCACTTTTTTTGGTTAAAATAATTAAGGTCACCATTGCATTTGCTTTCCAATCAATTTCAATCTAATTCCACCTAATTTATGTTTTCATGACTTCTATTAGTTGCTTCTAATAGAGGTATTCTATTCTCTGCACAGAACACAGATGCAGGACAGGCGACTATGTTCTGCATACTAGTAAAATCACCAGGTGTTCTGATTGAATCCTGAACATTGCTTTATAGATTCACCTGGAAATCACAAGGATGTAATTTATTGTGACCAGTACAAAGTTGATTCTTAAGAATTTCCAGCACCAGAAATCATACAGCTTCTTAGTCAATGTCTAGGAAGGATGCCTATTTTAACTAATCCCTCAGAGAAGGCTTCCCACCACTTTAAGGGGACACAGTCCAGGATTTGGGATAAGAATATATAGAAGAGATCAGCTCAGATTATCTCTCTCCCCTGTTCTAAACCCTGGAATGACTCCTTAATTACATCGTTAAGTCTCAGATCTGTGAACTGATATTCAAAGTCCCCCTTGGTCTGGTCCCAGTTCTATTTCCTCATACACTCTGCCCTCCAATCATACCCCATTATACCATTTTAAGACATATCAAAGCCCACAATGTAACTTTTCCTCCCCTTGACAAACTTCCCCTTTTCTTTTTCTATCAAAATTTGATTCATACTATGTAGTTTCATTCATTACCACTTTCTCTGTGAAGCTTTTCTATTACCTAGATTAGGTTCATCCTCTCACGGAGCTTTTTAAAAACCCCTGTTAAAGCATGTATATCATTCTGCTTTAGCTGTATTCTCACGTACTCTCTTCTCCAATCTAACTGATATGTGATCAACCACAGAAATCTTTGCATTCTCTGAAACACCACAAACTGGTAACCAATACATGTTCTATTAAATCAAGACCGGAGGATGCCACTTTCTTAAAAGGGGGGTTCCAGAGCACTTCACAATTACTAAACTCGTTAGCAATGAAAAAGTTCCATCTGTTCTTGTTGGAAAATCTACAGCTGAGGGGTCATCAACTGGCAACCGATAGGCCAAGTAAAGCTAACAGATAAATTTTGTTTGGCCTGCATAGTATCCAAAAAAAAAGAAAGAAAAAGAAAAAACCACCTGAGCCAACATTTTTAAGCCAGGAGATCTCTCGTTAAAAATTTGGATTTGGCTTCTCCTGAAAAAAATCTAAAACCACTGGGCTTGACTTCCCAAATGACAACCATCTGCTGGAGCTAAATGGGGAGGTCTGGTTAGGCAGAGCCCATTTTGCCATGGACAACACCAATCTCCACTTTGCCATGGACAACACCAATCTCTTCTGTCCACATAATAAAGGGGCCAGGGCTTCCCTGGTGGCGCAGTGGTTGAGGGTCCGCCTGCCAATGCAGGGGACATGGGTTCGTGCCCCAGTCTGGGAAGATCCCACATGCCGCGGAGCGGCTGGGCCCGCGAGCCATGGCTGCTGAGCCTGCGCGTCCGGGGCCTGTGCTCTGCAATGGGAGAGGCCACGGCAGTGAGAGGCCCGCGTACCGCAAAAAAAACAAACTAATAAATAAATAAAACAAAGGGGGCAGGGCCAGTTGCCATTTGTTATCATGTTTACACCTTCACTTTTTAGTAGTGACCAGAGATTTTTTTTTTTTTTTTGGTAACCAGAGATTCTCTGTTAAAAGTAAGAAAACAAAAACTTGACCAGGAATGTCATGTATTTTTTCCTTGACTCACTATTTTAAGTTTTATGTCTTGATTTACATGTGCTTTTTTTTTTTTTTTTTAACAGCCGGGAAATGTTCTCTCTGATTTTTTTTTTTAATTAATTAATTTATTTATTTTGGGCTGTGTTGGGTCTTCATTTCAGTGCGAGGGCTTTCTCTAGTTGTGGCAAGTGGGGGCCACTCTTCATCACAGTGCGCGGGCCTCTCACTATCGTGGCCTCTCTTGTTGCGGAGCACAGGCTCCAGACGCGCAGGCTCAGTAGTTGTGGCTCACGGGCTTAGCTGCTCCGCGGCATGTGGGATCCTCCGAGACCAGGGCTCGAACCCGTGTCCCCTGCATTAGCAGGCAGATTCTCAACCACTGCGCCACCAGGGAAGCCCCTACATGTGCTTTTGAGTTTGCAACAATTGATATATACTTTCCCTTGCTTCAGAACGTTCAGCTAAATTGTTCGAAACGTAAGAATTTGTTCAAATAAAGAGTAAGTCTAGTATCATTATCAGGTCGGCAAAAATACCATGGTACTGATCTATTGTTTTCTCTTTAGGTAGAAAATAAATAGAAAGTCAACAAAACAGACATGGAAGGATTCAAGAGTTATTTTTCTAAATATATGAGCAGTTGCTTCTAGACCTTCACTCAGGCCACTGAGAATTAAATCAACTCTTTCTATACCTCTGACCGGCAACAACTGGAACGTCAGAACCTCTGATCAAATCTAAAGGTCTACTCCCAGCCAGAATCATCTACAGAGCATAGCTAAGCAAAAGTGGTTCAAAACATCTGGTGATAAAAAACGAAATGTAAAGATTACATGGGCTTAAAACCAAGATCCATTGACTTGGGCATAATCTCTTAAAGAAGGAATTTTACAAGGCTGGCAATAGTTGGAAATTACTCAGCCTCCAAGCATTACCCCTATAGCGGAACCAAGAAAACTAGTGTTTAAAAAAGGAAACACTTACTCCTTCTGTCATTAAGGGCTCACCGTGTCCTGAATTACTTTTACCAACCAAAAGAGACACGAATCAGAGACCGTCCCATAGAGCAACCAGCCCCAATACAACCATTAAAGAGAGCACATTTTTAGCTACAAGCATAACTTTGCACTCAATTTTACTTTCAATCTAAAACACTTTATTCACAAAGTAATTAGAAAACACCTTACAGTGGAGGAAAATATCAACTCAGTAGGGGAGTACAGATAGAAAGGATTAACCTGGCTGCCCCACATAGGCAACAATTTGAATAGATAATGTAAGAAAAAAGAGAGAAAGCAAAGTTTGTTTCCTGAGCTTCATCCTCCTCAAGCTGTCTGTACTTATTGTGGTGGGTGTACACGTGCACACGCTCACAAAAGCAATGGAAAAAATTCACCTTATCATTCGAAATTCTTTTTATATAACGCAAAGACCAAGTAGTTTCCAAGTTTCCAGCAGATTATTTGAATGACAGTATTTTTCCTACTGCATCCTAAAAACAACCTGCCTGTCCTTTAAAATCATGTGCAGTAATTCTTTTTAACAAATAAGCTTTCCCTTTTCTAATCTGCTAGATTTTATCTAAATAGTACAGCAATCTGGGATCCTGATGCAAATAAAAAAGAAACTTCTAGTAGCTGCTCTTCTGTCCTTTAGAACAATTACTTTCAAACTTTTTTGACCAAGATTCATGGCAAGAAATATATTTTACACGACTTAATACACACACACCTGAAGCAAAACTTAAAAAAACAATGCTTACTGACCCCTGTACACGCCTATATTTTCAATTATGTTCCACTGTCTTTCATAAAAACAAGAGTGCTGGTTGTACCCTCCCTAAATTGATTCTGGGGCTCTCTAACATGTCATAAATCGCAGTTTGAAAAACTTTTGCTTTCAGAGGCATTTACCAGCATGGTCTAGTCAATTTAATAACTGAATGCGGAAAACAAATAGGAAAAGTATAAAGATGGTGAATAAAAACAGGAATGGTAAAAGTATACATCAGAGCTATGTTGAGAGAAAGCAGATATACTAATTTACCACTGAAAACATGACCACAGAGAGACTGTGACTTTTAGCTACCACTTCAGTAGTCTTTCGAGGTGCTTGGTCTCTGCTAACCGTATCCAGGTCTTCCCAGTCTCAGGAAAACACTAAGGTGTGTACTATAATTATTCCCATTTTGCAGATTAGAAAATGGAAATTTGCAAGTATGACTTATGTCTTCTTGCCTGTTCACACAATGCCAGCCCCTGTATGCCAGCTGTTGTACTGTACTATTGTACTTTTCAAGGTACTGTACTGTAAGATTAAAAATGTTTTATTTTTTGTTTATGTATTATTTGTGTGAAAAGTATTATAAACCTATTACAGTACAGTACTATATAGTCGATTGTGCTAGTTGGGTACCTAGGCTAACTTTGTTGGACTTATGAACAAATTGGACTTATGAACATGCTCTCAGAATGGAACTCATTCATATGTAGGGGACTTACTGTGTTTTATAATGACTATAAATGGAGTATAACCTTTAAAAATTGTGAATCACTATGTAGTACACCTGAAACATATAATATTGTAAATCAACTCTACCTCAACTTTATAAATAAATAAAAGCTTTATTGAAGCATAATTTACATACCATAAAATCCATCAATTATAAATGCAAAATTCAATGACTTTTAGTAAATTTATAGAGTTGTGCAACCATCACAAAATCCAATTTTAGATCACCTTGAGGAGATCTCTCTTGCCCATTTGCAACCAATCCCCATTTCAGCCACTAGGTAATCATTCATCTCCTTTTTGACTCTATGGATTTATCTTTTCTGGACATTTTTATGCAAATGGAATTATGCAATCTGTAATCTTTTCCATCTGGCTACCTTCCCTTAGCATAGTATTTTTGAGATTGATCTGTTTTGCTACATGTATCAGTAAATCATTACTTTTTATTGCCAAATAATATTCCATTGTCTGGAATACCACACTGTTCATTCATTGACCAATTAATAAGCATTTGGATTGTTTCCACTTTTTGACTACTGTGAAGATCACTCCTCTGCATATTCTTGTACAAGTGTGAATTTATGTTTTTACTTCTCTCTCTCTTTTTCTTTTGGCCATGCGTGCAGCTTGCGGGATCGTAGTTCCCTGACCAGGGACTGAACCTGTACCTTTGGCAGTGAAAGTGCACAGTCCTAACCATTGGACTGCCAGGGAATTCTCTCTTTTTATTTCTCTTAGACACCTATAAGTAAAGCTGCTGGGTGATATGGTAAATTTACATTCATTTTTTTTTAAGGAACTGCCAAACTTTTCTCCAAAGTGGTTGTACCATTTTATAATCCCATCAGTAATGTATGAGAGTTCTCTCTTCTCTAAATCTTCCCCAACACATGTTAGTTTCTGTCTTTTTTTTAGTATAATCATTTGAATCCACATATGCTTAAAGGAATTCCCTTGTAAGTATTTTCCTATACTCTAAATTTGGCAGTATATATTATACCCTACTTCTCTGAGATCCAGCTAAGCAAACCCCTCCCCGCAATTAAATTTATTTAAGAAATGAAGTCTGATAAGAACAAGAGGCTTCAAAGCAAAAATGAAAAGGCCTTATTCCCAATGCATCCTCCTTTTATGGATAATCCAAAATATGAAATGCCTTCCTTAAGCTTTGGCTTCATTAAAAGAAGCTATGCACAGATAAAAGAAGGTTATGATCCCATTGTATTCTGTGTGTACCATTTCTCACCTGGAATATGATGTAGAGTTCTATGGATGAAAACAAAAAAAGAACACATATTTGTTATAGAAGAACAGAAAACAATGAAGAAGAACAAAAAATCTACCATCATCCCACATCATTTTCATATTGATAAATTCCACTCTTTTTTTTCTACATGTGTATATATGCATATGTTTTATCACAACTAGGATTATGCTTCCATGCAATTGAGAATCCTGAATTTTAATGTAATTTGCACATTTTCATGGTCAGAAATTTTCTTTGAAAACATAAAGACTACATAACAGTCTGTCACAAGGATGTTCCATAATTGAACCATTTATTTTGTTCCGTATGTTCTAATTATTCACCAATGTGTGTGATGCCCTGAGGAGCATCTCTGTCCCAAATCCCAGTTGAAGAGAGACACTGGTAAGTTAGAGCTCTTCCAGGAAAGGACAGTAACAACTGGAGACCCTATGAATGTTCAGCTGAAAAAGAAAAAGACTTGAAAGATTATGGCAAATAGAAAGATTTGCAGTAGTGACACGCAAGAGGAATTAGATCCTAAGAAGCTTCAAAGATAAGAATTAAAAAGAACAGTATTCTTTATTACAAGGCAGATTTCTGTTCATTATAGAGACTAAAAATCACAACAAAAACAAATGGAAGCATCTACAGAACATGAGCTTAATTGAGCAGCTGCCTTCCTCCTCAGCTTTAGTGGCATTTGGTAGAAAATAGGGTCTATTCTCATACCATAAATCCTGAAAGAACACTTTTATCCACATCACTTCATGAGAGGGATTGGTCCAGGAAGCAGGTGTTCCTCAATCATTACTGCTAGTTTTTGGGTGCACTTAACTCCATCCTTATGGTTGTAATTCTCTCATGACAGAACAGAGCCCCAAATACGAGTTTAAAAAAATTAGATACTCCAACATATGAATCAAAGCCCAGGCATGATACAGTAAGGGTCACCTTTCTGTCATTTTATTCTGGATCAGGCTGAAAAATTATGAGTTGTTTTATCGATAACCATGCAACTGTTAAAAAGTTTCTGGATCACTAATCACCCGTGGAGGCCACGGTTTGTGGAATGATGTCCAGGGTATATTTTTAAGAGGAAAAAAAGTAAGCATAAGAATAATAGAAATGGTAATTCTTGCATTGCTTTTCCAGGGAAATAGAAATGAAACACAACAAAACGAAACAATAGCATCATCTGTCAGAGTGGCCACCAGCTTCAGGGATGTACAGATAAAGGTAAACCCTGTAGAGGGAAAGATGTGGGAGAGGAGCAGAAGAGGCTTAGGGAATGTCCTCATGAGAATCAACTTAAACATGAGCAACTCTTGATGACATGTTTCTTGTCTTCCTGTTTCTTGACTTGTCGTATTTGTTGTCATGTTCGTCATGTTTGTTGTCATGACTTGTCAGGTCATGTTTCTTGACTTGTCTTCTCTTTTGGCTTTTCTCTAGCAACGGGATGCTTTGCATATGTCACTGTTCCATAAGCAATTCCACAGAGTTTCTTCCTTCTTAAGAACTGGGATTCTATCATAAACAATGAAAAATGTCATGAACTATAGGGAGCTAAGATGCCATTTAGGCACCTGGTTACTAAAAGCTTGCTTCCAGGGCTGAAATTGCTGTAGCTATACCATATTGAAAACAAACTTTTCTCTGTCTCTCCTTTGCTTTTTTTTTTTTGCTGCGGAGCACAGGCTCCGGAAGCGCAGGCTCCGGAAGTGCAGGCTCAGCGGCCATGGCTCATGGACCCAGCCGCTCCGCGGCATGTGGGATCTTCCCGGACCGGGGCAGGAACCCGTGTCCCCTGCATCGGCAGGTGGACTCTCAACCACTGCGCCACCAGGGAAGCCCTTTCCTTTGCTTTTTGAGAAAACTATAACATTCAGGCAGATTTTGATGTGATCTGTCAGACATCTACAAGTATGGAGACACTTGTAAATGTTCTCATATAAGGCAGATAACAAAATGTTTCTATTGATTATAATGTGTTGTTTCAGTATTTTTAACTGAGAGAAAATTGAGTAATTGTCCTTGTCATATATAGAGTCAATCATGTGACTCAATCTCTGTCTCATATATCAGTTTTACTTTGAAACATATTTCATGTTCTAATAATGAACAAAAAGAATCTCACCATGTGGGTGAAATGGGGTAATAAAATTACATTGAAAAACTAAAAATGTATGTGTTCAATATCTTGTAGTTTGGGAAAGGGAAGCCCAAAGTACATAATTTCCTCAAAAAAGATTTGATTGGCTTTCTGATACAACTCAAATAGCCAGCAAACACCATCTTGACCACAGCCTTTGACAATTACAGCCAGATTTTATATTTATAAGTCTCTGAGGGAGGAAAATGCTGTATATTCTTAATGAAAAGTCCTTACGTTAAACTCTGGCACTTACTAGTATCTCATCTTATTTATAAGTTAGAGCTTACTGAATTATCTCAGATATAAACAAAATATTTCAAGTCCATGCCCATTTTAAATTAATGACCATGTCTGTAACAGGCAAGTAATTCCAGTATAGATTCCCTGGGGCTGTTGTTGATAAGTGCCAATTTTGATGAGTATTCATGTTCAAATAGTTGCCACAGAGTTTCCATGGTCTTTCAAGATGGGAGAAGTTTGGGATCTGCTGTGAGTATAAAGGCACTTCCTTTGTATCTGGTCTAATCTGTTGCTATCTGAAGATTGTGGGTAGGATACTTCTTAGGGAAAGTGAAGAAACCTAAAGGTGAAGAATTCCTGAAGACACAGAATCCAGGCTTCTAGTTTCCTCCTTGTTACTGATTCAAGCTCTGCAAGGTGGCCTGAATCTTGGGAACAGGGCTCATCCTCATCTTCAAACTGACAGGATATAATACATCACTAAGAGGGGCATGGCATGTATGCCTGTGAAGAGGTTTTGCATATTTTCTGTAGGGGTGCACATTATCTGAAGTATTGCCTTACACTTTGAGACTGCCAAATGGCATCAGATTTGGCACATGACAAGCTGTTGGAAAATAAGCAAATGCAAGCAACAGAGTGTGAAGACAAATAGGAAAAAGTATCCAGGGCTGATGTCAAGGGAAGTCATGTTTCTGTCTTTGATTCTGTTTCCTAAGCAATTAACTAAATCAAGGGGCCAAGTTCGACTTAGAAAGTTGTGATTAATAATGAATTCCATTTAAAACACTATTCTCGGGGCTTCCCTGGTGGCGCAGTGGTTGAGAATCTGCCTGCCAATGCAGGGGACACGGGTTCGAGCCCTGGTCCGGGAAGATCCCACATGCCGCGGAGCAACTGGGCCCATGAGCCACAACTACTGAGCCTGCGCGTCTGGAGCCTGTGCTCCGCAACAAGAGAGCCTGCGACAGTGAGAGGCCCGCGCACCGCGATGAAGAGTGGCCCCCGCTCGCCACAACTAGAGAAAGCCCTCGCACAGAAACGAAGACCCAACACAGCCAAAAATAAATATAAAAATAAATTAATTAATTTAAAAAAACACTCTTCTATCTTTCCAACAAACAGACTGCAAAATGAGAAACAGGTTTACTAGATCTTAAGAAGTAGAATGATACCAAAGGTGAGAATTACTCATTAGCATAGCTTATCTGTACAGAAATCAAATCAAAGGAAAGAGATACAGAGTATATTCAAAGCAGGAGATCAAATTGACAGAATTCTAGAACAAAATAAGAGTAACATTCTTAGATTGTGAGTTAGTTGATTGAAAAAGAGAGAGAAAGAGAGAGAGAGGTTTGGATTTTCCCTCATTTCGAACAGCTGTCTGGGTCTCTGAAGAGAGGAAAGACTTGGCAAGATACTTGCACTGACACAGAGCAATAGAAGCAACTGGGCTCTACAGACTTGGGGGGCCACTACTGTACCCTGGCTAATTAACTTAATTATACTTCAAATTCTCAAATGCCTTCTCAAGATGATGCATCAGAGGAGAGTACGGCAATTACATATTTAAGATAAAATATGTAAGATAAAGACACAGACATAAAGGAAGATGTCCTACAAAGTGAAACCTGTAACACCGAAAGGCTGTTGAGGTCCTCAAAAACTTTTTTAAAGTGTAAAGGGGTCCTAAGACCTAGAAGTTTGTGAACTGCTGATCTATAGCTTCAAAACTCCCTGATCTCTGATCTCACTTACCTCACAGAGATAAACTAATTCAACTTAAGGAACATTCAGTCTGATAATAGCTGAAATGCCCTTGAGAAACAACTAATGAAGAATCAAAGGGTGTCAAGCTAATGTCACACATAGCTCACAGTATAATTTCAGCCAGCATCAAAGAAAAGTAAGAGTTAGTTTAGCATAACGGATTGAGCACAGTCTCTGGAGTTGGAGAGGATTCTAATCTCCAATCCCTAATGTCATAGATAAAGACATCCAGGTCATTTTCCCTACCTTACTTAGGACGATTACCCTGATCCAATCCTTGATGCACTTGCTTACAGTGTGGCCCTAAGTTGTATAACTTCTCTGTGCTTCACTTTCTCATAGGTAAATTGGGAAAATAATCATACTCATGGAGTCATTGTGAGGATTACCTGAGTTATTTTATGAAAATCTTCAGAGCAGTTCCTGGCACATAGTAAGTATAAGCAACAGGAAGATGAAAATTAAAGTCACAAAGAAATGACTGCGTGTAACTCTGGTCCTAGAACTTATGGCCTGAGAAACACAGGCCTTTAAGCCTGAAGTGGCTTAGGGTAGGAGAGACAATGGCTGCATCATCATTGTATTTTTTCTTTCATCTAAGACTGCACCAGAAATGGTCTCTAAGATGGCCATAAGAGCATGGTCTGGGACCTTGTGCCTTTAGTATATTCGAGTGAACTGAGATCTAATGGCCACAGACTTTCAAGATTTTGTTTGTTTGTTTTATTTACTTTTATGTT
The DNA here is from genome assembly GCF_963455315.2 of Globicephala melas. Lineage (NCBI taxonomy): Eukaryota > Metazoa > Chordata > Mammalia > Artiodactyla > Delphinidae > Globicephala > Globicephala melas. The sequence continues at coordinate 39,339,065 of NC_083329.1, read as the reverse complement.
CAAAGCCATTTTAGGTATTATTGTCCAATGGCTGACCGTTGGAAAATCCTTGAGTTACTTTTCAAGACTTTCCACAATCTTAGGTTTTGTGTTACAAACATTTATAGAACATCTATTGTGCCAGACATGCTAAAATTTGGGATACAAATTTCTCTATACAGTAGTCCAAATTATCTTCAAGTGACGATCTACATGAATTGAATTAAGTGGTCTAGTGTTTGTTGAGACGTAAAAGGGAAAGTAATATCTCCTAAACACATCATTTAGATAAATACTCTGCTAGTCTGCCAACCTACACACACGTCATTAAGAGATTTCAATTAGTCACCGGTGTGTTTGAATTTGAAGTCCAGCTTAAAAGAGACTTCCAAAGTTAAAGAAACAACTATGGATAGGACTCCTAGGCAGGAAGCAAATTCAACTGATGCTTCTCTAGTAATATCTTACTAGATGACAATGTGTTTCTCTTCTTTTCTCTCCTTGGAAACATCATAAACCAGGGACTAGAAATGACCCACTTGCACATCCATGAATGTGCTTTAGGACACTCCTGATGGCAAGTGGCACATTACCTATTATCTCTAAAATCCTTTCAAGCTTGATTGGAGCGAATATGTAAATGGCTTCTTTCTACCTGCTCAGAGGAGTCTAGCTGTCCTGTCTGTGATGATAATGCAATCATCTGTAGAAAACACAGATTCCCTAATTAACATTAGAGCCCTGGGGAACTTCCCCTTTGAAAAGCAAAGCCAGGCAGATCCCTACATAGCTATCAAAACAAGACGGTTTGGTATGATTGATTTGACTGGATCTTATTTCCTCCTTCTTATTTCTTACTGGCAAGTGACTTCAAGGCAAAGTTTCCTGATGGTCTTTCAGGGAGTCGTACCCAGCCTGTCTCTGATCAGACAGAATGTAGAAATGGCCAATCAAGTTCGAACCTCCTTCACAGGCCACGAGGGCCCACGAATGTCAGGGTATTACTCAGGGATTCCTAAGACTGAGCATTATTATGTGTCCACATTCTGTCCTCTATATCTACTTAATTTACTTGGGACATTGACTCCTTCCTTTTTCCCAAACCCAATTACCCAATCCTGTTCATTTAAGCAAATTATTTATCAAACCAATCCCTTTCTCTTCTCTTTCCTCTCATCACTTCCTCTGAAGTTTTAATCACATCTATCCTGCATTTCCTTCCTTTAGTCTCTCATTGACATTTGAAATGCAAGGCAGACAATGCCACGCCCTTGCTTAAAATATCCAATGGCTCTCTCCCATAAATCCAAAGCCAAAAGAAAGAGTATCACCCAGAAGTCCAAACTCTCTTATGCTGCAGGTCCTTTATCTGTGAGGTAAGAACAACAGTAGTACTTAGTCACAGGGTTGCTGTTAGTACTACAGTGAGTTAATATATGTAAAATGCTTAGAATAGCGGTTAGTATACATTAAGTAAAAGTTTGTCTGCTATGATGATGATGATAAACATGACAACAACAGTGACCACTTTTCTTGGAGGCTTATCTATAGGCTCTTGAGAGGGTTCTCCCTACCCATACTCCAGCTCCATTTTTTTTTTTTTTAAAGCCATTGTATTTTGTTGCAAAGTACTTGAAATAGCCACGGTTGGCTTATATGACCTAAAAATATCAGTTCCCGGACCATGGCCATTCTCAGGGTTATTACAGAGCTCAGAAAATAAAGACCCATAGTCCTAGGGAAGCCCTGGACGTCAGTGGCATAAACCCCAAGTAGATAAACAAGTTTCTGTTCTTTCGCTCTTTGTCAGCAACCTCCAAGTTTCCTTAACCTCAGGAGCCAAGGTGGAAATTTCAGTTCTGAGCACTGGTGACCATTCTACTTTGACAAAGCTGCCATAATCAGAGCTTCTGAATCAAAAAAAGAGACCTTCTCTTGGTACAGATATAAATGCAATGAGGACAGAAGGGTCATTGACTGAACTGTAGAAAATCCTGGAGTATCAGAAGGAGCGAGAATGATACTCCTCGTCTTCCCTGATGTTGAAATATTCTGTTGTTTGTGGTCTTACACTTAAGTTGTCTGGATGAAGGTTTAGCTTCTTGCTCTTTTAGCTGGATGCTTTTCCACTTTGTAACCATAATCACTACTTTGTTGGCTTAAAAGAAAAAGCAGGCAGGATATAGAGGAACAGGGACCCATTGTTTCATGGGTTTCATAATATTTGGATCAAATCATCTTAAGTCCAAAGTCCGGGCATTAAAATGCAGTCATAACTAGTGTTTAATGAATAGCAAGTAGAGGGTGGAAGTGGATTTTGAAAACCTAAGAAGGAAAATATGTTCCAGCAAAATATTTGAAAATGTTATCTGAATTTATGTATTAATTGAGGCAGTCTTTACAAAACATTTGGAAAAGGAAACAAGACCAATGTTATGTTAACAAAGAAATTATAATTTTACAAATGGTTTGATTCCAAAAGTTTTTTTCTATATCAATTATTTAGACTTAGAATTCTCCCTCCTTCTCTTTCCAGCTAAAATGATGGACCAGAATACAAAGACTAACTCACACTGCTACCAAGGCAAAATATAGTCTTCATCTCAACAGGGGAGATCAGGCATTTATCTCTTCCCTCTACCTCATGATCAGGGTGTAGACACCCAACTGGCTCAGAGTCACTATGGTAGCTCCTGCTGCCTGTAATGGGAGTATTATTCACCAGAGATGTGGAGGGAGACCAGAAGGGTGAGACAGGGCATGGGAATAAGAGCCAGGGTAATTTGAGGAGGGTGGAGCCCCCAGGCAGAGCTTGTCAGTTGAGCACTGTCTTCAACTTTCCTTTGTTTCTCATGCAGGTGATGCTGCTGTGAGCGCCCACTTTCCAGGCAAAAGAAAAGGGCAGTTTTCCTTCTTGTTTTATAAGTACCTTCATCATACCTTCAATTTTGCCTCTTAGCCCACGAAGTCTGAAATTTTTAATATCTGGCCCTTGACAGAAAAGGTGTACTCAGCCTTTTTCTAGATCAGCCATATAAAGGGCAGAAAACATTACCTCTCTTCTCATACATCCCCGCAAATAAGGAAAAGCTGCTTAAGCATTAGCACAAAGTAAGTGATTCAGACACTGCCTTCTCTTGCTAAGGCATTTCAGGGAGAGTCTATTAATTGGACGTGCCCATGGAAAGACCAATTTTTTTTTTTTTTTTTTTTTTTTACCATATAGTATGTTATAGGATGTCTATGGCAAGATTGGTTACAGATCATTTTCAGGATTACCGGGCTTTTCATCAGCAAAACACAGAGGGAACTATTACACCTTCCAGGGTTCTCTTCAGAAAGCTGCGATACTCTTATCATCTGACAATAATCTGGGCCCATCCAATTACATGGAGCGAGGCAGTACAACCACCAAGAAAACTAGCAATCAACAAGCTGGCATGAGGTACCCATCCACTTCCTACCAATTTGCAGTTATGCTACTATGTTTTAGTCACAACAACTCTCTTTAGATCGCTTTCCTCTGAAATAGGATCTCATTCTAGGAACAATTATTTCTGTAGGAATCCATGGAGAAAAAACCCTACTTTAGATTCACTCATTTAAGAAATGATGGTAGAAGAATATGCATTACTCACATGAAACACCACTCTCTAGCTTGTTGTGGAAAGGCTATACATTTTTAAAAATAAACTGTTAAAAAGACATACTTTGACTTGCATTCTAAACTCTAAATGAGCAGTTTTAACATTCCCTTTCAACCAGATGACTCCCCCAGGCTCTGATTTACTCTTTATAGATAAGGCTAATGTGTCACTAATTGAATACTTCAGCTGACCTTCCTATATCAAAACATAAATGCAAAGGTACCATTAGTTCTTTACAGGGTACAACTTGTACACTTTGTCTTCAATTGGAACCTTCACTACCAAGTTAGCCAGAATAAAATAAACACTGCACACACACTTCTCATATATTTCTAAACAAAAGACAACACTGAACACAGTGATGGCTGCATAATAAACCTCTCAGAATAGCAACTTCTTCAGGTCTCAGACAGAGTTACCAGTTTGATTACCAGGCTTACATGCCTTAAATTCAGAGGCTTCTTTATGCAACTGTTAGTTATTCACGTAGTCCGGAGAGATAGAGGGGGGCAGTGTTGAAACATTTTTAAAATCAGAAGAAAAGATATGAGAAGTACTTAATAAGACTAAGAATGAATTAAACTAGCACCTACTTAAAAATTACTACTGAATTAGGCATAGCCCTAGGAAATTATAATATCAAAAGTAAATAAATGACATCAATATTTATAATACATTTTAACAATGGTCAAAAATTTTAAAGCATTATGGGCCATGTCTTATACTAGGCACTTTACATGCAATGACACATCTAGTCCTTAGAGCAATCTAGGAGGCAGGTCCTTGTCACATCCTGTAGTGAGTGAATAGAGGCACAAGATATTAAGTAACTTTTTTGTCCAAGATAACAAAACTGGCAAGTAGATGAGAAATGCATTGAACTCAGGTAGTGCGACATTAAGACCAAGCATTTTCGCTGTATATCTATTCAGTCCCCAAAACCAAAAAATCTCTGGATTTTTACTTATAGTAAGTCTATGGAGGGAAGGATGAAAAGATGGAGTTTGATGAAAGTTGAAAAAGACAAACTTTAAATGTTAACCAAGGGCTGCTCCTATTATCATTCTAATGTCTGAAGCATTTAGCGATCATTTTGCAAGATGGTATTTGACGGAATGGGTATATTCTCCTGTGCTTGCATCAGTGTATGTTAAGTTTTTTTAAGGTAGGAGGCAAGTTGAGCCATAGTAAAATACTGGGTTTGTTTCTCTGCCTCCACCCAATGCGTATTCTCTTCCCAATTTAGTGAAGGATCCAGCAAGCAGATAACTTCTCTCTCTCAGGATAAGTCCATAAGCATCCCCATTTACAATCTAATGTGTGTGACGGTGGAATAAAGGCCATGTACCATGAGATAGCTCTGGAACAAGTGCTCCTCTGTGCTACAGGAGAATATAATTATTTTTATTATTTTAAATTGCATCCACTTTCTTTTTTAGACTGTGATTTCTATGAGCAAGAATCATGTTCTGATTGGCTATCAGACATTTTGGGCCCTTAAAGAGCTCCTGGTCTAACGGGGGAAGAAAAAATAATAGAAATTATTAGTGATTCAGTGTAATAATATATGGGATGAAAGATCTGAAAGGTTAAAAAAACATTTTAATGCAACATTTAATCAGCTCAAGGAATGAAACAAAAGAAAAATCACTCCTTCCTCTGTAAGAAAGAGTCAGAGAAGGTTTCAGATGGGAAGTAGTGACTTAAGATATTATTTACAAAAAAAATAAAAAAGGAATTCAAAAGGGGGTCAGTCGAGACTGAGAGAACCACAGTCCTTTTTAAAGATTTAAAATATCTTGAGAAACTAAACAAATTCAGTATTAATGGAAAATAATGTGTAGGAAAGTGGTATGGTAGGGAGGAGGGTGGGTGGAAGGGCTGGGGAAAAAAGGCGGGGACCAGATTTTCCTTAATCTTGTGTAGATATGATGCTTCTCATCTCACAGATATAAAAGATGTAACATCTCAGAAGGGACACAGAATTGGGCCTGGCACACAAGTCTTTGATTTATAATCCAGTGTTCTGTCCATTGTACCATCCTGACAAAACAGCTTTGCTAGTGATTGAGGACAGCTATCAGGAAGACAGCACTGAGGAGAGGACAAATCAGCATCACCTCTTCCAAGACGCCCTCCCTGAAATCAGTACCTTCTCCTCACACTATGTCATCACACCACCTGGTGTCAATCTGATATCACCTCCAACCTGCATGCACTAGTGTATTATTTGGCCTGCCTAGGACACAAGCTCCACAAAGGCAGGGCCTTTCGTTGCTTGTTCACAACTGTATCTTGAGCCCTCCAGTGTTCTAAGAACTAGTGAGGCGCATAATAGGCACTCACATACTTGCTGAATGAATGAGAAAACTGACAGCCTTTCGGGCAGAGCTGTCTGATCTTGAACAAGTCATTTAACTTTCTGGTATCTTACTCGTAAATGGATGGAGTTAAAGTTGATCTGTGGCTTTCCAATCTAACTCTGAGTGTTCCAAGGAAAGGCGGGCATTTTCCCACCCTCCTCTCTCCCCTCCCTTCTTCTCTGGTTCTTCAATTTGTACTTAATGTTTTGAGCCTCAGGGTACACTTTCTTTTGAGGAAAGAACTTGCCAGAAAAAAAGTTTAAAGATTACTGAACTAGTTGATTTCAAAGTCTCTAAAATTCCATGTTTCTAGTGTGTCTTCTAGTCTAATGAGTAAACATCTGAATTCTTTCAGCCCAAGAGGTAAAGGGAAGCCTTTAAAAATATTTTTTGTCCAAGGGGCTCCACATTTTAAAAATACCTCAGAATAAAAATGCAATGGTTACAAATATAATCTACTCTATCTCAAACTTTTAACCAGTGTCAATTGGCAATAGCAAAGCTAGCTTTATTCTTCCCTGCTTATTTTCCAGGAAAAATAAAAATAATTAGAAAAAAAGTATCCAAAATTACATAGAAAAAAAAAAAAAGAAAATGAACACTTCACATAGACTACCGATAAGAACTTACTGTAAATAACTTAAAGGGTTTCTGAGTCATTTATTTTAGTACCCGACATTATAATCTAGCATTCAATGTAAACAAACGTCCTTGAAACAAGGATTTCAAAATCATCCTACATCTTAAACTCTGAAAGCGAAATGTATTGAATATAATTCCAATTTACAAAGGCCAAAGAGATATGAAATGTCAGACATTATGTTGTATTACTGAAAAGAGGTAAAAAAGAAAAAATCTGTGACAAATGATGGGAGCTAGTTGAAATGTTTTGTAAATGTGAACAGCCGTCAGCAACAAACATTTTAATTCACAACTCAGATTACCATCTGCCACCCGATTTAGGAATCTGCTCAAATTGTAACACTGTTCTCTTCTTTCCAAATTGGATTAGATCATCCAAACCTTTGCATTCCAGGCAAAATGTCTCAGTTTAAAAAAACATCCAATAAGCCACTTTATTGCTAAAATAATGGTGATAAAAAATGGCACATGGTTAAAAAGAAAACAGCAACTTCCTTCACTGAGCAGGCTACTAGAGTCACACGGCTCACTTTCATTTGGCTTCTTCTAAATGAGAAAAGGCAGGAAAGGAATAAAGCAGCAGCAATGCGATAAGGGATCTGGACACAGCAATGATGTCCTGGCAACGTCACCTGTAGTGTGGCATCAGAACAATTTAAGGCAATTGTACTAATCCTTGATTACTTCTAGACAAAAATCTTCAAACAGCAAGAAAGACAAGATGCAGAGAAAGAATAACACCCTTTAACTTGATATCCCTTTATTTTAGACCTTTAGCCACCCTTCTCTTCACTGTCCTAAAATATTCATGTATGGTGGGATTTTTCAAACTATTTAAATTTTGTTTTGAAAATAATATTTATTGAATCTCGGACATAATCACATATTTTGACAGAAAAGGAGATTCAATTCAATAAATATGCAGGGTGCAGTTAACCTGCCCCAAGCATTCCCCAAAGGGTTGGGAATAGAACTGTGAATACGTCACCCAAAAGTATCAGGGAACTAACTAACTGCCTGGCTTATTCCAATATTTCTTAATTATAATAAAATAAAATTAATTATGGATGATAGCACTGAATAGCTAGCTAAGACTTAAAAGAGAACCTTCTTGGGGCTTCCCTGGTGGCGCAGTGGTTGAGAGTCCGCCTGCCGATGCACGGGACACGGGTTCGTGCCCCGGTCTGGGAAGATCCCACATGCCGCGGAGCGGCTGGGCCCGTGAGCCATGGCCGCTGAGCCTGCGCGTCCGGAGCCTGTGCTCCGCAACGGGAGAGGCCACAACAGTGAGAGGCCCGCGTACCGCAAAGTAAATAAATAAATAAAAATATAAAAATAAAGAGAGAACCTTCTTTCCTTGCCCTCCTCCTCCTCTTCCACCTCTACCCCTCCTTCTCTGTCCGTCACTCTGCCCACCTCGTTCTCTCGTCCCCTCTCCCTCTCTCTTAGAAACCAAGAAAGAGTTTTCCTGATCATCTGTATACTCTTAAGACTTCAACAAGGACCTTGAACCTAGTCGGTGACCGATAAATAATAAATGATGTTGCATGATCAAATTTGATGGAGATCTAAAAATATATTTGTCCACCATGATAGCCACTAGTCACGTGTGGTCACTGAGCATTTGAAATGTGTCTCAACTTAAGTGATATGTGTTACAAGTGTAAAATACCCCCCAAATTTCCAAGACAACAGAAAAGAATGTAAAAACTTTCATTAATATTTCTAAAACATCAACATTTTGAAACGGTAATATTTTGGATATATTGGGTTAGATAGTAATTATTAAAATTAATTCTGCTTCTTTTTACTTTGCTAACTTGGCTACTAGAAAATGTTATATTGTCTAGATAGCTGCATTTTAATTCTAATGGACAGCAGTCCTCTAGAGAGATACGGTGGTTAGTTCATTGTGACAGAGTTAATAACAGAATCAATGTGTCCTAACTTTCAGCCTTATGGTTTCTTCAAAATTTGAATGAGAGAAACTCTGAGCAATGGGTATCTTTTTTATCATCTATGATATAAAGAAGACCGTAATCAGCAGTATTGTAAAATAGACTTCATCAATAATCACGAACATATTAAGACACAACAAGCTTCCACATTCTTCGAGTTCATATGACCCATCCAAGGCCAAGGTACAAATACAGTGGAAATAGGGAGAGGTTCCAACATGGCAGACGTGATAAGTAAATCATAGAACAAAGATGAAGAGCCTGTTATTGAGCAGTTATATAATTTGTAGACAAGGACAAAGCATGTCTAACCTGGATTCATTCAGCGTTATGTAAATCAATTTTAGAATAATAACGTGCACTTAAATAAATTGCAACTTGCCTCTAGTGCTTTCAGACACTGGTTTTACTACACGTAGACTTCCATAAGGCATGTTAGCAGAAGTACACACATATGTATGCATGTGCACATACATACTTTGAAAGCAAAATTACAAGGGGAAAAAAGCTTGCTGAAAATAAAGCAGCATTTGGTAGTCATAGCAACCCCAACTCTTTAAAAGCAACATTAGGGCAAGAAGAGCTCATCAGGAACTATGTCAAGTTGTTATAGCAACCAAAATATGGCTTTACAGAAACAGTTTGCATTAAAATAGCCAAAGGGTTATAATGGTAAAAGACATAAAAATATATCTTCAGAGACCAAAGGTTTAAATTTATTTATTTTATTTATTATTTTTGGCTGCGTTGGGTCCTCGTTGCTGCGCGCGCGGGCTTTTCTCTAGTTGCAGCGAGCGGGGGCTACTCTTCGTTGCAGTGCGCGGGCTTCTCACTGCGGTGGCTTCTCTTGTTGCGGAACATGGGCTCTAGGCGCGCGGGCTTCAGTAGTTGTGGCACACGGGCTCAGTAGTTGTGGCTCATGGGCTCTAAAGCACAGGCTCAGTAGTTGTGGCGCACGGGCTTAGTTGCTCCAAGGCATGTGGGATCTTCCCGGACCAGGGCTCGAACCCGTGTCCCCTGCATTGGCAGGTGGATTCTTAACCACTGCGCCACCACGGAAGCCCCAAAGTTTAATTTTTACCTTGTTTTAATCTGGACTTATATCCTCTGCTTCATTGGAACAAAACATTTTCTCATGCACTCTTTCTAACAAACATACAGCTCCTGTGGCAACCAGGAGGGGTACAGTTGTGTAATACTTAATAATAATCAGTAAGGCCAAAATTAGTTCATTGGTACTAGTAATTTGATCCTTTTTGGGTGATGAAAAATATTAATCAAAACAGAGTAAAAAGTAGCCAAATGGGGTTATCTGGAAAGACTTAGGAGGAAGGGTCCTGAGACCAGAATTTCAGAGACTCTGAGTAACTCTTGAGAACAGAGTTTCTCAACTTTGGCACTTTTGACAGTTTGGATCAGTTAATTCTTTGCTGTGGGTGCTTGTCCTGAGCATTATAGGCTATTTAGCAACATCCCTGGCCTCTGCCACTAGATACGTTATCGCCCCACCCCAGTTGTGACAACCAGTAATATCTCCAGACACTGCCAAATGTTTCCTGGGGGAGAGGATGGCAGCCAACTCGTCCATGGCTGACAACCTTTGCTCTAGAAACATTTCATCCGTACTCCCCTGAAACTCATGAAAATTGAGCAAACGTGGAAGAAATTAAGCTAGTGAGTCAATCATATTTTCCTTTGAGGGCGAAGCCTATAAACCTCTCTGAGTCTCTGGATCGATGTTTCACCTCGCTTATCATCTTAGATCAAACACTTTATACTTTACTTCAACTCGCAACAACTCTGACACATGATGATGTTTATCTTCTGAAAATGCTCGATCTCCTTCTGTTTCCATAGCACACTTGCAGATAAGCCCAGGTACTCCTCTGCACATACAGGACAGGAAACTTTATGGTTGGCCCATTCCTTCTTCTCTTATCCCTTTTAATTTTCACAGTTGTTTCCTGTTCATCATAAGATTTTCTTTGGAAAAAAAAATGTTATGGTATCCCAAATGCCCATCTCTCCTTTTAGTCAACTACCAAAATTCTCCACAACCAATGTTTACTTATTGATTTGAATATCACTTAAGTGTTATCAAGCACTTAATGCTGCACTTAGATTAAACATCATATTGTCTGGGACCATTCAATATTTCAATGAAACTCAATGAGTTAAAATAAGAATGCATTTGGGCAACCTTTATTGAGTGACTAATCAAATAAAAATCTTGGGCAAGGTGATAGAAGGAGAGAAGAACGAAGATGCAGCTCCTTGTCAAAGGTGGTTTGCAAATCTAAAAGCTAGGAGATGGGAACTCTAAAACATAAACTCCTTGAAGTCAGGGACTATTTGGTATCCTTGGACACTACCACAGTACCCGACCCCAAGTAGACAGTAAATGACCAGTGCTAGTTTCTCTGATTTAAGATCTATGCAGCTACTTATGCTCAATTTTCTAGAGTTACATCAATTTCAGTTATTATCATTAGCATGAATGACATGTGGCTATTAAGATTTTTGGGGTATATCTTCTTCTAGCTCTGTCCATCAACTTAATATTAATTTTCTCCCATCAATCTAAATAATTTTACAAAGCAATTTTGGAGAGATCTACTTTTTTTTTTAAACATCTTTATTGGGGTATAATTGCTTTACAATGGTGTGTTAGTTTCTGCTTTATAACAAAGTGAATCAGTTATACATATACATATGTTCCCATATCTCTTCCCTCTTGCGTCTCCCTCCCTCCCACCCTCCTTATCCCACCCCTCTAGGTGGTCACAAAGCACCGAGCTGATCTCCCTGTGCTATGCGGCTGCTTCCCACTAGCTATCTACCTTACGTTTGGTAGCGTATATATGTCCATGCCTCTGGAGAGATCTACTTTTGTTCTGGGGGGGGGGGGGGAATTTCCATTTCTATTATGGTTCTCACTGGTTTTCTACAAAACCCTGTTCTTTGGAGGAATGTCAGAATTATTCATTGGATTTGTATAAGTTATATATACATATACATACACACACACATCTTTTCCATTCTGTTTTCCAACACACTTCTTCTGTATTACTTTCTGGAAGATACCTGCTGTAAGACCTTATACCTCCTCATGTGTGTATCCATTGATTTCCTTGCCACGAGACCCTGAGAGACTTGGCAACAGTCTGTATGGGAAAGCTTTTGAAAAGTAAATAAAAACATTTCCACTGGAAAAACTCACAAATAACCCACCAACTACAAGCTCCATTCAATACCATTTAAAAAGTGCTTTACGAAGAAATATGAGATGTGCCAAAGGATTGGTCAGGATCTAGTATTCTCAAATATTCCATTTGTTAGTCAAAACAGAGCATCCCTTCACATTGCAAATTCTAGTCTCGATATCACTTAAATAAATGGGTCCTTGAGAACTAACGTAGCCACATAAAATTGTCAAGCGTATGTTAGAACCTCATGTGACTGGTAAGTGTGCATGATTTGAACGAGACAGCATACAAACAGTCCCTAACTTACAGACCTATGATTAATGGTTTGCTAATAATGAATTAAACAGCAATTCTTAAAAAGACAGTGTAGTGATAAATATTTTTGATTTTGACCTTCCGAATAAAATCATGATTTTCTTTTAACCCTAGAATGTTAGTTTAGTTTTCTAGCCAAGAAGAAAGTATACACCAGCTAGGATGAGAGTGAATTTGGAAAAACATTGAAAATCGTATTTTGCTAGGTCAAGATAAGTCCCATTAAAGAAGGCTGGTTCACTCAAAGCTTGGTACAGGGACAACAAATGTTCTTTCTACCACCAGACGAAGTAAGTAATCAGTCCAACTGTATAAGCAGTAATTTTTTTCCCATACATTATACAAACCAAACAGAGAGATTACTTGCTAGAGCCTTGTGTTGCCTTTGGAACAGCACTGACTACTGCTCATCATTAATTCAGCTTGAATAGGACTTTACAGTCTCCTCTGCAAAAGGGCATTTGAGAAGCAATTTAAAAAACTAGCTGGTGGTGTTTACTTTTATTTTATCCTTTCCCTAGCTTTCAAACCATCAAATTGATTATTGCTTTAAATGACATTACCAGCTTAGAAAACTGAGAGATAACGCTGTTCGGAACAGCCAAGCGGGAGAAAAAATACTACCCTGGACAACATCTTAGATATCTTAAAAATATTCCACACGTCTACTGAAAAATAAAGATCTGGACTGAAGTTATAAATAGACAAAAGCAGGACTGAGCTGTCTGAAGGAGGGGAAGAGGGAAGAAAAAGAAAGCAAAAGTTCATGTCCTTGTTTGCTTCCTGCACTCTTCCCAACGCCTCCTGAATGATTTATTGGAAGACCATCGAGTTAATTTTAAATAATTATGCTCCCAGTTTCCCCTCCATTTCAGATTACTTTTCATGGAAAAATGAGTTCCTGGGAACTATAATGACTGCAGTAGGTCATATAAGCAAAGGAGAAGGAGCTACTGAGAGGAGGGTAATAACCACAAGCAAAATTTTCTGGATTCATTAAAAATTGTGTTAATTTATTTGCAAATCAATTTTCTCAATTATCTTTTGAGTAGCAACCTCATGTCAAAGAGTGTGCTTGGTACTAGGGAAAAAAAGTTCAACAGAAAAATATGTGGTTCCTGTCCTTGAAGATTTTATAATTTAGCAAAGGAACAGAAATCATTCAAATAATCGCAGATGAAAGTAAATGACACAGGTACTAATAGTGGAAGTGTGTGTTCCCATGAGAGTATGAAATAGGTGAATTTGACCTGGTCAGGGGGGATGGCTTACTTGTAAAAGTGATCATTGAGCTGAAACAAATAGCTATGAGATGAGCCAGATCCCTTATGAAAAACAACTTGCCAAAGTTAATTTAGATCACCCCTGGGGCCTATGGGATCTATGTGATTCCATCCTCACACGTCTAGGAGCACGGACTCATTTTATAACTCCAAATAATTTTAAAACTGAAAGGCACTGAAAAATAAGATCAGCCTACCTTTTAAAATTTTTTTCCAATCCAAGTTTTATAATTCCACATCCCATGCCCTATTGACTGAATATAGCAAGAGGGCAGGGAAGTTCCTTAGTTACTCCAGCTCTATATTCACCCTATAGGGCGAACATAAAGTCAGAAACATGACACATTTGACCATCTAACTGATCAAATAACGCCCCATTTTACAGGCAAGAGGAAATCAACGGAGTGGCCCCAACAGCGTGACACACCACTCCTCTAGGCCAGACTGAGGTTAGAATGGCTGAATGATCATTTGCAAAACTGGACTGGATGACTGAGCAGTAAGGAGGCTAAAGGCACAGGTTTATTTAAAAAAATCTGAGGCGAACACACCATCTGCGGCCACATCTCACAGAGGCATGTGCAGAGATGATGGAAACACAGTGCTGACGCATCATGGTCATTGCAGTTTTGCACATTGCACCGAACTATGCGCTAGTAATACGGGACAACGTATTGAGCGTAATGTGTTGTGATGTAATATTAACACACCGTTTATCAAGTATATTCAACGGTTTCCAGACTTACAGCCACCTGCAGAACAAGAGGCAGACTTCACAGGTCTTTGGTGGTTGAAACGGACTTCTTTTTGGTACCATATTTTCCTGATAACATGCAGTACCACTCTAGCTTACCTTGTCTAACTCAAATATAAATAAATTGGTACCCTCTCATGCCTTCTCCATGGTGAACAGTACTTTTCAAAGGTATCTCTTTAACCACCTGCATCTGAATCACTTAAGATGTTGGTGAAAAATGGAGATTTCAGAGCCCTATTCCAAATATACCGAATCAGCAGTTTGAGAGCCAAGCATACGCTCGACACTAGCTACGTTCATAATCAGCCCTGGCCATGGTTGGCAGGAGGCCGAGGTAAACCAGCTGGCAGAATCCGGCTTTAGATTTGTTGACATAAACCTCGTGTCCAGGCCCCCTTTCTGTCCACTGAGCGGCTTGTTTGCCCACTTTAAAGAATGGAGCTTCTGCCCTGGTTCCTGAGTAATACTCCAGTTTTGCCCCTGGAAGCAGGGCTCCAGCCTGACACTCTGGAAGAACTTTTGGTTCCCATATAACCACCCTAATTCTGGGTTACTCCATCTCCTAGAAATTTCACTCTGTCCCCTATGCCCCTTGTTACTATGTGATTCTGCATCAAAGTGAGCACAGTTCTGCTCTGAGCCAGACAGATCATGCTGAACCTTACAGATTTATAATCCAGCCACTTGCTAGTCAAAGTGTTAGACCAGCAACATCAACATCATCTGGACAATTGTTAGAAATTCAGAGTCTTAATCTTCACCCTAGACCCACTTTGGTAGGCTGCAAATGGCTCTCAAAGATACGTCCAGGTCCTAAACCCTGGAAACTGTGAATGCTACCTTATATGGTAAAGTTTTTCCCAATCGTGATTAAGGATTTTGAGATTATACTAGTTTATCTGGATGGGTCCTAAATCCTATTACATGTATCCTTGTAAGAAAGAGGCAGAGGGAGATTACACACACAAGAGAAGACGTAAAGACAGGGGCAGAGATAGCAGTGACTTGGCCACAAGTCGAGGAATGCCAGCTGCCACCAGAAGCTGGAAGGCCAGGAATGGATTCTTCCTATAGAGCCTCAAGAGGGAGCACAGCTCCACTGACATCTGATTTCAGCCCAGTGAGACTAATACCGAACTTGTGGCCTCAGAGAACGCATTTCTGATGTTTTAAGCTACCCAGTGTGTCAAAATTTGTTACAGCAGCTGTGGAAAACTAATACACTAAATCAGATCTGCATTTTAACAAGATCCACAGGAGATTGTTAAATACACTGAAATTAGAGAATCAGTGGATCTAACCATACCAGAACTCCCAGTCAAGCCCAAGTTTGCTCCCACCACTTTGGGCCATATAACTTGGAGAGCCAGCCTCTTTCCCAGGAGGTCAGTATATAGCTGGGTCAGTTTTCTAGCTCAAATCTGTCCAGTCACCATGGATTCCAGTTCCTACTTGACCATGCAAACATGATTATAGCTAATCCTACCTAAGATACCAGAAAGCAAATACTTAATAACCAACTATTAGTTATCAATTGAAGCCTGAAGTAAGGTCAAGTTTTGGCCTCAATATAGGGTACTCCTTCTTAAAGGAAATCAACTTTTTTTTTTTTTTCAGACAATCTGTCCCATATGTGAGGAATGCATTATCAATAGGCTTCAATGTACTATAATATATAGACTACTTCACTGGTACTGCAAAAGCAAACTAGAATAAACTGCCCAGGAAGGGATCTCCAAATTCCTGAAATGCTCCCTGGAAATTGTACATATTTTTAAGTGGAACTGTGGCATTCTTCAGTTTGAATTAGTCTTAGACTCTATTAAGCAAAAACATTATTTTCTGACAAAGCAAAAAGTATAATTTGCTAATCTAAAAGTGCATAATGTTGATATCAAGGCCAGTCTTTTTTATGGATAGTAATTATTTAATATTAAACTTGGGAAGGCTTAAACGAAGAGCAAAGCCACCGCACTTTAGAACAAAAAGAACTGGTCCCTTTCCAGGTAGCTGTATCCAAAATCTGATCGCCCTGTTGGTGCAACACTTGTAAGGATCATCTGAAACGTGTATATTTCTTTCCTGAGGCACAAAACTGGTCAGGATATTTGAGTTCAATGTTAGTCAAGGTTAATCATTTCAAAAAGGTCATCTTTTCACAAGAAACATAATGGCAGTGAGTCCCCAAATCAATGTACACTGATTAACAAAGTTAGACTAAAACTTGGTGTGGGAATAAGGCAGAGAGGAGGTAGCCTGGATCTACTGCGCTGTATGATACCTGCTGTTCTTGGCCAGTCTTAGAGCCAGACAGTGGCCATGGAATCCTCTCAGAGAACCCCAATCAATAAATACGGCAGGCAAGAGATGGGCTTCTCACCAACTTTGTCAATAGGCAGGTATTGATTATTGGACTATGATAGTTAGTAGGTCTGAGCTATGGAAGTCAGCACAAGCAGTGGTGAAACATACAGTCCCTACTCTCAAAGATTCTACCTGCTGATGTAGGACCTGAAATTAAATACCCAGAAACAAGGAGAGAACTAGTAGGTCCCACTTGGGCCTGAGGGCAGGAGTAAACACAGGTTTCATTAATTGCAGTAATTCACCAAACCATTCAAAAGCAATGGCCTAAAGGCTTTCCTTCAGGCTCATCTTATCATTCAATCTTTTCAGCAATTCTTCATAGAGAAAAGGGCAGCCTCTTTTATTTCCTCAAACCTAATTTTATTTTATCTCTAATCTTCAATCAAATGAGAAAAAGGCTGTATTCATCTTTTCCCAGTTTGAGTCCTTTCCCAAGAGCCTGCAACAACAGAAATATTTCTTTGCAGACTAGCCTCCTGGTAGAACTGTCCGGCAGCTCACACTATACTAATTAGAATTAGCAAGGCAAATTGGAAGCTCTATTGGAATGGATTTTTCCCCTAATAGGGGGAACAGAGGTTGCTGGGTTGTTGTTTTTTAATTTGCTTATAATCTTAAAAAGGGGCTGTTAGGTGTGAAATGAAAGCTTGTACCTGACCCAGTGTAAAGAAATCTAATAAATTTTCCAGGCATATTTAATTACTGGGCTCCCTAATTTCAAAATCAGAAATGTTTTTATGAGTGGAAATTTTTGGATCTTTTTTTTTTTCCAAATTGAAAATAAAGCTATTGGTGCCACTGTGCATCTAAATAAATATTTAAATAGGAATGGAAGATGAACTCAGATGAATTTTTACTGAAACAGTCTTGGTAACCACCCCTCACAGCCTGCATTCCAGTTTGGACATTATACTGTTGCACATTCTTAGATATTGGGTACAACCTTAATCCTTAACTAGTCTGAGCACTTTCTGCAGGGTTGATCACTTACTATTCTCTATTTTCTCTAGTCCTAGCAACATGCAAAGACCAGTCACTGCTTAATGGATGTTTACTCGTTAAGTGGCTACCTATGAGAAAATCCTCAAAAATCAGATGTTTCAACTTTCAAATGTGCTACTTACTTCAAGAATTTTTATTCTGTCCAATAACAGAATTGGTCTTGAATTTCTTGATAGATTTTATTACGTGAGGTGGTTTGATTTGTGGGAATGTAGTATTTGAGACCAAAAAGCAACCAACTAGTTTTACATCTGACACAGGGCTGTGGACCTCCTCTCTAAAAATCTTTTTTTGGCACTCAGACATGACAAACTTGTAACACACACGTGCATGCATGCACACACACACACACATACACGGACTTTTCCTTACTACCTCCTACCTATTTGTCAAAGAGTTCATGCAATTTTTTTCTACCATAATTTCTGTGTACTTTGACAACACCCCATCATGTTCACCTCTGCCAAACCATTTACCATTCTGAATTTGAAAAACCAATATTCAGCACATACCCTATCAGTTATTTCAGGGCTGGCAATCACATGTGTCCACATTCCTGGTACTTACCAATGTTTGACAGAGAATAAGTGTTCCAGAAAGTTTTGAAGTAATGAACAAAGGCACCTCATTTCCTTTCCCTTTCTCTAATTATTATTGGGGAGCTAATACCACCCCAGGCCCTCTGATCTAGATGTTGGGTTACAGAGGGAAACAGAAGAAAAGCACAATGCCTACAGAGCTCGTAAACTGCAAAAATCAGCCCGAAAATTAATCCACATGGCCGAGCTTTATAAACCTTTGTGTCTGGTGACATAGTTTTAGACTTTAGCTTCACACCCTGAGTGCTGACAGATACAGTGGCTGAGCAGTATTATAGAGAAGAGAATTGATTTTCCTAATGCATGAAACAAGTGCAGCATTTTTAGGCTAAGCAATTAGTTTTTGGCAAGGAAATCTCTGTGTCGAAAGAGGAAGCTTTTTTCTTGGTGACAGAACAATTTTCTTCATTGGGGTAAAATATTCTTTTCACAAAAAAAAATGTTTGGAGAATGTATGAAAGTAAAGAGAACAATAATACTCTCTTTATATGACTTGTGACCCACACAGATGGCACGTGGAGGGAAAGGAAAATGAGTCAGAGGGTCCCAAGACTTTGATTCTATTTTCTTGAATCCAAAGGTAGTAACTCTAAGTTCTATAATTTTCTCTTCTTATGGTGAATAATACTAATTTTTGCCTTTTACCATTTAAACTTCATTTTGATTTTTTGACTCCCTTACAAGTTTTGCACTTGAATGTACAATAGAGTTTCCAAAGGGAAAAGAAAAGGCAGGGGGCCTGGTCTGGTAAATGTCTGTTTTACACTGTAAATCACACAGAATAAAGGGTTGTATTATCCTTTTCGTTAGACACTGCAACATAATTTCTTTCCCCCCAGGTTACTCAAACCTTTTGTTATGAAAGCTGACTCACAGGAGACCTTTCTCTTTTTTTTTTTGATCTTGTTTCTCTTGTAGCCTTCACCAGCAGTAGCTAGCAAAGTGGTAAGTACATAGCAGCTGGTTAACACAACTGACTCGTTGTGTTAACCTAGCAACTGACTAGTTGCTAGGGCACACTAGTTCATGAATATCCAGTTAGCAACTCACACACACACACAAAAAATCATAATCATTCCTCTCTAGCCTGTCTAATGACAGGACTGGTTCTGAGACAAAACCACAGCTCATCTAGATATACTCATATTGTTCATACCTTATATACCCAACCAAAACCAAAAACCACTTACATAAAAATTTAATTTAGAATTTATTCAAAAGATTTTGTACCTTTAAAATATTCACAGTATCATCTGAAACGAAGTAACCGTATATTCTTGGGCTACTATCAAAAGATGATTATTATCGATGTTATAGACTTCTTAACCTCTTGACTAAGGTTCAAGTCTTGTTTAGCTTTTGTAGTTTACATGGCACAGAAAAATGGGAAAATTTTCTGATTACCTTCTTATTAAGACCAGCCAACTGCTATAGAGCTGATCACTTGAATCTCAACATTTATTTTTCAAATCATAGATTGACTTATTTCAACCAAAGAGTGGAACATACGTTCTTTAATAAGTCTGATTATAACCAGTATTTCAGTTTGTTTTCTCCCCAGAAGAAATTACCTATAAATCTGATAAGTAGTTCCCACTCATTAAAAAAATAGTAAAATCCATTTAGGTGAGAATACTTAGGATATAAACATCTCGAGTAAAACCAAGGTATACAGATCTAGACTAGCTTTTTGATCAGAATCTTCTGAGAACATGATTATGAGGCTTATTCCTGGTCCCTATTCAGAACCTAATCTATTATCACTAGGGCTAGTGCTCAGGAAATAGTTTTAAACTGCAAGTGATTCTTGTATTTAAATTTCCAAATCTTTGTTCTTGAATGAAAGGTTCAAGATGCTTTGACCCAGAGGGAGAGATGAAATTGAGAGGATTAGGTCAAAGGAGTGGACCAGAGTGTTTTCCAAGATGCACCAAAAACAAAGTATTATCCTAAGAAAAATGTACACTGTATATGCAATGCCTAGACTAATGGCTGGTACACGTTAGGAGTCAAAAGATGTTTACTGGTTGAATGAATGAACATGTTCTTGTCACTGATAAGTTTGTCAAGAAATAGTCCCTCCAGGATAGGCCAATGTACTTTACACTTAATCCAGTCAGCATCTCTGAATCATTCTGTCTTTGACTTCCTGGTGACAGTTACCTGGGGCAAATTATGACAGTACAACAATCATATACAAGGGAATAATTAAAGCAAATGTTCTGGGTCTGTTTTAATCCAGATATATTTTATATAGTTAGGGTAACACGCTAAAGGTACTAACAGTTTATGAGTTACTCTCTTGGTTTCTTAAGTCTCTGGTCTCACAAGCAATCCTCAAAAATCATTCTCTGAAGTAGAATGTATCATCACTTCCTCTTTCAAATGAGGAGACAGGCTCAGAGACGTTCTGAAATTTGTCCAGATCAAAACCAAAGTCTCTGGAGCCAGGAGTAGTCGATCCCATTTACTTCAAAGTCATTTCTCTTGTACCATACTGCCAACCGACTGGTATAAATAAAAAGCAAGCCATGTATTTGTAAATCTACTACGTGAGAGTAAGCTTACTACCCTAAATATTATTATTATTATTTTTGTGGTACGCGGGCCTCTCACTGTTGTGGCCTCTCCCGTTGCGGAGCACAGGCTCTGGATGCCCAGGCTCAGCGGCCACAGCTCACGGGCCCAGCCGCTCCGCGGCATGTGGGATCTTCCCGGACCGGGGCACGAACCCGTGTCCCCTGCATCAGCAGGCGGACCCTCAACCACTGCGCCACCAGGGAAGCCCATAAATTGTATATTATTTTATACTAAAGCAACATATACAAGTACTATGAATTTTTTTATATTAATATATTAATATTAATGTCAGGGAAGCTGCTCCAAAGCTTCTCTACCTTATCTTTCAATATAAGGCAAGAATTACTTAGAAATACAGACTGTCTATGGACTCACTATTATGTATACTTGGTTTTGGGTAAAGAGCTAAAATCTTGACATAGAATGAGGATTCAGTGTTCGAAATGGGTCATTTATTTCTCACAAACTAGGTAAATACACCTTAAGGAAGACTCAAACTGCTACTATTCATTATAGCTTTGCTTTGGGAAAGTTCCCTTTCTGCAGTTGGATTCTTTATTTTTCCTTCTGGAAATAAAGCTCGGGGTCTTTATAGCTGGGATAAATGGATTTAAATTACAGAAACGTTCTGACTAGAAGCAGCCAGCTCTTACATTTCTCAGAAGGAAAAATGAGGCCTGTGCAAGCAAACTGTTCATAGACAAAGACTCAAAACTGAGTATTGAAGAACAAAATGAGACCCTTTTTAGTGATGTTTGAGTAGTGTTTATGACTGAATCAGAGTTTACTCTCATATTCGTATTTATAAAACATGCCACACCTAAAAAGCTATATTTCTCTTGAGAAATACTTAGTCTACCTTAGGACAGGAATACTGATATAGGTCAAGAAAAAGGGGATACAGGTACATACTTTTTTTTCATGCCTGAAACAACTGCTAGAAATTTAAATAAATTCATTGAATTCCCTTAAGATTAGGAACATGTATCATCAACTATCTCTACTTTGTTACTAATATTTAAATTGGCTGGAGAATATGAACATAATTTGGGTATCAGACAATGAAAAATGACACAAATACTATCTGTTATCAATAGGAAAATTATTTTCTTTGTAAACTTGTGCTCAGAACTTTTATTTTTAATCTTTTTTTAAAAGAATATTTATTTATTTATTTGGTTGTTCTGGGTCTTAGTTGCTGCATGTGGGCTCCTTAGTTGTGGCATGTGAACTGTTAGTTGCAGCATGCATGTGGGATCTAGTTCCCTGGCCAGGGATCAAACTTGGGCCCACTGCATTAGGAGCGTGGAGTCTTAGCCATTGTGCCACCAGGGAAGTCCCTCAGAATTTTTTAAACAGAAATTTATTTAAGCCATGGGACTTCCCTGGTGGTCCAGTGGTTAAGAATCCATCTTGCAATGCAGGAGACACCGGTTCGATCCCTGGTCAGGGAACTAAGATGCCACATGCCGCGGGGCAACTAAGCCCATGCGCCACACCTAGAGAGCCTGTGTGCCGCAACTACAGAGCTCATGTGCTCTGGAGCCTGCACGTCACAACTAGAGAGAAGCCCGCGCACTGCAACAAAAGATCCTGCGAGCCGCAACTAGGACCCGACACAGCCGATAAATAAATAGATATTAAAAAAAAAAGAAATCTATTTATGCCAATTTACAACTGTAAACTAAGCATGTATAGAACCACTTTTCTTGAAGGGCTTTAGCATAGCTGAAGAAAGCTAACATTTGAAGAAAGCTTCCTTAAACATGAAGGGAGAACAAAAAGAAAACTCTGTCATTGCAGGGGATAAACACACACACACACAGAGACACACACACACACACAGACACACATGATCTCAGACCAGTTTATAAAGAAACAAAGAGCAAGTTTTCAATCCAACAATTGCTTATCTACACCCAAAGGCTGAGAACAGATTCCCAGGACATTTTTGCTCTCTTTGCCCTGCCTCCACATGACAACTATCATATTTTGCCCTGTCACATGGGCAGATTCTCATATCTATCTTGTCCCTTTCTCTACTACAGTCAAAAGAGCCCAAGACACGCAGTGGTTAAGAATCCACCTGCTAATGCAGGGGACACGGGTCCGAGCCCTGGTCTGGGAAGACCCCACATGCCGCGGAACAGCTAAGCCGGTGCGCCACAACTACTGAGCCTGCGCTCTAGAGCCCGCGAGCCACAACTACTGAAGCCCGCATGCCTAGAGCCCGTGCTCCGCAACAAGAGAAGCCACCGCAATGAGAAGCCCGCGCACCGCAACAAAGAGTAGCCCCCACTCGCCACAACTAGAGAAAGCCCATGCAGCAACAAAGACCCAACGCAGCCAAAAAAAAAAAAAAAAAAGAGTCCAAGACAAAATTTCCTAACTCCCTTGGGACAGCCATTATGTTCTCATGTGGAAGATGAGGTACAGACTTTTCCTATAGCAATTAGATGAACTATGGTGGTTATCATCATAAATGCATAAATGAGTACACTTTTGTGATCTATGTTAAAGTTAAAACCCATGTCTTTGTAGACTGTTTGCACACACTTATCTTACTCCTTTTCCCAGTACACACACACACACACACACAGACACACGCACGTGTATGCGTGAACACACACAGGATGAGGTGCGATTATAGAATGTGTCCATTTAGGCCTCAAGATAATGAAATACCTCAGGAATATCTTTGATGTCCATTTCTTCCTTCTATCCTCATTCCGTCATCTTACTGTGAGTCCTCATTACCTTTTGCCTGAAAGGCTACAGTAGTGTCCTAATTAAATTTTTCCAATTTGAATCCAAATGCCATTGTTTTATGTTAACTCTTCAAAACTATAGTTTTGTTATGTCAGTGGGTCCCCGGAGTCTAGCCTAACACATTAAAGACAAATGCTTTGCCACCTTGGCACTCAAGGCTTCCACGATTCAAGCGTCACTTTTTTTTTTTTTTTTTTTTTAACTTGTTGTCTATTTCTCTATTCTGGGTCAAATGGATTACTCACTCTTATTGGCATGTCTTTTCCTTTTCCACTGTTCAGGTTTGCTTATGCTATTCCCTCTGGATAGACTGGTCCTCCACCTTGTGGAGGAAGAAAGTCACCTGCCATATCAGTAAACAAAGGATGTTGTGGCCATCAGCCAACAGCTACTGCAGCTGCCCCCAGCTGTGCACCCTGAGGGGATTCAGGATGCAGAAGAAAAATAACAGGATACTGGCCCCTTATAGTTAAGGTGCACATCAAAGGAATGATTTCAGAGAGCCCAGACTCTTGCATTTTCCCATACAAAGAAAAATACTAAATTCATTAACTTGAGATGTCTGTTTTTTTCTTTAACAGTAATCTGTTGATTTTTTGACTACTTTATTTTGTTGTTTTGATTTGTTTTTCTTTTGTTTTTGCAAAAACTCCTATATATCTTGGCTCCTCCCTTACCTCTTTGGAATAGTCCCTCAGAGCTATATGAGAGGCTGTCTTCCAGGCTTAAGTCCTCAGCATGTCCACCGAATAAAGCATAATTCTCAAACTTTAGGTTGTGTGTTTTTTTCAGTGGACAGTCTCTAACCAAATTCTTTCTCCTTAAACACTTAAATGAGGTTTTTTGTTTTTGCCTTCTTGAAGCCGCAGGCACTTTACCAGTCTTTTAGGGCTCCTTGCTTATCATGCCTTGAATTACTGTTGAGTGGATGCTTATCTTACCCAGGCACCCAGATGGACAGCAAAAGCTCCATCTTTTTCACCTCTGCACTTCCTGATGGATGACAGGTAAATAGTAAAGGTGATACATGAGTTGAGATGACTTGGCCATAGATACCTCACTCGGTATGCTTTCCACGCCATGGGCTTGAATTCCAAAGTTACAGGCAATAAGAATCAGTATCAAGGTATGGAAGGGATGTCTATGACGATTTGCCCCTTTAGATAATTTCTGTTCAGTAGAAATATAATTTGAGCCATATATGTAATTTAAAATTTTCTAGCAGCTGTAGAAAAGTCAAATGAAATAGACAGATGAAATTAACTTTAATATATATTTTAATCCAATTTGTCGAAAATATTATCATTTAAACATGTAATCAATATAAAAATATTCATGAGATGCTCGTGTGCACACTCTCTCTCTCTGTGTATGTGTGTGTATACAGACACACACACATATGTGTGTATGTATATAGGTTCTAAGTGTTTAAAGCCTGGTGTATATTTTACACTTTCAGCACATCTCAATTGGGACTAGCCATACTGTAAGTGCTCAGTAGCTACAGGTGTCTGGTGGCTACCATACTGGATAGTTGCAGAGGTAGATCACAGATGATCACAGCATTAATCAATTTCTCACTAAAAAAAAATTGCATTCTCGTTTTTTTCTCTCCAGACTCTTCCTATATATTTCCTGACATATGCAGGTAAAGGACTACAGAGGAATTCTCAGAAAGTGGGTAAGTATGTACATAATACAGGTATTATGAAGCTTCCTTAAATAACCTTAAGCCATTTGTAGGAAATATTAAAACTGAAACTATTAGTTTAGTTTTGAAAAGATGAGGCAAAGCACCAAACTGGTAGTCCTTTAGTAAATGCAACATGCAAATTAGATCCACATAAGAAACAGATTCTTAATGGAGTACTGTATAACTTCACCAAAATATTTTAACAGCCAGAATTAGCCTTTTAAATATTATTCTTTTATAAATTGTGCAAAAGAGCATGATCATATTTTAATCCTCCCAAATTTATTTTCCTTAACAAACCACTCTTTAGAGAAAGAATTTAAGTGATAATGAAGGAGAGAATAGTCATGAAGAAAAAGGTTCATCTCTTGAATTTCACTGTTAACACTTTTTGTGTTATAATTGTTGATGTTTAGCTGTATCCACCTTAGTTTGAGAACTTCTTAAAGACAGAAAAATGAGTCTCATCAAATGGAGATTTGATTATTTCATTCTATAATGTACTTGGTTATAAAGACCCATTCTACTGTGTGTTATTCTTAGGCTCACTGCGGGTAGATCACACAATAAAGACAATTAATTGGGGCTTCCCTGGTGGTGCAGTGGTTGGGAGTCTGCCTGCCGACGCAGGGGACACAGGTTCGCGCCCCGGTCTGGGAGGATCCACGGAGCGGCTGGGCCCGTGAGCCATGGCCGCTGAGCCTGCGCGTCCGGAACCTGTGCTCCACAATGGGAGAGGCCACAACAGTGAGAGGCCCGCGTACAGAAAAAAAAAAAAAAGGAAAACTAAGTAATTAAAATGAATCCAATCATCCCTGAACACCTAGAATAACCTCTTTTTGTATTATACTTCTATTATAGATTTTTTTTTTAATCCAGTAGGTTAAATGATGCTGCAGAAAGAGCGTAGCTTTGGAAAGAGGAACCTACGTTCTGTCTGTGTTACTTACTAGCTGAGCTATCTGGCGCAAGTTCTGTCTCTGAGCCTGTTTCTTCAACTGTGAAATGTGCACAACGATATCTATTTTGCAAGATAATTACTAGGATTAAGTGAGAAAACATATGGACATATATAACTGAAATTCATTAAGTGCTCCTTAGCTATTTGTTCCCTTATTCCTTCAGTCTGTCCTCTTCCCTTTCCCCAGACACTCCATAGATGTTGACTTTGTTGAGTGTTGCCTATTATGGTTTAATAGAAACTCTTTAAGACTAAGGAGTATTCAGACTTGGGGACAAAATAACCAAGAGTAGACTTTCTGGTATGATGATAAACATGTAAGTATATTCTATGGGACTGGAGACTATGGGACAATGAAAATGGGGCTCTGTTGAACTTCTCAATTGCCCTAAGACATTTCCTATCACTTATTATTCATACTACATATTGTGGAAGATTAATTATATTTTGCATTCATTTTAGATGGTCTTATAGTTAGTCTTTTCTACCAAACTATATTGTAAAGTTGTTTAATGTAGTAACCTAGTTGTCTACTCCTGGAGTCCCTACAGTGCTCTGGGCACAAAGTAGCTTATAATTATAAGGTAGGCATTTAAAAACAGCTTTAGTTAACTGACTGACATCAACAGAAGAATTCCATTCAAACAAAGGATATTTATTGCATTTGGCAAACAAGGTCCACACCATTATGAGTTACTCTGAGATTCAGTAGAGTTATTAAAGCCATAATGAAAATAAATTAATGGAAACTAATTAATTCTCCAAAATACCTGGAAAATGTTACTTCAGAGTGGGAAAAAAAAAGGAAATGAAAGTAATTTGACTACAAATGTCTGATTAAGTGCTAGAGTGAGGGACACGTGCTCCGTGGAATTTCAGTTCTTACTCCAAATATCATTTATATCCCATCAAGAGATTTGCAAAGCTTTAAACAGAATTCTCATTGCAAACAGAGTGAGGAAAAGTTTCCGTAAGTTATACAATATGCCACACTTTTAAATATTGTGAATTAATTCTATAAAACATGAAAGTTTCACTGCAAAACTGACTTTACCTATGCTCCATTATAGTATTATATGCAAATCTTAAGGGCACCTGAGGAATAATTCAGCCTACTCACATTAAAACTATTTTCTGCCTCAATTAGCACTGTTCCAGTAATTGCTTCAAAATTAACTTGACAATTGCTCATGAAATTTTATGCCATTGAAGACCAGGGTAAATGGCATACTCTGTGTAGTACATTCCACTTAAAGAAAAAACAGTTTTATTATCCCCTACCCTGTTTTCTCACTGTTGTGGCCTCTCCCGTTGCGGAGCACAGGCTCCGGACGCGCAGGCTCAGCGGCCATGGCTCACGGGCCCAGCCACTCCGCAGCACGTGGGATCTTCCCGGACCGGGGCACGAACCCGTGTCCCCTGCATCGGCAGGCGGACTCTCAACCACTGCGCCACCAGGGAAGCCCAAGGAAAACCTCTTTGAGGCCAAGATAATTAAACTCAGAAATGAACACTGAGAAGTTAACCATGAGAAGACCAAGAAAGACCATTCCAGGTGGTGAAAATATTTTCTGCAAAAGCCTTGAGGCAAGGAATAAAAACAAGAATAAGGAAGGGGAGGAGTAGAATAATGGAGCATTAAGTGGTGGGGAGGGACAGATAACACTGAAACTCATGGGGTCACTGCAGGGATTTCAGTCTGAATGAAATGACTAAAAGGGCTTTAAACAGGGATTAAGGACTGTAGTACCTGATTAATGTTATTTAAAAAAGATTTCTCCAACTACTACGTGAAGACAGAATTGAGGGAGCACTAGTCAGCAGTGTAGGTACAGAAGATGGTAGTTTGGATAGAACGTCCAAGTGTAGACAGAGAAAAGTGAATGCGTTGAGGTTATATTTGGTAGACGGGGTTTCCTGTGTTGAGAGAAAAAACGAGGAATCAAGGATGATTCTGTGGTTTTGGTCCGAACAATAGAGCAGATTATGCTTCCATTTAATGGGATGGTGACAGATGAAGAGAGAGGTTAAAGAGGAGAATTCAAGATTGACATGGTAAATACTCCTTTGAAGTATTACTAGTATTTCATAGATAAAGAATCAAGGCTTGGAAAAGTTAAGAAATTTGACTACATCCATAACTTTGAGCTGGAATTTGAATGAACTCTGTCTGATTTTAAAATCCATGCCTTTTTTTTACTATTCTATTCTTCTGGCCCTCTTTACACTCATATTTGAAAGAATGAAAACCTGAATTTACATATGTTCAAATTACAAAATGCTCACAGCTGAGATATCATCGATGTACTCGCCTATATAGAAACATAATTTTATCTATAAAAATATTTTGCATGTGACAATTGGATATACCGCTATGTAAACTGAAAAGCAACTATATCTTCAACTGAACACAAATCTTGCCAGCTACGTAATTACATTACAGGTTGAAATGGGGTCAAAATATGCAAAAACTAAAAGGTGTGATCCTAATTAACTTTATGCAAATAATCTCAAAACTAAATGGGAAAGTGTTCAGATTTCTAATTTTATGAACTAAAAAAATGGTAAGATCCCAGGGAATTCCCAGCAAATTACCCATGGGGCCTTCTTTGTCTACGGCTCACTCATATTTACAAGCAGCTGGTCACCACTGCAGAGGTCACAGGTGAACTCTCTTGAGGGTCCTTATAGCAAGAAAGGGGTATGGAACGCATTTTCTCAGAGAAAAGGAGATTATAGACTAGTGATCAGATTTTTCCAGCCAACCCAATTCATTTTTCACTTGCATTCACGTAAGAACTTTTCTGAACACTTAATCACTACTTAAATCTCTAAATTTCAGAGTATTGCTTCTTGGGAAATATGTGTTCCAAATTCTAAACATAGTGATTTTGTGCGATTTCAGAGGTAAGACTAGCTTATTCTTCTGAAATATGTATGTATTTTTAATCGGGGGGGGTGTAAAATGAAACAGATACAGTATGAAATACTAAAGAAGTAAGACACTCTGCCCTTCGTGTTAAGCAGGTGATGATCTAATCCTTTCATTTTACTCGGTGGCGCATCTCTTCAAATGCAATAATTTTAAAAAGCCAAATACACGAATCCTTCTGTTTACAGTGAGGTAATTTAGAAAAAGCATAGTCTTAAAATATATAAAGAGACTATAACTGCCTATTCTTAAAGGGAAATACTGAGCCCTAAAATTAATCTTTTCTTTTTTCTTATGAAAGAAACAAATGTTGTTTAAATCTATTAAAATAATGTAGGTAAGTGTTGGACAAAAGTTCAGTTCTCTTCTATAAAAATGGCATTTTCTGCTTCCCTGGTGGTGCAGTGGTTGAGAGGCCGCCTGCCGATGCAGGGGACACGGGTTTGTGCCCCGGTCCGGGAAGATCCCACATGCCGCGGAGCGGCTGGGCCCGTGAGCCATGGCCGCTGAGCCTGCACGTCTGGAGCCTGTGCTCTGCAACAGGAGAGGCCACAACAGTGAGAGGCCCGCGTACCGCAAAAAAAAAAATAATAAAAAGGCATTTTCAAGGATGAGGAATGGTATAAAAACCTAATGTTTGTAAAAATTTCAAAACAAAAAAAATAAAATTTGGATTTTAAATTCAGAGACATGAAAATTAAAAGCATAGGGTGATACCATTTCAAACTCATCATATTGTCAACAAAGTCAAATAGTACCACGTGTTAGCAAGTTTCTACTCTTGAAGCAGTTAACAACAGGCAAGTTTCCTGGTATGGCTAATAGACTATAATATTTTCATAATTTCATACTATTAATGAAATCTAATCAAAATGCTATGGTGACTTTCTCTCCCATTTGTGACTTTACATTCCAGATCTAGTAGCATTACAAATAAAAATCAATGAATATAATTAAGACATAACATTTTTTTAACAGATGTGTTCTTTTCTAGGTATTGTAGTAGTATGTTATTCTTTCTGAAATTTTATTCTTCTTACTGTAACAGTATCACAAAAATCAATGACGAAGTAAAATATTTATGTTAATGTTTATATAATCAGAAATAATTGTTTATACATAGGCTGAAAAAGACATCATACTTTACCTTATCTATGTGCATTACATTAAGTATATGTGCATTCTGAAAAACTACCCCTAAGAAATCTATTATGGAAAAAAATCAATTGAACTTATCCCAAACTCTTCTAGAAAAATAGCTAAATGGTAACACATGGGCAAAATTAATACAAATACAAAATTAATACAAAGTCTCAACACAAAACTGAGTTAAATATGGTAAATGGTCTGTGGTTAGTCACAATTTAATTAAAGCATAATTTCAAAGAATCCAAATAAAAAGTAGAAATAAATATCACTATTGCTAACATCAGATTGCATACAGAACTAATAGGAACAACACTAACATTGTCTTCTAATAGACTCTATTGAAGATTTTAACATTAATAGTTCATACCAAGGCAGTCATTAAAAGACATTAAAGGACAGATAGATAAATAGAATATTTATTGCTGACAGTATGATTTAATTAAGTGGTCTATTTATTTGAAAGAATCAACCTTCTCTCTGTTGCTCTAACCCTGAAGTTCTTGGCTCTATGAGAAGCCAGACTTGATGTTACTCTCTCATCACTGCCCAACAGGAGGGATTAACCCACTCTAGGCTGCTTCTCTATACTTCTGCACTTACTACAAAAATTCGGTCATGTTTGAGAAAAGAAAAAAAAAATTTTTTTTTTTTTTTTTTTTTGGCCCCGTCGTGCAGCATGCAGAATCTTAGTTCCCCAACCAGAGATCAAGCCCATACCCTCCGCAGTGGAAGCACAGAGTCCTAACCACTGGACCGCCAGGGAATTCCATAAGAAAATTTGAAGCTGTAAAAAGATGAGAGTTGGAGAAAAGAATATCTTTAAAAACAGAAAATGGCAAAGACAAATGATTATCATGATCTCCAGAAAGAATTTTAAGTGTGAATTCCTAAGCGTAAAAACAGAGTTTCTGAAACCAATGACCACATTAAAAAATTCAGGTTACTAACCTGGTCAGTTGAAGGTAAGACTGCAGAGTAAAGAAGTAGAAAAAGCGATTACTGTAGCATTGACACTTACCAATAATAGAAGTGAATTATGCTTGAATTTATCTATTAGGATCTATCATGAAATTTGATAGAAACATCTAGAGACGAGAATACGGATGAAGGATACTGTGTCACTGTTTTAACAACTTTCTATAGATTATAACTTATAAGCCTCTGGACTACTTTTATATCTTGAAGATGAAACTGATAGAAGACTCCTAAGATATATACCAAATCTGCCCATTTCAGTGTGGCCTGTCACAGAAAATATTTCCAAGTGATTTAGTATCTCCATTAACAAACCAAGGTAGAAAAATCTGGATGTCAACTGAATATATTGAAAGATATCCCAGGAAGCATGGAAATACACAGGAAAGGAACTGAGCAACAAACCAAAAATAAAATGTAGACTAGGCAAATGCGAACAACATACGGAACCAGAAGAAACACAAGTAATCAAAACTAAAAGAAACAAACTCCATTATGTCAGGTTTTGGATATTTTTGTTTATAGGATGGTTTAATGTGCTAAATATCTTGTTTCATAAAAACTGACACACTCACAAAATCAATTCATAAGTGGTAAGAGTGACAGAAATGGAAAAATTCAAAACTACTTATCTATATCCTCCATCATGATGAAAGTTCAATAATGTGCTTATTTCCTTTTACCTGTCAGCATTTCAATAGAGTATCACACTTAACGGTTTCCATCACATACGTGCACATGCGTGCACACACACACACATACACACACACACACACAAAATACACATAATTGCAGGAAGACCAAACAAAATTAGTGCTATTTAAGAATGATAAAATAACGTAGGTGATTTAACTGGAAACACTAGCAAGGTATTGCTTTTAAGGATAATATCACCTGGGAAAAGTTTTGCTTTGTTTTGTTTTTTAGTCACTTAGGTCTACAAATTGATGCATATAACGAAAGAAAGAGTACACTACTAACACATTTGGCATTTATTATTTTATGGGAAACAATCTGCAAAATATAGGAAACAATTTACATTATATTAAAAAATCTTCCAGGAAAGGATTTTTGATAAAGTGAATTTTACAGCAATGTAAAACCATATAGTCCTATAACATCTTAATGCCATCTCGGAAACTTTAAGAGATTATCTTAAATTTGGTTTTGGGAGCAAACTTTACAGGATTCAAGTATGATATTTCTGTTTTTTTAAAAGGCATTGGATTTTAAAGTGAGCAATGTAAACGTAAAAGAAAGGTATTATAAAATTTGCTAATACCATAGGATTCCAAAAGTTTGTAAAACCATTCATTCTGCTCATGAATCTGCTTAAAAATATAAATTTATCAATTCCCCAGACACAAAAGACAATATGAAAATAACTCCCACCTCAGCAATCCCAATCATATTGGCCAAGTTTAAAAAATACGGATATAACTTAATTTTGAAAGAACATTTAGGAGTGGGATATTGCTCCCATATCATTAGTGGGAAGATAAATTTGCTCAACCTTTCTGTTTGATTGCTAGAAATACGCACCAAAATATAAAATACATATAGCTTTTGCTCCAGAAATCCTATTAGGATTGACCCTTAAAAAATATCTCATCAGTATATAAAGGGATGCGGAAAAGGATGTTCTAGAGAATCTATATCTACCTATAAAAGAGGATATAACACATATTCATCATAGGACCCTTCTATTTTTTGAATATAGAATTGTAGTATTATCTAGCCCTTAAAATTATGTACCTCTATCCTTTTTTTATACAGCAAGAGGCCCACGACACATTGTTGAACAAAAGGTAGTTTACATAACAACCTACATTAAGATCTTATTTACATAAAATTTTGTACCAATATATATGTACATGTGCACAGATATTCATAATGTCTTGAAGGCTGTTTACAGGGAGTTATGAACTTAGGATGAATTTATAAAGTATAGTGATTGAGAATTACAGTTCTGAAGTTCAAATTTCAGTGCCTAAGTTCAATTTTCAACTTCACTACTTAAAAAAGTTTTGACTACGAGCAAGTTACTTAGCCTCTTGAGGACACTATTTTCTTTTCAGTAATATGGAAATAGCAATACCTACACATCATGATGTAAAATTTTAGCTGAACACCAGGCACATAGCAACACCTAAATAAATATATATTTTTTATGTTTATATTCTTCTTTATTATATTATTTTCATAACGATGGAATCTACTATTTTAAAATAATCTATCTTTAAATTGTTTTACTCGCATACAATTTTAATGAAAAATCAGATTATTTGCATAATTGACCCTCTAAAATTTCAACATATCTGTTTAAACATTATTTTTTTGACTAGTGTTAGTATATTAGAACTGATATATTATTGGTCTGTGAAATTCCTCCACTTTCAAAGTTGTACAGCTCCTTAGGAGTTGAACAGTCCTGGGTTGAGAATTATGCGGCCCTAGGTGGCCTCACATAGGAAAAGTGAAGAGTTACACACATGTGAATGTGCTTGCTGATTATAATCCAATATAGTTTTGATATATTCACTTTACCAGAGTTTTCCTGATAGCCAAGGATAAACGGGACTAATTCCAATGAGTTATATACATCTCCGGAAAAAAAAAGAATTCAAATCTTCCCATTGACCAAGTTAAAGTTAGACCACCCAGGACAAATATAAAACAGTTTTCTGTGGTAGTCTGGAAAGAATATCTCAGTCCAAGTAGTGATCCCTATGGTAACGATATCATTTATTGTAACAAGCTACTGGGCAATTACAAACAATAACAAAACATCAGCGGAGCCACAGATCACACTACAGATTGTTGACTCTGTCCTTGTGTAGTGTTGACCTTATTTGGACCTTATGCTAGACTATTACTTGCTGAAGAGACCTAACCAAAAGGCTAACTGCAAAGTGAATGAGAGTAAATAAAAATGCAGAGAGAAGGCCAGGAGAAGTACAGTACTTTAAATTGTGATCCTCTTGTCACTTTGATAAAAAGCAAACATTTTTGTTCGTTCCACAGTCATTGGACACTCCGCAAAAGTTCTTTTTTTAAAAAATATTTTAATAAACTTCTGGAATTCAGCTTACTTTCTCAGTATTGCATGTGTCACTGTATACAGTGCTCCTTTGAGGATCCACTGCTGTCACTCTTAGCCATGAATGTCGGGAAAGGCAAGGAGGCACCAGCTTTTTTTTTTTTTTTTTGGCTGCATCATGTGGGATCTTAGTTCCCTGATCAGGGATGGCACTCCTGCCTCCTACACTGGAAGCATGTAGTTTTAACCACTGGACAGCCAGGGAAGTCCCTACCAGCTTTTAAACTAAAGCGTCAAGACAGAATACAACCTAGTCCTTGGCAGTGACTATAGCATCCGCAATGTTACCAAGAAATCAGAGAAAGAGTATGGCGGTTAGTTGTCCCTCCTGACCTCACCATTTACTCCCCTCATAAAGTCAATTCCCTGTAGCACTAATCTTTATTCTTTGGTTGCCCAAATGTAGACAAGAATAGGCAAGAGAGGCACCTTCGTTTTCAACCTAGATCCCCCCACTCCACCCGGCGCCTGCCCGTGTGATCTCATGCATCCAAAATGAGCTTCAGGGGCTTCCCTGGTGGCGCAGTGGTTGAGAGTCCGCCTGCCGATGCAGGGGACACAGGTTCGTGTCCCGGTCTGGGAAGATCCCACGTGCCGCGGAGCGGCTGGGCCCGTGAGCCATGGCCGCTGGGCCTGCGCGTCCGGAGCCTGTGCTCCACAACGGGAGAAGCCACAACAGTAAGAGGCCCGCTTACCGCAAAAAAAAAAAAAAAAAAAAAAGTGCTCAAAATGAGCTTCAGATTTCTTCACTGAGAATGCTATAAAGTCTGTTTGGTATACTTTTAATATTTATTATTGGCTATGTACCAGGCACCATCCTACAAGTTGAACAAACAAAGAAATTGAGGCCCGGAGAGTTTCATTAACTTGGATAAGATGATAACTCATTAACAATAAAGCCGAGGGAAGAGGTGATGAATCTAAAGCCATAAACCAAATGAGTCTGAAGGCCCTTACGTTGACACATACAGAGTCTATTAGAATCTTGAGTGTCACCATTGCTGCTGCTATTATTTAGAGATACTACGTGGTTTGTTTCTGCTTATAACTCCCCTTCTATAGCGGTGAATGATTTAAAAGCATTGCTGGCAACATTTCAACTTTTAAAATGCCAACCGAAAAAGACCAGAGTAATCCTGTGCCCTCCCATTGGGAATTCTGAAATTAGTTATAACGTCTGACCCTAATTAAACTGGGTCATATTTACAATTGAAGCACTTTTTTGTCTCCTTCAGTGATGGAAAAAGCTATCCTTTCACTAAAATGAAGATGTAAATCATGCTGTAATTTCAAGACATCAGAGATATAAGCCACACAAACAAATCAAAGACATACCCATTCAGTAAGCATTTGGCATTGACTTCAGGAATGAATCAACATGTTTTCTCTTCAGATTTTTAAACTAAGAAGCGTTTTTGAATTCCTGGGGTCAGAATTGACCAAAAGTAAAGTTGCCCTTCCTTTGAAAGCATTTAGAGACTTGCATTTATAAATGTATGAATACACACTCCACTGCTCAATATCCCAGCAAGCTGCAAAGTGCTTCTTGTCTATTGCTATTCAAGAGAAAGGAAATCTAAAATGCTAACGAAGTGACTGACAACACAGCCTAATGCTAATCTAAAGCCAGTAGCTACTGTCAAGGCACTTACACAGAAACAATTTCTATCTGCTTTCAAACTGACATGGGGAGTCATTTTGATTCAGTGTTCACTGAGCTTAAATGGAAAGGCTTTTAACCAGTTCAACATGTAAAGTACTCTGCCCACGTTAGGGAGTACCTAACGCTCCCTAGCCAAAAAGGATCTAGGTTTTGTGGGACCTAAAGCTCATACAATGTGTGGGACAGTCTTTCAGTAAAAGAATACAAAATTACAAGTCCAAAATTAGATACTGGGTTTTGGGAGCGCCTATGCAAACCAGGAGCTCTGAGTTTGTTCTCTTAGCTTCATGGAAAATTGGCTTCTGTCTCCAATAGAAGATTCTCAATGAGTCTTCTCACAGCCACTGATGAAAAACATGCACCTGACTTGTTTGCGAAAGAACCATTACAATTATTTTATGGGGGAATTATAATGAATCTAAGTAAACCAATTTGAGCCAATCAAGAGGACAATTTACATATTATTCAGAGTTCAATAATGTCAGTCTCCTTTCAGTGATTAAATGCAATATGTATGAATTCTTATTTGTTCTATATTCAGCATTCTAAAACATGCATTAAGAATTCAGAGCAATATACATAAGGTTACAGTGTAGTTGAGACTGTATTTTGCAAGGTAGGGGAAAGACATGTAAAGGCTCTGTTTATCATTCTTTGCTGTTGTTTATTAATCTGGTTGCAAGACAGGTGAAGGGATGTAGGGCTGACTCATTTAATCAAGATGTTAGAGCTCTTTCTAAATAGTATGACATTAGAGTAATAGCCCTAAATACCCCCTACAGATTCTAGGAGAATCAGAGTTCTTTAAATTAGGGGAATTAGATAATTATCTGCATTGTTAAAGTCTTAAGAATACCACTTTTGTCTAAAATTCTCAAGTCACGCAAAGATGTCTTAAGATGTGTACTGCAAAACAGTATTCTCCGTTTTCCCACCGTGCTTGGTACTTGTGTACACAGTTGAGTTTACAATGTCCTCTTCCCCTTAATTTCACAAAGAAAGAATGATAGAGTGAAATGAAGAAAGCAGCATGTTGCAATGGGAAACATACTGGGATAGGCGTTAGAATAATTAAAATCTAGTCCAGTGGTTCTCAGGCTACAGTGCACATAAGAGTCAGCTGAAGGGCTTCTTAAAACAGATTGCTATGCTCCATCCCCAGGGTTTCAGTAGGTCTAGAGTGTAGGATCCAAGAACAAGCATTTCTAATGTGTTTCTAGGTGATACTGATGCTGTAGAAACCACACTTTGAGAACCACTGATGCAGTCTGCTGTGTGGCTCCATTTTCTCATCTGTAAATGGGGATGTTGCCCTGGATAACACTGAAGGTACTTTTCAGTAACACATTTTATAATTCCCTGATTCCAACATACTTCCTAGACCTATACCCAGGAATCCCATTCTTTTATGTTTATTAAGTTTCCCCAGTGCACTCTGTAAAATACGGAAAGCCACCTAGTTTTAAATTATGATTTCCTTTTGTTATTATACAAGAATGATCCTTAAAGCACGCTAATAGATTTCTGTTATTGATTGAAAGACTCAGTATAAATGCAAAATATCACAAAGTACAGTATATGGCTGCAATTAATGGTTTCTGACAGCTTAGATTTTAAGTTTGGAAGGACGGTCAGGAAACATTAGAAGGAACAGCCTTTACTCAGAAATTTTCAAAAGTAAAAATGGAAACCGTCAATACAGAAAATTGCTTTCTGAAAAAAAATTAATTTTGTGTGCTGGATTGTGACAATCCCAAATTGCTTTATACTGCTTTCTCTGTTGCTAGAAAAAACCAAATATTCAACTTTGATGTTATTTTTCTCTCTTTCTCTCTCTCTCTCCCCTCCCCACTACCCCACACCCACCACTCCCTTAAGTATATCTTCTGCTTTCAGTAAGCAGATATGAAGTTTTATGCCTGCAGTTTCTGCAAGGCTTTCAGTATATGCCAGGCTGATTTGCACATCTCTCTGAAAGTTGAAAGCTCCATGGTAATATACATGACATACTTCATCTGATTAGACAAAGTACCAGACAAAGTACCAAATTCCAGATCTGCCGTATAGAAAATAAGAAACCCTCCCCCACTAAAATCATCTTTATTATCTTAACCATGCTTGCTTATAAAAAAACATTTTCTATTCCCTAAGTGGTTGTAAACAGAAATCTCCCATCTCAATATGGTAATCCTTTTTTGATTCCCAAAGTCCTTCTCCAAAGACCATGCTCTTAACCACTACACCATAAGACTTCACTGGTCATGTTTTTTGATATTATCTCACGTTTAACATGAGTCCCAAATTTCTTCTTTCCTACATCCAAGACCTCATGAAAATATCCTTCTATTTCTCTTAGAGTAGACCGTCCCTTCTTCATATGAAACATTCCTCCTCTCTTTCTTCCAGGCTCATTCTTTGATAGAACACTGAAATGACTTTATGTTTACATAGTACTTGGGAATTTTCACACCCCCTTCACCAATGGCATCTCATTAGATTCTCAAAACAATCCAATGAGTAGTCAGGACAAGTATAATTATTCTTATTTTATTGATGAGAAAATCATAATTTTGAGATAGTCACACACTTCAGAGATTATATATAGGATTTCTTTGTCTATGAATTGTGTTCTTTGCAATAAACTTCATATTTTCTAAAAATGAGAATAAGGATAATAATGATTTTTATAATAATTATAAATATCAGCTAATATTAACTGAGGATTGTTACATGTCAGGCACATAAGTTCTAATCTTCAATAATAACCTTAATTATTTAGGAGACTAATCTCCATTTTACAGGTGGGCAAATCAAGGGCAGAGAATATAAATAACTTGCCTAAGAGTACATGCTCTTAGGTGGAGCCACATTCACACTGTAAGTAGTGGAGCCAGATTCAAACTCAGGCAAGTGTCAGCCCAGAACTTGTACTAGGAAATATTAGTGACATAATCTGAGTTATAAATATATTTATACATAGATTATATCACAAGTAGAAATGTGTACGCAACTTTGCAAAGCTGAGGGATCCAAGTTTGGTGGGTTCAACTTCTATGAAGACTCTACCTAACCTCAAAACCAGATAGGGACTGTAGAATAGCTGGTGTAAAAGATGACAAAAGTAGAATGATTTTAAAAAGAAGTGATCTCATTTCTTTTGTCTGACTCCATTTGTACATCCCATACATCAATTTTCAAAGGATGATCATATCACAGTCTATTTTCAGGATAATCAAGGATTTTTTTTTTTCCCCAAAAGCCTTATAAAATAGAAACTTAAGAGAAACTTCAACAAATCAAAGTAACAATGGTTTAAGTATGTAATTTGGTGCCCACAACAATACACACACACACACATATACGTATGTATATACACATACCATTATACCCCCTGTACACCACATACTCTTAGAGCATATGTATTCCAGTCTGGGCCATCATATCAGGATTAGAGTCTTAGTTATCACGTCACCTTATCAGATTCAAATTCATCTATTAAAGGGAACATCAAAATGCTCTAGAAAAATCAGAGCTTCAGGTAAGCAGCCAAATAGAGAAGCTACATACACCATACTAGCTAGTAGCGCTAGATTACTATGTGCTCCACAGAGCTGTCAGCATGTGTATGCATTGCCTTATTTAATACAACAGCCCCAGCAGGGACTGTGTTTTTGTTTTTGTTTTTAATAGTAGCTAAAGAAACAAAGGCAGAGAAATTACATGGTTTGCCCAAGGCTATGTGACTGTAATTTTGGTTGATTTCTGAAGCTCAAAATGCTTTGGTATGAAACTTGAACCCTCCATTTACTAGCTGAGTTACTGGCAACTGGTGATACTTCTTGATCTAGGTTTTCTCATCTTAAATAACAGCACCTGCCTCACGCATTGTGATTCAAATTAAATGAGTTTAAATTATATTAAGTATATGCAAAGCACTCAACCCAGTGTCCAGTGAACAGATAGTATTTTCAAAGGGCAGATATTACTACTGTAGTGTTATGGTTCATCATCTAGCCTGGCACAGAAGGCAAAATAGCTTTGTCATTCATGCGTTCAACCAATACTCTCAAGTGGATCATCTTTTCTCTGTAGTTTGCTGCCTTAGAAAGGTAAGACAGAGCATCTCAAACACACCCATTTGTAAGAAGCCATCCTAGAGAAGTAAGTTTTTTCAATTTTGCCCGTGAAACTACCATTTCACTTTGGCTTTCAGCCCCAACCGTCTTCCAGTCTTAGCCAACAGCAAGTGGTTGTGCTTTCCAAATATTTGGTTAACTCCTGACACAAAACACGTACGGGTTTGAACAAGAAGAAAGTTCAATATAAAATTAACACTCTGCTAAGTATATAGGAATTAGGCACAGCACTGGCACTTGTTAAACACTGGAAAGTCTTGCGATATTGTAAATGGTTTCTGAATTACACGATTTTATCTCCTTGCCTGCAGATCTTCACCTGGCATAGTCTAGTCAGCCCAGCCCACACCCACCATCACCACCTTCCTATCCTGCAGCCGTGACTTCCTGACCACACCTTGCTAATTTAACCCTTGACAACAATATTGGCACCATGTCCGACTCCAAACCATCCCTGATTATTACAGGGTGACCCAGAGTTTCGTGATTACCAGATATACTAGCTTCCTGCAATCTTCATTTTCCTTGCAGCCGATGGAGCGTAGGAGAGGACAGCCAGGAAGCAAGGATGCTAAGAATGCTTACATGCTCTGGGCATTGTTTTATATTGGGGGAAGGAAGGAACTAAAGTGAAAATCATTTGCTGGACTTTTTTTTTTTTTTTTTTTGGTACGCGGGCCTCTCACTGTTGTGGCCTCTCCCATTGCGGGGCACAGGCTCCGGACGCGCAGGCTCAGCGGCCACGGCTCACAGGCCCTGCCGCTCCGCGGCCTGTGGGATCTTCCCAGACCGGGGCACGAACCTGTGTCCCCTGCATCGGCAGGCGGACTCTCAACCACTGCGCCACCAGGGAAGCCCTGGCTGGACATTTTGAAGTGAACTTTTGCCATTCAATACTTGTTTTAAAGTTACTGAAACATAAAGACTCTCTATTTTCTAACAGAAAAGTCAACAATCATGCAAGCTAAGTTTACAGTTGAAGGAATATGAGGAAATAGGATTAAAATGGTTTCTATTGTGTTCTACATACAATTAGGAGACAGTGAGTCAGGGGATCCTCTTCCAGCAAATTAAGGAAGGCATTTTTGTACACATACACACATTTGGATCAGAAAAAGCTGCAAATAAACTGTGATCTGTGTTCCACTAATTAGGATAATACTCTGATTACCCACAAGAGGGTGAAGATTGTTTATCAAAAGGAAGAAATGAAAATACTTAAGTCTACTTTACAACTTTAGTGAAGTAGTTTTTTTATACCCTCTTGGGGGGACAAAACACAACTCTACTTCTCAAGTGAATCATACATTCTCTTTCCAGATTAGCAGCGCTTGCCATTTTTCCATGAAGGGGGAAGAAGATTCTGCAACAATGTTGCTACCAAGCTGAAAGGCAAGACGGGTAGCCCAAAAGCCGTTTCTCCATCAAACATAGGGTCTAGTATTTGCCAGTCCTGAAAAAGCTTCAAATGAAAGGCTTTAAGATGCCAGCATGGTACTTTTTAAAAAGAATCAGTTAATGGCATTTTGCACCACATCTAGCTGAATCTTGTAATACAAAACCTAGTTCCTCCTTCAGGAGATGTACCTCACCAAGTAAAATCCCCCTGGGTAATGTGGTCTCCCCTAAATGCTCTGATTACAGAATTTAACCTGATGATGTAAGTGCTTCCTGGAAATCATCGCTTGCTTACTCAGAAAAGTGCCGAGGAGGCAGATGGGCATAGACAGGAAAAGCAGGTTTGTCCACCTCACATAGGGGTCCCAGATGGCTTGCTTTTGCTTTTGGTGCTGCAAGTGTGAGCCTAAAGAAGTGGCTCTACTCTGCAACCCAAACCATCAGCCTGATGAATGTCTTCATATGTAAAGTAAGGAGGGAGAGGCATATATGTTCAAAAAATGGACAAACTGGCAAATTTTACTCCATAGAGACAAATTTAAAAATGAAGTTGGAGTGAATCTGATTTATAAGACCCTTTCTTCAAGTTGCCTATACACTAATTTTT
The DNA here is from genome assembly GCF_963455315.2 of Globicephala melas. NCBI lineage: Eukaryota > Metazoa > Chordata > Mammalia > Artiodactyla > Delphinidae > Globicephala > Globicephala melas. Next base: position 39,296,984 of record NC_083329.1, on the reverse strand, counting down.
TTTTCCCACAATGGGATGTTCTTTCCCAAATTGAGATATCAACTTATATCAAGAGAAGGACAGTGGGTAGTCACAGAGCAATGCCCAATTCCTAACTCCATGCCTTTGTTCAGAGAATTGTTCTCTGAATGCCATCTCCCCTCACACATCTGTCTCCAAATCCTACTCATTCTTGCAGTGTCGATACAGATCATCTACTCATACCTCTCCTCACGCTCCCCTTTTTTCACTCTGCAACAGCTGATCTGTCCTCCTTGCTGTTTTCTCCATTCCCTCAAGCTCTTCTTCATCAGAGCTTTTGATCCATGTGTTCCCTCTGCTGGCAATGTTTTCCACCCACAGCTAGCTCTTTATAATTTAGTTATCTGTGCACATGACAACTCTTCAAAATCTCTTGACTATCTTACCTGCTCACTGACCCTGTTGCTCTGTTGCCACTAAGAAAAATTATTTTTAAAAATCTACAGTCACTGTGTGTAGGTCATCTACCAGAATGTGATTTCCATGATGTCAATGGATTGTGTGAATTTTGCCTACAGCTTGGTTGCCAACGACGAGAGTGGCGCCTGGAACACACACACGTACACTCAAAATGCTTGCCCGATGAATCCATGATCGAGCAAAAGAAAAGAGGAAGGACTTACTTTGTCTAGAGCTTAGGAGATCTTAGCTGCAGTTGGGCCCAATAATTTGTGGCTTTACAGATCTGTGTAATTCTGAGAAATAAGAAGCTGAATCCTATGATCTCTGTGTTCTGTTCTACCTTTGACATTCCATGAGTTCAGCCTCATCTCTGGAGAGAGGAATTTCTAGGAATTGTCAGTCTGCCGTAATCTGTCCCTCCTTAGGACTCAAAGTTATATTTTCTACCTTTGGCACTTAAGTACTATTTCTAATTACTGTTTAATCTCTTTCAGAATAGGTCTTATCTTCCAAGGTGCTGTTTCGGGAAGAAGTCTGACAGATTTTTTTTTTTTTTTTTAATATTCCCCAAGTGCCAGCTATATAACAAGTTGAGTACCCAGTTTGAAAGATCACCGAGAACACTGCCAATCTCACATGAACTTCACCTTGTCAGATAAGTGATGACAATATCTCCCAATTTGCTAAATGGTTTATTTACTAAAAGTTGAGATGATGTCCCAATCCACTATTCTGATTTTATAGCTGATAAATTTTGCATCCAACAAAAGCAAATGTCTTAGCGTTTAACCAGAAGTTCTATGAGGTCTAGCCCCTTCTAGTCTGAACAAGGGCTATTTCATAAAAATTTATAGGAATGTGTGTTTCCATTTTCAAGCATGATTTTAGTACCTGCTAGATAAATGGCTTCAATTAGTTTGCACATTGGATATACTCCAGTCCAAGTTCATATCCACTTAAATGTTTAAATTGCCGGTTAATTGCACTCATCTGAACCCAACAGGATAATTCACTTTCAGGCTTCTAAATCCAAGGCCAATCATTACAGAGGTTGAAATGAGCAGGGTGGCTCTTTCAGAACTGACTGTACTGTTTGGTGTGTGCTCTGCTTGGTCCTGTGATATTCACATAGAACACGGCCACTAGTTCTCCTGTATAGCAGTCTGAGAAGCAGGGGCCAGGGTGTGCTCTATCTTCACACCTGATTGGAAAGGGGGTCTCCACTCCCCAGAGCTCCTTCACCAGCATGAGAGAACAGTAAAAAAACAAGCTTATTTACACAGCAGGGCAAGGCTCAAGACAAAGACCTTTGGAGAATGAAACCTTAGGTTTTAGATTCATAAGAAAAAGGATGTATCCTAATTGAAAAGGGCAGTATTAGGTTACTCTTTGAAAGGATCTGACATCTATTTTACTTGTTTGGTATTTCAATTATCAGTGATCATTTTCCAGGGGAGATTTGGCCTTCAAGTACTATTTACTCGCTGAGCTTTTATCAGTGAGCTGGCAATAGAGCAGCTGACCTTTTGTATGCAGTGTTTTCAGGGATTTTCTCTTCCTCTTCTGGGTGAAACTATTCAACACAGCAAAAATAAAGGAGGGAAGAGGAATCGGTGAATGCTTTTCTCCACAAAACATGAAGAGAATTAAAAAAAAGAGTGCAATTTCACAACCAATTACACTCCTAGCAAAAGCGATTCACAACTAATTAGGAGAGAACGTTACAACCCTCTAAAGCATTACTGTGAACAGCTAAGGAGAATATAGGCTTGAAATGATATGGAACCCTACATACGAAGCACACAGGTTTCAGTATGTGAAGCATTTTTTTAACATTCATGTCAAATTCAAGCATTTTACCTGTGGGAAAAGAATGAATAAAATAATTGAATTAGACTATAATGTATGAAAAAACACTTCAAATATCTTGCAGCCTAATACTATTGCTTTAATCAGACATGTTTTATGTTCCTTCTATGTTTAAGGTCATGTGTCTTGTCTTAATCCTCCAAACATGTGCCATTCTCAGGGTCTTTGAACCTGTTGTTCCATGGCCTTTGCTTCAATTGTCTCAGGGCCTTTGCACATGCTTACTACCATCTGGATGCTCTCCTCTGCTGTATCTGCAAGACTCCCTCCCTCTCCTCCTTGAAACCTCTGTCCACTGTCCCTCTTCACTAAGGGTTCCCTGACTTCATCTTAACCCCTGCCCCCAAACTCTAGTCCCTTTTATTTCTCTCCATAGCATTTACCATCATCTAACATAGAATGGAACCTCCTTATCTATATTGTCTGTTGTCTCACTTTCCCAACTAGTACAGAAGTGAGACAATTTTTTTTTGTCTAGTTTTCATTACTGTATCCTTAGTAGATTAAGCTATTCCTGGGGTGACCCCTCATTTATATTACCTTTGCAGAAGTCAACCCAGTGATTGATACTAGTATTCATTTGGGTTCTTTTAAGAATCATCTACATTCTTCAAATATTATTTGGAAGAAAATTAAGATCTTTATAAAATTATGACTTCTGTCATCAAAAATATTAATACTATATGTGTGCTTTTCCAACTCTAGGGATGGGGTAATATCAGAAGACAAAGAAACTTGTTATTGGTCACGTTATTTCTGCCATATATCAAAACTTAACTTAATGATAACATGTTTCTTTAGGCAGATGAAATCTCAAGCTATATATCTGGTGATAAAGAGAAAAAAATTCTGAAACCAAAAGCAACTAGACACATGATAAATGCATTTAGAATTAACCTTGGCTTATTCTTTGGTTTAAAAATGTACTTAATAAACTGTGCAGGAACAAAAACATTCTCTGAACATTTTATTCAAAGTATGAAGACATACTTTAAAAATAGCCTTGATAAACCTGGGTTGTTCTCTGTACTTGAAAATAGTCAATAGCACCCTGTTGGAGACCCCAAATTCAAGGGACTCCTGCTAGGACAATTAGAGAAATTATAGTAATACAAAGAGGGATAATACACAATGCCTTCAGATGTATTTATCTTGTCACTCCCTAATCAAAAAAGAAATTCGGGACCAGGAGTCTAGCTGAGCCCCAAACATCCTAATCCCCTATCTCATACAGCAAAGACACACACACACACACACACACACACACACACACACACACACACACACACACACACACACACACACACACACACACACACACACACACACACACACACACGCATTACTAAACCAGGAGGAAATTTTCCACTTTTCCTTACTTACAAGTCTCGGCTAGTGGCAATTCATAGCTATGCTAGTGTAATAATAAGGTTAATTTTCAGATGTCTTAAATGGACCATTCAGTTCGATATAACTTTTATTTCTCAGCCTCATTATAAATAACCATCAAAAACATCTCTTTGTAAAAGATGGAAAGTCTGTCTGTGACATAAACTTCACTACTGTTTCTCAAACTTTATAGTAGCCTTTGCTATTAAACCGGATCTATACCACTTCCCTGATAAAAACCTGCTGGTGACACTATTTAAAAAAACCTAAGTTTTAAAAATGGCAAATTTGACCAATCTTCTTTATATACATGATGCAAAAAAATGACAAACCACTTCATTCTACTAATCAGGATTAGGATGTAAATACTAAATCTCCTGTTATAAACTTGAGATGGTTTATAACATAATTGCTTTGTCTTGCTGAGTTATAATTTCCACACCTTTAAGAGAGAGACAATGCCATCAACTTTCCAGGGCTGTTGGTAGGATCAAAGATAATTTGTGTCAAGCACCTTGCAAAACGTCTGACACATAGCAGGTCCTCTTTGTCACTACTGAGACAACTAACCTTGCAACAAAATGCTTAATTTTTTTCAAAAGTCAAATAGGAAATTGTTTGTTCAAGGTTTTCTAAACACACGTTTCTTCGAGAATTTAGAAGTGATCAAGGCTAAATAAATATGGTATTGAAATGAACTGCAATACAAGAGCATCTACAAAGTTGTTTTTATCTATTATATGCTACTATTTAGTTGCCTGTATTGAATCACAAAATCATTTCTAATGACTTGATATGGGATGATATTCTTGCTGCCAAAGTTTTCTAATTGGTCTTTATCTTAAAACTGACAGACGAACATTTAATTGGTTATATATAAATTATTTTCTTATCACTCTAACATGTTTTTAAAACTTCAGAGCTAGATTTTAGTTAAATAATGCATCAATATTGATTTATTAGTTATGACAAATATACGTAGGAACATAAGATGTTAACAATGGGGGAAGCTGGGTGTGGAGTATATGGGAACTCTGTAATTTCTTTGCAACTTTTCTGTAAGCCTAAAACTCCCCTAAAATAAAAAGTTTATTTTTAAAAAATCAGAACTGTGACCCTATTAAGTTCCAGGGGGCAAAGTCCATTTAAGTGTCAGTGAGAATTTAGAATAGACTTAGAAAAGGAGTATCTTGTTCCTATTAAGTCAAAATTTTGCCTTTTCTTATAAATGCTAGGAATTAGCTTGTACAGAGGCTATGGATTTCTAGGTCATCAACTGTGCCTTTATAAATTCTATCGTCTTAACTGAAAACTTAATCAGTGCTCTGCACGTTTGGACAGCTCTCACTCAAAGGGAAGGGAAAGAACATACACTACCCACCAAGGTAGACTGAGTTTGTTTCATCATTGAAAACGTTCACCAAAGCCAGATACTGAACATAATTTAGAAGGCTGTAGGAGACAAAAAGGCTGCAGAAATAGATTATATAAAGACCAAAATGAATCATTCTTCTGTTGTGACAAAGTCAAAGTGTGTTTCTAGTCAAGAATCTATTGGGAGGAAAAACAATTCCACTAACATTTGGTAGATTACATACAAATGTGTCATCAAGGGGAAAAACACTTTTGGTTATTTATCAATATGATAGAATTATATGGAAGAACCATTCTGCTCTATTTAATGTCTATCATGGTGAAGCAATGGAAAATACAATAAAGGATTAAAATATATAACCCTTCTCCAGACTACACAAATTGTTGAGACAATCATATATAGCTTGTAACATTAGTTTGTTTACAATTATCTTGCCTAGGTTAAAAAAGAAATAACCACAGATTTTAGAAGGATCACAGGATCAATTAAATATTCCTTCATGAAGACCTTTTTTAAGTCTTCCCCTATTTAATAAAAATTCCATGAATTAAAAAAATTTATTTGTTCCATAACTACCTTTTTTATGTTTATGATGCGAAGGAAGACAATTCACAAGACAAGCTATGAAGATGGTTTTGTTTGGTCTCTGGCTCTCAAATTCCCCATCATGACAGCCATTAGGCAAAGAGACTACTGCAATCTGGAACTGTTTTCCCTCAGTCTCTAATGCACTAATAATGCCTTTTGACTTATGCATGCAATAAGGAGATAATCGCCTCTAATGCAATCTGTTGTATGTATTATTTACAGCCTCCAGTGCATTAGCAAGGAATATGAGGATCCAGGGAAAAATCAACGGAGCTCGCTTACCTTTCTGTCCTGTCAGTATCATTGTTGCACGTTATAGCATTTTCCCTGATGAACTAATACATGCTGTGCTTTCAGATTCTCAGTGAATACCTTCATTCCACTCTTTCCACACGTCCACTTCATTGATCTGTCCAAAATGTGATGCTCAAGACAAGACAGAGGTTCTTATCTGCCTCCTTGTCCAGAGGTCAGTTTAAAAACTATCACTCCGTTACAGTGACATTCTTTACCAATTCTTCATCTCACCTAATGTTTCTTCAAATAGCACAAGTACTTGTTTTTCTTAAACCAAACACAATTTTATCATTAAACTATTTGTATTAAATATTAATTTTTTAATAAATATAATTCAACTGAGCTAACATTTGCTCTTTTTCCACTGGGGGTTTAATGTCAGGCTGACTCAATATACTGCTGATATCACCTCACGAATATTCACTGGCACAGAATAAAAAACACAATTCTGCCTGATACGGATTCTTCCATTGCAATCACCCTAGGAATAGTGTAGATATACTCTAATTTATGGAAATAGGAATAAGAAAATGAAAATCTTTTTTTTTAATACTAAGTATGATCCTTATCTGATAACAAAGCTTTCCTATTTGAATAGAACATTGTGACTTAATTTAAATTTTTCTTGTTTCTTGATCGTGATTAGCTCTTTATTTTAACCACCAATTAGCTCAGACACAGTAAATTTTGGTAAAAGCCTGCTTTAAATATTTATATGATTATGACATAAAATTCCTTTCATTTCCTTTATTCTCTCAACTTGAAGACATCCCATACAATTGGAGATGACTAAAGCAAAACCACACTTAACTTTAATACTGGTGAATAAGCATGCACTGTGAATATAGAAACTCAAAAGTTTGGTCTCTTAGTAATTTTTATTCAAAAGTTAGGTATTAAGAAACAAGAGTTCTTCCAAATATGCCTACATGAAAATATATTATTTTCAGTACAAGTGTACAGAAGATAAAGGAAAAATACTTTTGAAACAAAATAGAAAACTTTGTAAGAAATTGAACACTGCAGACGGAATCCAACTTTTCTACTGATTTTTGTTTTAAAATTGGAAGTAAGTCCCTGAGGCAGCGTTTCTAAAACACCTTGGTGTCTAAACATTACCCAGGTCCTTGTTAAAGGTCCATCTGTTCAACATCACTCACAGAAGTTCTGATCCAGGAGTTGAGATAGATGCAAGTATGTGAGGACCGCACTCTGAGAAGCATAGTCTTAAGGGGTCATTGATACAGTTTTCACATGTCTAAATGAAAAATACAATTTACTGCCTTATGGGACATTACTTTATTTAATCCTTACAAGTGAGGTGGTGCAGTTCATTCATCATGATCCTTTGGCTACATGAGGTCTCTGAGGTTCAAAGAATGTATATAACTTGTCCACAATCATACAGCTAGTTGAGGGGCATAACTGGAATTCCAGGAGTGTATGACAGCAAAGCCCATACTCATAACCACTTCATACACATTTTTCTACTACTCCAGAATGGATGAAGGCCTCAGCCCCTCTTTATATCACTCAAGATTCATGGAGACAAGAGGCAGCACCATATCAAAAGGAGTGCTATCATGGGACCTCTTTTTTTGTGGGCATTCTGATGCCCAGAACATTAATAAGATCAAGGTCCACTTCATAAGGATCCTTCTTCCTGACCAATCTTTCCCATGACCCCTCATGAAGTTAAACCTAGCTGTTTACCCCAGCAGCATTTCTTAACCTGTAATATCTGAGATAGAGTTTCTTGTCCTAACATAGCAGCTATAATGGTTAAAGACAAGAGAGAGGAGAAAGGAACAGGGAATGAAGAGGAAGTTGGGGGGAAAGAGAATGTGAACATAAATGTTTACAGGCATTTATATGTGTGTGGGAGAGGGCAGGAGAGAATGTGGGATATCTGATCATGGAGAAGGAAAACAGTTCCTCAAAGTGGTAAATTAGAGCTATGGAAAGAGAATACATTCAAGGTTCCATAAAGGTCAATATAACTGAACATATATGGTAATTTTTGTGCTTCCCAGCAATATTTTGCATGTAAGAAAGGTATCACACCATGCAAAAAGTTACTTTAAAATTTTATTAAAAATTTTGGAAATATTTATGAAAACTATCTTTCAAATTCTTTATGGAACTTTATACTACACAGTATGAATAAGTATACTTTAATGTATCCTTCAATTTTTATCTTACTAGGAAGCAACATACTTCTCATATCCTGAGATGACAATCTGTTTACTACTAATGAGCCAAACATATTCATGTATGATGGAAAGGAATTATTCACACTTGGTATTATTAACATAGGAATAACTTCTTTACTACAAGAGGGAAGAGAGCCTGAAATGTATACAAGTCTACAGTTTTGTTTTGTTTTGTTTTGCGGTACGCGGGCCTCTCACTGTTGTGGCCTCTCCCGTTGCGGAGCACAGATTCCGACGCGCAGGCTCACCGGCCATGGCTCACGGGCCTAGCCGCTCCGCGGCATGTGGGATCTTCCCGGACCGGGGCACGAACCCGTGTCCCCTGCATCGGCAGGCGGACTCTCAACCACTGTGCCACCAGGGAAGCCCTATAATTTTTAATATCCTTCTTCCTTCCCTCTCTCCTTCCCTTCCCCCTCTCACTTTTCCTCCCTTCTTTCCTTCCTTCCTCCCTCCCTCCCTCCCTCCCTCCTTCTCTTTCCCCTCCTCCTCTCCACCTCCCTGTCACCCACCCACCTTCCTCCTTCCCCTTCTTCATTCCTTCCTTCCTGGTTGAGGGAAGGGGGTTTGGCTGAGGTGAGAGAAAGCAGTTAGTTGCATTGGAAGATATAAGATATATATTCTAGGATTGTTTAGAATCTGGTCATTTCAGAACTAGGGAATACCAGAGAATAGTAGTCCTGTCCTTTCATTATACAGATGATGAAATAGAGGACAGAGAAGTGACATTAACACCCATGCTCCCCAACCTCCCAGCCCAGTCATCAAATCAAGAAGTAGAACCTAGTTATTCTGGCTTTTAATTCACTGAACTTTCCCAGTATACTTGATTTTGCCCTGAACAGCTACCCTGCCAAGAGGAAAAGGGTGCACACTTAGTGTTCTATTGATGCTTCTTTCAGAATTAGGGTTCTATTATTTCAGGTCAAATATTAAAACCTGATTAAATAGAGAAATGTCAGGGAATGCGTACTGGGAGATGGTAGTTTTTGTGGCCTTCCCAGATAAGGAACTTGACTTCCTGCTTTATAGCACAGTTAAAGCTGTTTTTCTTTTTTCTTCAATAAAGACAGTCTCTAGTTGTCTTCTTCTCAACTTTGGTTTCCCAAGTGAATTAAACATCCCCAAACAATAAAATTGCACTCTACCAAATAATGGAAAATAGATAATGTCAAAAATAGATAATGTCAAAAATCCACTATAACTAATACAGAAGATGATTTTTAATGTTGACCTATGCACGATAAGAACTCAGGGATAAATAAATTCAACTTATAGTTTTTAGGTGATGGGCTCTGAGTTCACAGTTAAGATGTAGAGTCAGAGTGTTCTATTTTCTGGAGACAGAAGCTCTTTGTGCTGCTCTGAGTCAGAAAGGCCAGAAATATGCTGGTTATCATCAGGAGTACAATAGGGAAAACACTCTTCCTAACCTTGAAGAGACCTGTGGGGCATCAGCTACCATCAGGGCACAGGGAACACTCTGTCTTATTCTGGCCACGCTTCTTCCAGAGGAGCAGGATGGAACTGAAAACAATTTAGGCAAAGCAGGTTACTGGGGAAGGCAGAGTAGTTTCTTTGTAAGGATAAATATTAAGAAATCAACCTCTTATAGTCTGGGAAATTGAAAGAAAAAAAGTGAATTAAGCCTTAATAATCAAGAAGTGCATGAATATGGGAAAAAATAATTCTTACACCAGCTATGAGGTGATAGCACTTGGTCTCGTTAGGAAGAACTAGAAAGGAGTCAACAAAAGGAAACTGAATAATTGCACACAGAAAAATTATTTTAAATTATGAAGCTTATTAATTTAAGAGGCAACATAAGGTGCATTAATAGGCTTAGGGGAACAATGGAAATAGACATATGATAAAATTTTAATTGACTGGTAAGAGAAGCTGGGGCCTATCTCAACCTTTTCAACTTGATGAAAAAAGACTTATTCAACTCATCAAATATCTCTGGGAACTACACTAAGAAACTGGTTTTTGCAAGGATCATTGTCCAAACAAAGCCAGTCATAAGATCATCTAGAAAAGAACTAAGACTCTCAGTGGCCTAGAAACATCAAAGGTAATTCTTCTAGCTGACCATACTCTAAGCTCCATAAAGGTAGCCTCTATTACTGACTACTACATCCATGGGTCTTGGCAAATATTAGGTTGAATCATATGAATTTGCTGATGTTCAACCATACTGAACTATAAAATTTGTAATTTTGTATGCTTCGACCTAAGAATAAAAGCTTGAGCTCCTACTATGTAAAATATATTGAATAAGTAAATGAATTAACCTAGTTGTTTTGATTGATGCCTTTTATTGACATAAGATACTAAAAATTATGATAGGGAAATACCCTTGTAGACATGAACAGTGTCATGCCCTACTTTGATCTAGTTAAGACACTTTCAAGTTTAAAGCCTTCCAAACTTATATAAATAAAGCATTAATTCCACGCCTATGTATATATCCTGGGATGAATATAAAACTGGTTTGAGATGATCAACATTGTTCTCAGGGTGCCCTGCTGGTAAGATAAGATCTATGCCTCTCAAATAAGCCATGACATTAGCTACAATGAGTTGTACCCATATGAGGCGGGACTAGGAAATGATGAGTGTGGCTTAACTAGGCTCAATAGATGTTCATGGGAAAGGCAGGATTTGAATTTGTCTTGACCTGTGAGTAGAATTTGTGGGCAGAGTATAAGGAAAAGGCATTTTTAGATGTAAGATTGATGGAAGAACTGGCATGTGTTGGGGAACACCCTGAGATTTCTGTGCAAGAGCCCAGAGTCTAGGTTTAGAATATTATTTATTCTAAAATTTATTCTTCATGCATGGAAAACATCAAAGGTTTATGAGTAGAGAGCACATAGAAAACCACGGGAGGTTTTAAAGTAGGAGACAAACTGAGTTTAAAGGGGCTTAGTTTAAATTACTGAAAGACTACACTTTCCAAAATAAACCATTTGTTGCATATATAAGGTGGTCTCAATTTAAATGACAACCAATTACATTTTTATACCTGTATTTTAAGCAAACTTAGAGCATGCACAATTTATCTAGAAGGATTATGTTCAAAAGAGGGTAAACTATAGTAATAATTAAAATGAATTATTTTAGTTGTTTAATATAATTGGAGCTGAAAAAGAAGACTTCAATAGCTGTTAGCCCATTTTCTTTTTTTTGGACTGCTTTCCATGAAGACTGCTTGGTCACTCAGAAAACACATGAAAGAAACACTATTTTGTATGCTCATATGCACAGCATACACACATATAGAAATGTTTATACCTACTCCTATCTTTTAATGGAATTTATGCCACTGTTGTCAATTATTGTGTCTTGCAGAGACAGCCTAGGCATAAATATATTTTAAAATAAACTCATGAATAGTTTGGCTAGATTGCTTCACAAATAGCACTTGTAAAATATACTGGGGAAGGTCTGAAGGAAAAGAATATCTGTAAGAAACAGACTCACAGACTTAGAGAATGAACTTACGGTTACCAGAGGGGAAGAGGGGGAAGGATCGATTGGGAATTAGGGATTGACATGTACACACTGTTATATTTAAACTAGATAACCAACAAGGACTTATGGTATAGCACAGGGAACTCTGCTCAATATTCTGTAATAACCCAAATGGGAAAAGAATTTCAAAAAGAATAGATACATGTATATGTAGATCTGAAAAAAAAATCTGTAAATCAGAGAGCACAGAATAGTTTAACCACTAAGTAAATGCAAGCCACCTTAATAGAAGCAGTAGCTAATACCCTTCTGTTCCACTAATTAAGAAACAAAAACAAAAACGAAAACAAACAAAACAACTGTCTTTGATATAGAGGAAAACCAATATTGAAATCTTATGTGCCTTTGGGAGGTTAAAAATGATAAAGTCACTTCTTCTTGCAACCATTCATTGATTTATTACTGATCACATAGATTGTTTATATTTGTGATATTTTAAGAACATTGTAAAACCTTTTTTATCATAAAACTAAAAAGAAAATAATTTGTACATACACTTGGAAAATGACAAGCCTAATCACAATTCCTTTAATATAATTTCCTATGACAAAACTTGTTACACAGATATTTATTTTGGCAAAAACACAGTAAAAGGATTCAAATGAATCACTTTGCTGTTGTGCTTCTGTTTAAATTTCTTCTTTCCTTCCTTCCTTCCTTCCTTCCTTCTTTCCTTCCTTTCTCTCTCTCTCCCTCCCTCCCTCCCTTCCCCCCCCCCCTTTCTTTCTTTTTGTTGCAACTTCTCTAAGAGATAGAATTCCTCTATACAGTCTGATGAAGTGTATGCCCCAGGAAGGGACATACACAAAGGAGGACCTGTTACATAGGAAAAGGGCAAGCTATTAACAGAGCAATGAAAAACCTCTCATGCAATTGCCAATAGTCCACAAATTCCCACAAGGACATATTCATTACTAACAGTAGGCTAAGATACTGTAACCCACTGCATAACCATAATAATGAAAACAAAAGAAACACAATTCAAATATAGGTGGGGTTTAGTTTCAAGAAAATTATTTATTTGCTCTCTATCCATCAAAGCAGATTATTTCAGGAGGAAAGGAGGATGGCATCTGTATTTTAAATAGATTTTCTACAATGTTTCTTCCAGTTGAGTTTTTATGTTGCCTTTAAGTGTATTATGACCCATTACAGACATACCGAGGGCAAAGACATCAAGCAAATTTGAGTAGTATCTGCCCACAGAAAATACAGAGGAATAAAGACAATCATTGAGATGGAAATGCAAGCTAAAGGAAGAAAAAAAATCTGTTTGCAAAAAATCTGTTTTCCTACATTTTTAAGAACGTTTCAGTTGTGTGATATGAAGAACGCATGCAGCTAGATTATCACCATTCATAATCCAGAATGATTGTTTACCTATATGGTCAGAATGATTTGGAAAGGGCACCCATTCTTATAAGTTGCATGAAGATAGTTCAAGTCCCTGTAAGTCCCTTCTCTGGGCTAAAGCTTCCTCATTCTTTTAACTTTGCTTCGAAGGACAATTTCCAGCCTGTCTTTGTGTCAGTTGCCCTCTTCACAACACTTTCCCTTTGTTCCCTTCCCTGCTCATGGATGCAGTAAGTGGCTCTAGAGCCTAGGTACGGTCTTTCTCTGTGGTTTGCATCCACTCTTCACAACAGACAGGGTGCCCTCAATCACTGAGACCTCAAGCGGTAAAGATGTGAGTTAGAAGCACAGAAATTTCACACACTCGGTGGCAGTTTCTTTTAGCTATGCTGTTGTATGAAAAAAATTCAGTAACATACATGTAAGCATTATCTGTCAAGTGGGTAGTGGGGGAGCAAACGTTGAGACCCACTACTTCATTTATAAAGTCACCGATCTGCACACAGATGTTATATTTCCTTTGTAGCCTAGGATTACTCTACAGATTTCAAATATCCTCCCTACACTGTTGATGAGCAGTAAACCTGTGTCAATTAAAATGCTGTTAACCTATCTTTCCCATTTTGTTTATGCAAATTATATTAACGACTGACAAACAGAAGTTTCATTTACTGAAATCACTTCATCAGTCCCATTTTTCAAGACTTTTAAACTCTTTGTTGTTTCATAGATGCTATTAGGAATTGTTGCACTGTTTAGACATTCATCAACTTGACATGAATCCTATATCTTTAGTTACGATGCTGGTAAAGCTGTCTGATAGAGCAGGGCCAAGTGCAAAACCACGTTACTTAACACTACAGGACAACTCTCCAACTTCACTGGGTTGACACTGATCCCAGAGGAGGCTGCACAGTATGGTAATAAGTATCTGATTCAGGATTTAAGAGAAACAGTTTTAATACCAGTTGTGCCACTACTGTGTGTATATGCGGTGGGGAGGTATGTGACATCAACTGAGGAACTCAATCTTTTCTATACTCCTATTTCACCATTTATGAAAGAATCATAGAACTATTAGTGTTTGCAGGATCACAGGCAATTATGTACTCTAATATCCTTTTAATATAGATGTGGAAATAGATCCCAGAACAGGTCCAAAATGGCTACATAACTTCTCTTTCACATAGAAAGAGAAGATGGTGCTCTCTTTTCCATTTTATATCACAGTAAATCAGAAAAATTATGAGAACATGAAATAGTTTCCAACCAGATTGCTTCAATACAGTTTGCAGTTACCATGGCTCCTAGATGCCCCATGTGAAAACGTGACCATGGAAGAAAACACAGTATAACAAGATGATGAACCAGAGCTACAGTATAGTAAGCACTGGCATTGGCCCCAGTATGGAGTAAAAAAGAACAAAATAAAGATTTTAAAAGTCCGTTTATTTCTATATCTTCCTCCCCTACCAGTCCCCATTTTTAAATTTTGTTTTGTTTTAATCAAAGCATCATGGAAGATAATTACTTGGAAAAAGAATTATCTGGGCACTAAACCTCCAAGTCTCCAATACACACACTACTATATATGAAATAGATAAACAACAAGGACCTACCGTATAGCACAGGGACCTCTGCTCAATATTCGGTAATAACCTATGTGGGAAAAGAATCTGAAAAATAATATATATATATATACACATACACACATATATTGTGTGTGTATATATATATATATACACACACACATATACATATATATAACTGAATGACTGCTGTACACCTGAAACTAACACAACATTGTAAATCAATGATACTTCAATTAAAAAAAATTTTTTAAATAAACAAAAAAATAAAGATAAGGATTAAAAATAAATAAATAAAAATTAAAAAACAAGGGGGATAATTAACTCCTTCCTAAGATTACTAACGGGATAAAATTGGTGAATGCAATTTTGGTTAAAGCACTTAAACAGTACCTAGGAGACACTGAGCCTTTCAGACATTTTAGCTATTGCTATATTTTCCTGGTGCGGACTCTCCAAGTTCTTTCTGTATTCTTACTCCTATTCAGTCTACTCCAAGAGCATTTTTTGGAAAGTTAGGGAGTAATTCATATAATGGCTTGGTGAGGAAAATGCTCTGTGCTTATACGGAAACGTGATTCTCTGCTGGTCTAAGGCGTCAAATCAAAGGTTTCAAAAGGAGATTTGCCTCGTTTGTCCTCTGACCCCATCCTGTGATTACTAATGAAGATCCTGGGCTGACAGGGGCAAGAGGCTGGAGTGTCTCAGGGGGCAGAACCAGCCAAAGCCACAGGAATTTCAGCAGGATATCATTATCGATAAAAGAATTATACAAACTTGTTATGGTGAAAAAAATTTAATAAGCACAGTGTTACATTTTACATTTATAATAAAAAAAGAGATTTTAAAATATTAGTTAAAATGAGTTGAACTGGTTGTCAGTTAAATGGCATTTCTGAGCAAAATGATTGAAAATTAATCTATTCTGGAGAAAAAAATATTGCTTAACACATTATTTTTCCAAAAATAAAACTGCATTCTCTTTCCTTTTAAACATTTGGAATGAAAACTATAGAAACTAAGAGTAATCAATATAAATAATATTAAGGAATATAATATAGTATCAGAATTTTAAACCAAGTGACAAACTTCACTGATTTTATTTCACCATTACCTATTTTCTTTATTGCTTTTCCTATTCTCTTATCACAATTTATTCTAAACCTCTGAATAGTAATCTCAGCCTTACTTGGTAAGAGAGCCCAAAAGAACAGCATAAACAATTGGATATTGATCCATGAATACAGGATCCAAGAAACAGTTTACTTATTTAACTATTTACATTAGCCCTTTATTATAAGAATCCCCAAAAGAGTAAGTACAGAGTCAAGCAATTTTCATGATCGCTTAGAAATATAAAATAAAAGCTAAAGTATTCTAAATGTGAAAGTTCTCTTACACTGAAAGTAATGTATACATGTAGGTAATAATATACTATGTTACCACACATCGGTCATTACTACAACTTTGACAATTTGGTATCGTGCTTTTAGCCAATATAAAATTATTCTTTTATTCAATATCTTGAAAATTTTCAGTTGACTTGAGGTGTTAATGGTCTCCATTGATGTGAATGTAAATGCTTTGATAATAACATGAAAGAAAGTAGCTGTTATATAACGTATTCATTCATTTTCATAGATTACCTATTTGGAAACTAATGAGATCATACCATAAAATTCTAGATAAATCACTAGCTTCTAGACACATTTTGTTGAACACCACCAAAGCTTACTCTTCAGAGTACCTAGCACTATGTCCAATTTGTATGCACCACAGTATCACAGCCTGACATTTTTAATGAATGCCTAGAGTTACAGCAGAGAAAACTCTGGTCCCTACCTTTGAGCCAGGTAGCAAAATGAGCATTTGGATCTGTAACTGAGAAAGCATACACTTATTTCTTGGGTTATTATGGAACAGATTTCCAACCAAAATTGACTTCACAGTAAAAAAAAAAAAAAAAAAAAAAAAAAAAAAGCAATCTTGGTGAGGGCCAAAGAAGAAATTTTTAGGAATAACTGAATAATATTTAACAATCTTTTTCACATTCCTGAAATAATTAGCATTGATTTTATGGATTTGTGTAAGCATTAAAGATAGGGAACTACTGCAGATAATGAGCAAACCAGTCAAAAATTACTTACTTGGTTGGATAAGTTTGAAGTAGGATAAAAAATCCTTTCATCCTCCTAAACTGTAACATTTTGACCCTATCCTCTCTGGCAGAAGTTTACAGCTTCTGCCTTCTTCTCACCATTAAAATACTGTCATGATAACCAGTGTCATAGAGCAATAGCTAAAGTCTTTAAAAGAAACTCATTAGAATACTTAAACTGGTTTGACTACCAGGGCTGTATGTTTTAGAAGTAGAACAAGTCTCTTGGACTTCCCTGGTGGCGCAGGGGTTAAGAATCCACCTGCCAATGCAGGAGACACGGGTTCGATTCCTGGTCCAGGAAAATCTCACGTGCCGTGGAGCAACTAAGCCCGTGCGCCACAACTACTGAGCCTGTGCTTTGGAGCCTGCGTGCCACGCTACTGAGCCCGTGTGCCACAACTACTGAAGCCCACACACGGAGAGCCTGTGCTCCGCAGCAAGAGAAACCACTGTGATGAGAAGCCCACGCACTGCAACGAAGAGTAGTCCCCGCTAGCCACAACTAGAGAAAGCCCACGCACAGCAACGAAGACCCAACACAGCCCAAAATAAATAAATTAAAATACATACATGCATACATACATAAAGTTAAAATGATACTTTAAATAAAAAAAAGAAGCAGGACAAGCCTTAAGAAAATACTAAAGGCCAATCTATAGCTCCAAATGGTTCACAAAGATGTACCAACATTTTTTTTTGTTGTTGATGGTATGCGGGCTTCTCACTGTTGTGGCCTCTTCCATTGCGGAGCACAGGCTCCGGACGCACAGGCCCAGGCCATGGCTCACGGGCCCAGCCGCTCCGCGGCATGTGGGATCTTCGCAGACCGGGGCACGAACCCGTGTCCCCTGCATCAGCAGGCGGACTCTCAACCACTGCGCCACCAGGGAAGCCCTAAGATGTACCAACTTTTAACACTAACCTAGGAAAGATGAAATCTCTTTCCTTTAGGACAATTGTGCTTCATGCCCAAACTTTTTTTTTTTTTTTTTTTTTTTGCGGTACGTGGGCCTCTCACTAATGTGGCCTCTCCCACTGCGGAGCACAGGCTCCGGACGCGCAGGCCCAGCGGCCATGGCTCAACGGGCCCAGCCGCTCCGCGGCCTGTGGGATCTTCCCGGACCGGGGCACGACCCGTGTCCCCTGCATCGGCAGGCGGACTCTCAACCACTGCGCCACCAGGGAAGCCCCCATGCCCAAACGTTTTAAAGGACTCTAGCTTATGTATCTTCTTATTCCCTGCAATAACTTCACACTGAGATGGAAACTATGCCAATTATTTTCTTCTTCTCTTGTCTCACCATTAACTGAAACATAGTCGTCGTAGAAAACTATTATGGGGATTGGTTGTACTTATCGTTAGGGATGCCAAAGGATAATTATGTTTAGGAGATTTTACATTATGCCACAGTCAGGTAAGGCTGAGTTCTCAGACATTCGTCATCTTGCTTGTCCTCCATAACAGCCAGTTAATTAAAAAATCAAACTAGCTCTCCATTAATTTTATATGAATGTCCAGAGCTGTACATCACATATATTAATAATTTTATTTTCCATCACAGTCATCTAATGGCATTATACAAGCTGCAAATACTTGAGAGGGTTATGTTTTGCACTGGCCATTGAAAATAACAAAATGCTACATCTCTGTCCTCAACTGTTATACCTGGGATTTAATCTATATGGACAGACACTTTATTGTTTGAAGCAGCTTTTATTTGTTTCACATAAAGCATTACCAAGATCTTGAGGGTAATGGTGCAGTGTGGGATGGGGAAATGAGCACTGGATTAAGGCAAGTCCTGAATTTCAGGCTTAGCTTTGACACTGGATGTCTACTATTAGACAAACAAATGAAACTGTCTAATACTCAGTTTCCTCATTTGGAAAATGAAGACACTGAAGCAGAATATTTTCATACAATTGACTAGCTTAAAACTAAGATTAATTTATCACTGGATGTGAGAAACATATGTGAAACTTGCAAATACATCAGTGGTTCCCAGACTGAGCTGCTCTTCTTGTCCATTACCTGAGATTTAAATATTATTTCTCCTTGGGATTCAGCCCAGAACAATTAAGATTCCCTGTGGGTGGGGCCCAGGCACTGGTAATTCTACTATACAACTAGGGTAGCACAGTCTGCCCCCAGGATCCATTCTGAACCACAGCACTACCCCAAGTAGAGGCAAGTGTGATATGGGTAGAAGCTAAGAGCTTTATTTTCTCATTTCTGGGCATTTATTTTCGAATTCATTAGCTAAACATTTATTATATGCCTCTTAGATGCTGTCCATATGCTAGGTACAAAGAATACAAAGATTAAAAAGTAAATAAATCACAACCCCTGCCAATAAGAAACTTATTTCAGCATATATTAAAAAAAATTCTTGTGACTATTATGTTGACAGCAGTCCTGTCAGAACTCAGC
Source organism: Globicephala melas (assembly GCF_963455315.2). Taxonomy (NCBI): domain Eukaryota; kingdom Metazoa; phylum Chordata; class Mammalia; order Artiodactyla; family Delphinidae; genus Globicephala; species Globicephala melas. The sequence continues at coordinate 39,277,759 of NC_083329.1, read as the reverse complement.
ATATAAATCTAGCTGCTATCGGCTTTAAAAATTCCTATGCAGCATAACAGATAAAAAGGTAGTGGCAAAACTAGATCCTCAATTCTATCCATGTCAGGTATGTTTTCTTAAATCAGAGGTTTCTTGTTTTTTTTTTCCTCCAAACAGATTTTATTTTAATAAGTGGGATTAGCAAACGGCACTTCAACAAAGTACTAAATGGAATTCAACTGGGCAAATGCTTACTATTCAATTTTTAAGACTGGACATACTGGCAGAACAAAGTTCTAAACTGGATTGATAACGGGATTTTGAAAATCTAGCTTTTTATTATCATAAAATACAAACAATGGTATTCAAAAGAAGTAAATAACAGCTATTTTTAAATGTATGTGTTCATAAGCAGATACAAATAATAATGTATATAAGACCTCAATGGTGAATTTAGTTTTATTTTTTTCAGCTTTTACATTTGTTGCCATAATTTCTACTGCCATTATCATTTTGGACAATTTAAATTTAATAGTTATGTATGTTAATACTTAGGGCTGTGAAAAAATACAATCTATTGTAACTATCACTTTCCCAATATGTGAAAAATAAAGCGACATTGCCATGAAAACGTACAAGTTGGTGTCTTATAATGCTGTTGGAGCTGCCTATTGCCTTCTCATAGATAACTTATAACTTCTGTATGGTCCTTCAAACTATTTTTTGGTTTAAAAATCCTACTATGAGTCAAAGAAAAGACGTTGAAAAGATGTCATTTCTTAAGTGATTCAAAACATAACATTTTGTTACTTCCTATAAATGAGTGCTTTGCCTTTTATATTACTTGAGAAATTTCTAAAGCAATGTTTTCTGAATGGAATGAGAATTACATGGTGTCACAGAAAGAATAATGGGATAGAGTTTTAGGAATAGCTCTGCTATTGATTTTTGTTTGTATTAGTAAAGTGTTCAGCCTCGTTTGTTAATCAATACAACAGGGCACAGTCCATATAACTTCTACTGTTGCTTCCTTTGTTTTTCTTTTTTTCTTTTTTGCGGTACGCGGGCCTCTCACTGCTGTGGCCTCTCCCGCTGCGGAGCACAGGCTCCGGACGCGCAGGCCCAGCGGCCATGGCTCACGGGCCCAGCCGCTCCGCGGCATGTGGGATCTTCCCGGACCGGGGCACGAACCCGTGTTCCCTGCATCGGCAGGCGGACTCTCAACCACTGCGCCACCAGGGATGCCCACTTTTAGATATTTTTAATAAGAAAAGATATTCTATCTTTTCTTAAACATCATAGAGGTTCCAAGAATAGATTAGGTACTTAGAAAAAGTTGAGGGAAAATGTATAACCCATGTTTATTAAAATTTTTTTTGAATGTAGCATGCACAATAAATGATAATCAATTCGAACCTTTTGTTGTAGAATGCACTGAAATGTCAATCAAAAAGCAGGCCCTTGTTAATACGCACTATAGAGTCAGTCCTGTGCCAGCCTCTAAAAGATCAAAAGCGTGAGAAATAGTCCCTGATTTCAAAGACCTGAAAATTCATTTTGGAGATGACATGGGAAAGTAGAAAATAAGAACTTGCTGCTGTGTGACGTAGATTCTGGGTGCTCTGGGTGTGGTGAAGATGGCGAATCGGTGAAGATGAATTGGTCCTGATGACCTAAATGGAGGAGAGACTCATCCTGGGTCTTGGAGGATGCCTGCCATCTGAATAAGCAGAGGGGAATCCAGGTGAAAGTGTACAGGCAGAAATGAGAATGGCATGATTGTGGGCCAGTGAAGAAATGAATCAGGAAGATCAGGTAGGTACTGGGAAATAGGCTGGTTAGGTAGGAAGGTATATATTGAGGCCTCAAAGGTCTAACCAAGAAGTCTCTAATTAAAGGCACAGAACACGTTTTGACTCACATCGTCTTTCCCAAAATTGCTAAATAGCAGATGCACAAAGAAGATTTTACAAGAGTCTATCACCCGGCAGCACATGCTAGGAAATCAAATATGTACTGGATGATGTTTAGTGGAGAACTGAGAAGGGCACATGAAGTTTATGAGAAAAGGAGACCTACAGAAGAGCAAGGAGGACAGAGAAAGATTCGGTCAGTGAAATGTAGGAAATCAGGAACCTCTAACTTTTTATTTGGAAATAATTTCAACCTTATGGAAAAAGTTACAAGATTAGCATAAAGATTCTCTAAATACTCTCCACCCAGATTCCCATAAATCATATGGTCTTCTAACAGTTTGCAAGATGGGTTAGAAGGGGGTCACTGGGGGACACTCACTCGGAAGGCTGTTTCCTTGGGTGAGGAAGTAGGGCTCACGTAGAGCTTACACACAGCAGAGAAGCAAAAACGTCTGTGGATGTGAATGGCGGAGGCATGAGAGCACAGTGGATGAATGCAAGAGGCCTTTCAAAGAGGAAATGGCAGGATCTGGTGGATGGCTACAATTGGAGGACAAAAAAGGGATACTTTAAACAAGATTATAAAGTTTCAAGGGTAGATGACCAAGAGGAGGATGGTACCAGCACAGGGGAGTAAATAGTTGCAGGGATGGCATTGGAGCTGGGGATGTGGCGATGGGCCTCGGGATGGGAACCAAGGAGGCAGCCTGGGGCTCTTTACTTTTGAGCTTCCTTATTCACTCTTCACTCCCAGGCTTTTCTTCTACCTGCACTTTCTCTGTTCCGCCCTATCTGTCAGATGGGACACCTGTCTCTTCTTACCTCAGCATATTCTCCCCTTTCCATCAGAGCTTATGCCTGGTTGGCTTATTAAAATGGTCTTGAAATGAAAAGAAAAAAAAAGGCTTATAAAATGCAGAATGATCAATCTTACATGAAGAAAACACTCCATAGAGTAGTAAAAAAATGTGTCCATTATGTGCTGTCAGAATCAATAATTCCAATTCCACTTGGAGAGTGAAAGAAGCAAAAAATAATTCACATATTCCAGGCAAAATGTTCTTTAATAGTCTTTCCCTTGGGGCAGTAGTTCTCAAACTTTAGTAATAAGCATCAGAATCACCCAGGGGGAGTTGTTATAAAAGGTATTGCTTGTGCCCCCCACTCCCCCACCAGAGTTTCAGATTTAGTAGGTTTGGGGTGGAGCTTAAGAATTTGCAGTTCTAACCAGTTTCTTAGGGAGATGCTGAATCTGCACCTCGGGACCGCACTTTGAGAACCATTGTCCTAGGGTGTGCCAGTGAAGGGAATCTGTTTATTCTGCCTAGAAAAGAAGGTGGATGAAGGGATGGGATGCAGGATAAGGAAGTTTCTTTGCTAATTTTATTTATTCATCTTTTTCAATTTACACAGAGAGAGTTTACCATTAAAGGTGTGGGACCAAGAGAAGTTAGGTTATGACGGGTTCCCCAATATGTTGCCACTGAAAGCTTTATCAAGCCATTTGAGTTTGATAAAAGTCAGCTAATTGTAACTTGGCAATTTATATTAATAGAAAACAGAGATAATATTGCATAAGGAACAAGGAGGAGGGAAACAGGTATTTAATTATGATTAATATGCTTAATTCCACTTTTATTAGGAGAGCACACCACATAATTACCTATACAAAGATCACTACTAATTGCATGAGTATATTGACTTACCATTTAGAAATGTGTTTAGACTTTGCCTAAATAAAGTGGATTGACTAAGCATATCACACTCAAGTCACGAAGGCCTACTTCCAAAACAACCCCGCCAACACTGACAAGGAAAATTTAGATATTTTCTGTGATAATTCATATTCAAATAAAAGGCGCATCAATCATTTTAGTAAACAGACAAGAATCAGTTAACTACTTTCTTGCTTATCGGTTTCATGATATTGATTTATAGGAGATGTGTGTGTAATAATGTCAGCAATAGATCATTCAAACCAAATTGTATTCTGAAGTGGTTTATATTTCAAATCAAGCATAAACCTGTAATATATTTCACCAGTGTTCCATAGATCAAGTTAGATCACTACTTTTAAAAATTAATAAAATGTCTCCCTTTTGTCTTTGTCTATTATATCATATAATAATGACCATGATTTTACTGGAAAGGGCGGAACTGCCTCTCATTTTCACATTTTTTTTTCTCCATGAATATTAACAGTTTCTCATTATGCAAAAAGACTCTTTGTATTTAATAGACAATTAGTTCTGAAACTGAGTTTGTAAGTTTATTGACTATTTTAATTATTAGAAACATCGCTTTGCTCACATACCTTAATGAACAAATCGACTAGCACGATTACAACTTTAACTGGGCACTGGTAATTAATTCCAATGATCTCTTTTTCAGTCTAATCCACGAGAGATTTTATAAGCCTGCTGGGATTCTAGCCTTCTGCCTGTGGTCTCCTTTCTTTGCCTTAAGCACAATCTCCCCAGTCTTCCACGCATGGATTTTACTCAGTATTGGGCTACACAGAAGGTGAACTGAGTTCTAATCATAACGTTTCTTTCCTATAGCTTTAAGACCTTGGACCATTTCTCATTTCTTGGCCTCAGCTTCCTCATCTATGAAATAACAGGGTTGAGCTAGATAATACTGGTGGTCTTTTATACTTCTAATTTTAAGACAGAACAAACATTATAAGACTGTTCTCCAACAACATTGTTGAGGTCTTCACCCACAGCTGTAAGTAACTGAAAAAGTTCCAATTAAGAATAAATTAAGAGTTTTCAGCCCTCCTTTAAAGATGTATGGATACACTTGGCTCCAAAATATATAGTAAATTATTTTATAAAATATTAAGTTTGAGGCAGTGAAATGCTGATACAAGTTGAACAACTGGCTTTTTAAAAAGTAATGAGTTGTCATGTTTGCTGATGTCTATAGCATAAATACTCCCACTATGGCTGATCTCAAGCTACCAAAACAATTATCATTGAACACTGAACATGATGTTAAGTTGAGATCATGTGCAGAGTTGGCAAGCTGTTATGAGCCAGTTTTAGGACATGAAGACCATTAATACTTGGGGTCAGGGACCTAGTTCCAGCACTATTCCCAACTTTGAGATTTTAAGCAAGTTGTCTGACCTTTTTGGACTTATCCAAAATAAGATAATTTCTTACCTATCAAATTTCTTATCAAATTTAAAAATAATTTCTTACCTATCAAATAAGGGTATAGCACTTGTTCTTTCTTCTGTGGCTACAGTAATATATCAGATATAAAAGCACTCTGAAAGAATTTATCTCCTTGCCAAATGCAAATTACAACTACTATTACTAAAAGGGAAAAAAATCAATAAATGCCTTTTAAAATAACTTTCAGGAAAATAAAGCTACAAACTCTTGTGATTACAATTCTTTTAGTTACAAGAAACAGAAATCTACTCAAGCTAACTTAAGCAAATCCAAAGGAAATTAGTCATTCTTGTGTCATTTGAGAACTTGAAAGCAGCAGGATGGAGGTCTGTCTTATCTCTGCAGGACTTTCAGATTCTCTCTGGCTAGTCTTCTCTTTCTATGTTTATATGTTACGTCATTGCCAATAAATAGCTTCCTTGCCCCAAAGCTCCTCTGCCCACCACCACCTGATTTTGGACTCTGTGGCTCTCAGGTCCAATTTGAGAAAGAGAGACGAAAAAATGGTGGTGGGGGGTGTGAGAAACAGAGAGGGAAGGGGAGACGGGAAAAGTGGAAGGAAGAGGGAGAGACTGATTTATTTAGATGTTTGCCCACTCAAATAAATTCACTGAATTTGGCAAGGTATAGATACTTGTCTCAAACAGGTGTGCCCAGGGACAAGATTCACGTGTATCAAAGAGGTGCCTTATGTAGATACAGAATCACATAGTGTTATAATAGGTCCTTTTAGTGAAAATATTAAAAATCAATATCCTTACTCTTGGTCAAGTATTGGATGTCCTTTCTGGGAAGTCACCAATGTTTTCTTGAGGCCAAGGGCTGTTTGTCAGTAATGGGAAAACTGGAGAAACACCTAATCACCACCAGCTTTGCCTGGTGGCCATATTATGGCCCATGAGATTTAGCTGAGGCATGACCGCTCTTAAAACTTACTATAATATTAAAATATTAATCACATAGTGTAAATTCACTTGGAAATCACATCTTTAGGAGGACTGACAGAGAACCAGCTTGACAGCCCCATGCTGTAGTGAAGTCAAATGATAGCGTTGACACTGGAAAATTGTATCCGCAGCTTTTTCTGCAAAAGTCAGGGACGAGTGAAGCTGCAGATTCATTCCGTGATGTAGCGTCACCTGAAATAATGGGAATTTTATGTCCCAAGCTTTATTAGTCAGCACTTTAAAGTACAACTGGCTGAACGTACATCCACCTAAAGTTACAGCCAACCTGGTGTGACGAGAGCTGTCACACAATTGGAAATCTCTCCCAGCTCCTGCTATATAGCTTTAGCAGCCCTTGCTGAGAGAAAAGAGCGATGAACAAGACACAAATCAGAAAACAAATAGACAAGAGAATCGTACTCCACGAACATGCTGAACAAAATTGAGATTAACTGGTTTCTGGAAAATAGCATTCTATCTAGCAGATAGGACTAGCCAGAGTCGCATGGCCTGATCATTTTTTAATGAATTCCTTCCTTTGGTCCAAAATGATGTCACAAACCTCAGGGACAAACCTGAAACACCTTGACAACTGGCATATTTGCTCTGGTATGAAAATGTATAAATAAATTGCCTTAGATACAGAATTAAAAATGATAGGTCTGTTTGAGATGGCTGAATGACACTACTTTTCATTCTAGGTATTTTTTCTTAATAGTCAAACTACATATGAGATTCAATGATTCAGTCTACACCCAAAGCTTCAGTTCTAAGTAATTATGTTGTGCTTTATTTCGTTACTTATTGAACCCAGTTATACATTGCCATGAGAATTTTGGTGATTACAGTTAAGATTATGTCAAAGAGTTACAGTAGTTCCTTTAAATTTGCGACTTTTAGGGGTTTATCGCATATTTCATTTGGAAGGGAAAATAATGGAAAACCCTGTGGACTACCTGAGGACCATTTACAAGGCAGGTGCGCGACAGTAGCCTGAGTTTTATACTGAGATGTAGAATTGAAAACCCTTATGGAGGGATAATATTCTGTGTTATTAACCTATGATTTTCTGCTCTCAGTATTTACAATCTCTTCTCACTCCAATTCTATCAGAGAATTGGCCCTGTGCTCACTGTCTTGACAGAGCGATCTGGCTGGGCAGGCAACAGAAATGCCGTGTAATTCTCTCTGACTATGTGTGTCCAAACTCTAGGCTCCTAAGACAATTTAGAGCACTCACAGCACTGGTAAGAGAAACAGTGTCAGGATAGAGAACAGATATCTTGCGCAAAAACACAGAAGGAGAAGGGTTTCCAATCAGATCAAAAGAAAATTTCTGGGACAGGTGAATGGGTGTGTGTGCGAAGAGGGTAAGGGTGTTTGGTGGCCTGTGGCCGCTTGCTGGCAGGGACAGGAAATGGCCGTTTGGTGCGTCTATAGGCAAAATACAGTATCAAAGAAAGATTGTGTCCCCAGTATGGAAAATAGACAGCGAAGAGCTCTTGGGAACCACGATAATGGTCGCTTCAGTTGTAACCTCTGTGGGAAGATGGCTCAAATACAAAATGAGGATGATGGGGGGAAGATTAAAGACTGAGAATGGAATCTGAAAAGCCTGGCCAGATAGGTGCTTAAAACAAAAGTTCAGTTACAGAAAATTAAGGAAGTACCACTCCTTGCCCACCCAAGATTGTGGGACACAATTTATATCTGTGTTATAATATATGTACCTACTCTGTGAGGGGACCCTGAAATTATATCCTTCCTTTCATAATTTAGAAATAACAAAACAACAACAAGCTCACAAAATTGTAACACTGTTCAGACACCGGGGTGTTACAAACTTCTGGGAGCCCTGATCAACTGCCGTCTTCTTAGGAGACACACATTATTTGAAAGATCCATACACGTCATAAACCACTTGAATATACGTATGAGAGGCACATAAAGGTTGAACATTTTCTTACGTTCTTATTTCTTACGTCATAATCTTATGATGCTAAGGATGCATGGAAAAGTAACATTAATGTTACAGGAAAGAGGAAGAACTAAAAATTAAGCCGTATTATCTAAATAGCCAGTCGCCAATTATTCCCAGGCTAGTTAAAAAGGCAAGCAAGGGAGAGACACGAATAATTACAATTAATTAAATCAATAAAGACTTTTTGATTCACAATGTCATTACACTAGAGTCATAAAGTGGCAAACTCTACTACGATAACCCTCCCTCACATTTAAATAGAGCTTTACAAAGTGCTCATACATGTAAAATCTGTTTAAATCTTCATAACTTGATGAAGTATATAGGACAGCTATATAAAAAAATAAATAACATAATTTCGGTAGTGATAAATGTTGTAAAGAAAAATAACAGAGGACTAGGGGACTGTGTGTGCGTTGCTATTTTAGTGATCAGGAAAGAAAGAAGTGACATTTGTGTACAGACCTGAGTGGAATGAGAGATGCACCATGGAAAGATGCAGTGGAAGGGTGTTTCGGAAAGGGAATAGCAAGCATATGAGCAGAGGTTCCAAAGAAGGTGAGTCTGGCTATAAAGAAAGGAACAAGGAAGTGACAGGCCATGTAGTCAGAGAGGTCAAATTTTAGGTCAAATTAAGGAGTTATATTTTAACCTGAGTGTGATAATGAGCCACTGAAAAGCTTCAAACAGGACACAAGATCTTAATTCATTTTTTAAAAAATATGACTGGGGCTGTCATACGGGTAAGGGACTGTAGGACAGCCAGCGTGAAGCAAGAAGACCACTGCAATAGTACAGATGAGAGATAACGGAGCAGCAGCGGAGATGATGAACTGTGGTTGGATTTGGAATATATTCTGAAGGTAGAGTCAACAGGATTTGTACTGGATGTGGGGCCCGAAGTGGATGGGCAGATGAGAAAGTGAATAGAATCAAGGACAGTTTGGCACCGGAACAACAGAGGAAAAGGTAGTGCCATGTCTTGAAATAGAAGAGATGCAAAGGTTAAGGGACAAACTAAGAATTCCCTTTATCTGAATGTTCAGGATAGCTACTATCCTGCTCTCTGCATATTAATTCCAGTGCACTTAGGAGAAATACTCCCAGGAATTTTGTTGATTTTAATACAGTAGGTATGACCTGTCTGGAGAACGTCTCTTATGTTCATTTGCTTTGGTGATCAGATATGTGGAACTGTTATTTCCAGAATTTTCTGATTGTTCTCTTGAATGTTCTTTAGCTGAGTTACTGACTCTTGGTTTACTTCCTAAGGGTTAAGGATCCTCTAACTGTGGTTGTCCTAAAAGCACATTTAATGTACCAACTCACATGGGCTTAATTAGCCCTCTGCCAGTTATGGACTCCCAGGAAAGGATAGCTGTGCCTATTTAAAATTTCAAGTCCTTCATGTGTACAGAGGAACTCGGATTCGCCTCTGAATTTGATTTTTTTGCGTTATTGAATGTAAGTTAGGAAAACTATGAAGGGAAATCTAATGTTCCACTTAAGCCACGAGATTTTCCTTCAAAAGGAGAGAAGAGACAAGTTTTAAAATATGTCCTACCAACTTTTCCTTAAGATAATTCTTCGTGATAGGAAAAAAATACGTTTAAACCAAACGTTCTCAAGCACCAGTCATCAGCAAACTACCCTTCACATTTTGCTGTATCTGCACATTCATACTTCTATTTAACGTTTTCTTACAATAAAGTCACTTTAAAATATTTGAATGAACATTTTAAACATAAGTTTTACATCACTGGCACACAAGGAAATCACTTGTTATGAGAGGCAATGACTTAAATAAATACAACTATACTGTTGACTTGGGTGCCCTGCTGTGGTGGTCTCTCCCTGTTTGAGCAGAGGGATTCTAAAAAGGCTCTTCTCTTTTGTCTCTGGTTGATTTGGAAAGCTTCCCCTACTAACATTGGCTCCCATGAGCTTAGAAGCATCATTTGAAATTAAATTACAGGAAATATTATGAAGCAAGGCAGGCTATATTCGTACTATAGGCACCAAGTCACGTGGGCTTAATTAGCATGGCTATATGGCTATGTAAGTACTATACATGGTGTGGGTTTGCTAAAACTCAATTTGCAAACCATCATGGTCAGCATATCATATTAGGGAAACACTCTGTAAGTTAAATCTTTGGAAAAGAGTTAAATTCATAGTGTGACCACTTTAAAGGTGAATTTTAGTTCTGGCTATATTTGCATTTACTTAATTAAGAAAGCATTTGCCCAGAGTTGTTTGAAAATGCATGCCAGAAGCTCTCTTTCAAACAGAAATAACTCCTCTTAGGAGGAAGGGAACAAAAGGCCTCGTATAAATCTACTGCTATCTTCTCCAGGATCTAAAGTACAACTCCTTAGGACTTTGGCGCTATTGTTTAGTTAAGAGACCTTGAAATGCCTAGAAATGTGAATCCCTCCACAATGCCTAGAACACTTTTGTATTCACGATGTTTTGCTGAATGAGGTAAAAGTTTACATTTCACTGTATACATTTTAACAAATTCATATTTAGCAAGTCTTGCTTGCATACTTTTTAAAACTCAAAATAGGTTTCAGGCCCTGCTAACACTTTGTTCATTCCCATCCAGTCTTCAAAATCAACCTGGGCTCACTCCCTCTGTGCAGGCTTCTCGACCTCACACACTCGGCACACCTACTGTCTGGGCAGATCATGCGATTATCTGTTATTAACTAGATAACGTGATTATCTAGTTGAATCATATTTTAAGTACAAAGGAAACACCTTAACATCTAGAACCTACTTACAAATGAAACTATTCTTTTTCTCTAAATTCTAGATGTGTTATTAATATTGTTCTACTTTCCTTCCTCCATCCCTCCCTTCCTTCCTCTCTTCTTCTCTCTCTCATCTCTCTGTCTCTCCCTCCTCCTCTTCCTCCCTTCTTATCACATTCTCACATCCTTTGTGTGATGTGCTTTGCGTTACATTTTTGATTATGGGTGATTCTGACACATTTCTTGGATCTGCTATTCTAAAGCTCTTCAGGACAGTTCCTTAGTTTACTTGGCACAAAACAAAATCATCATCAACTAAATATGGGCTCATACTTTCCCATTAACGACATGGTTCCAAACAGGCACTCTTGAAAGAAGTATTTTTTTAAATTTTTGATTAAATTATCACGTTAAAAACTGAAAAACAAGCAGCTTCTGTGTATTTGTAACCATGATGGTAAAGTGTATTTTAAATAGGAAAACGTTAAGAGAAAACACACTGTTAGTATACTGAGTATAATAAAAGCACTTGCTTCATCACCTGTATCCATTTTAAACTCAGCCCCTGCGGTTCGTGAACATACATACACAAAAGCAAACATGTACAAGCAAAAATGGCAGAATGGAACTGAACTGAGGTTGACTGGGATCTCTGGGCTGAGATCAGAGGTCAGCAAACCAGAGCCTGTGGGACAAATCCAGTAAGCTGCCTGTTTTTGTTTGGCACATGAGCTAAGGATAGTTTTCACATTTGTTATATGCTTGGAAAAAAATGAAAACAAGAATTATATCCTGTGACACATGAAAATTATGTAAAATTCAAATTCCAGTGTTTATAAAGTTTTATTGGTAAACAGCTATGTTCCTTCATTTATGTATTGTCTATGGCTGTTTTTGTCCTACAACAGTAGGTTGAAAAGCTGCAACAGGGACTATATGGCCTATGAAGCCTAAAATGTTTGCTACTTGGTCCTTTAAGCAAAAGTTTGCCCACTCATGGCTTAAATCACCTTTCTGCTCAGAAGATAATATTTTCCACACAGTGACCTAAAAAACAACACAATATAAACTTTTTGAACTATGGAAACCATTTATTAGAAACAATGGTAAAGTGATAACTGATTGTTATGTGGGTTTATTTTCCAGGTTCATGCTTTGAGCTAATGATGGTCGTCTTGAATTTGCCCAGTTTGGGGAAAGGAGAGACCAGATCTGGGCATGGCTCTGCCATCACTTAACTATGTCAATGGCCCTGGGAATGCCAAAGCCTCTAGGAACCTCTGTTGGCCTATAAAGCAAAAGGATGAAGTTAGGTTATTGCCATGGTCCTTCCTAGGTTTTTGTTTTGTTTTGTTTTTTACTAATTATTGAGAGAATTAGTTAAGAAAGAAGCAGTCAAAAATAATAGTTAGGGCTTCCCTGGTGGCGCCATGGTTAAGAATCCTCCTGCCAATGCAGAGGACACGGGTTCAAGCCCTGGTCCGGGAAGATCCCACATGCCGCAGAGCAACTAAGCCTGTGCGCCACAACTACTGGGCCTGTGCTCTAGAGCCTGCAAGCCACAACTACTGAGCCCACGTGCCACAATTACTGAAGCCCGCGTGCCTAGAGCCCATGCTCCGCAACAAGAGAAGCCACCGCAATGAGAAGCCCGTGCACCATAACAAAGAGTAGCTCCCACTTGCCACAACTAGAGGAAGCCTGTGCACAGCAAGGAAGACCCAATGCAGCCAAAAATAAATTAAAAAAAAAAAGATTAAAAAAATAATGATTAGATTACCAACACTGATGTCAACTTGATCAGTTTGAAGCACTGGGCTCTATGCAGAGTTGAAAAGAACTTAACTGGTCTGTTGTGAGATGGGAAGGAAGGGGGCAGGACACAACGATTAAAAGAATGACCAAAAAAAAAAAAAAAAAGAATGACACGACCATTAAGAAGAACAGGATACGACAAAACTGGTCAGAACCTACTAGGCCCAAGATGGTGGAAGATTAGACTTCCAGTAGACCTCGAGCCTCTTTATATGCTCACTGTAACACATTAGCATGCTAAATGACACACCCACAGGGTGTCATCACAGTTATGAGGCTGAACATAAGAGGCCAAACAGTGGGCG